>NW_006159896.1:3332593-3349683 GCF_000334495.1 Tupaia belangeri chinensis | reverse complement strand
CCTGCTGACCATCGCCGCTGCCCGGAAACAGGCCCAGAACCTCCACCATCCCATAGTGGCAGGCTTTCCAGCACTAACCCTGCTCCCGGACTGTTCCCACCGCCAACGAAAGATTTATTCCTTTCCCTTCCCCAGTCCCACGAGCGGGTAGATGTGGGCAGACAGTTTATGTCTTTAGTGCCCTTGACATTGGATTTCAGGCAAGCTGATCACAAGTTTGTCCTTCTGTAGGGACTTAATTAGCCCACTGGTTTTGTCATTTCAATTACAGGAGCCTCGTTTAACTTGCCCCCTTAATACTTGGAAATTACTCTCCTCCAAAGTTGTGCGCTAGTCATGCCTTTGCCCTGGCAGGCGGCACTGGCGCTATTTCTGAGCTGCCGTCCTGGCTGTGGCAGGGATGCCGGGATGCCATGGAGGCCGGATGCCATGCCCACTGCCTACAGTGTCTGCTTTGAAGGTAGCACCGCTGCCCCCTGCAGTTGTTGCCCCTGAAAGCACTTTAAACTCGTCAGCCCACGCCCCGCTGCTGGAAGGGCCTCTGTGGAGAGAGGCCTGAGCTTTGTTGGCTGGGTTTTGATTTCAGTACGGGAGTTGATAAAACGAGATAAACCCCAGGCTCACTGGGGCCGTGGAAATTAAACAGAGATGATATCAAAGTTCCCCTGAGTTTTCAACTGTGATACAGTAGCTCAGTTTTCTCCCAGACTGGGGCCGGGAGGCACTGCCTTTGATTCTGAAACAATGTTCAGCAGTTAAGCCCAGCACTGCTGACTTTTAGGGATTAAGCACACTGTTGTAGTAATTCTTTGATCAGCTACAAGGGAGCAGTGTGCCGTCTGTATGCAGGGGCTTTCTAGTTAAAGTTCATTTCTCTGTGAACCTGGGATGACAGCATTGGCGGGCTGCTGCAGCGCCGGGAGCTGGGCTTCTCCCAGCACTGTTTGCAGCGTTGCAGGCACAAGGGGAAGCGGCTTTCTCCTAGCCTTGTATTCGTTTGAGCGTGGCATAGTGGAAGAAATCCTCCTGGCCTGGAAGACACTTCATCCTAACCCTCCCCATCTTGCCCAGTCTGTACACATATGCGTGCACATGCATGCACACATACCTGTACACACATTCCTTTCAGAAGAGCCCTCACAGGGACCAACACAGCAAAGGCTACCTAGAGCGAGGCTCTGCAGCCTCTAGCCTCGGAAAATCTCTAGCAGAGGCTGAAAGCCCACTTGGGAAAGGTTTGATTGCGACTGGATCACGATTAAGGTTAAACTAGGAGGACCACCTCAAGGTCAGAGGTACCACTACAGTCTCCCCATGCCCAAGGGCAGACGGATCTCCCAGGTGCCTGCATTCTCAACCTGGCATTTAGCGAGAACCATCTTAGTTGCAGATGGGCTCAGTGGTAAAATTCTGAAAAATCTCAATGTCCATTAAGAAAAACGGACTGGTCAACTTTTGGCCCTCCCTATAGAGCCCTGCTGGCTGCCACAGCCAGGACGGCAGAGGTTTCCCCATTTTGTCTCGCCCTGCCCTACTCAGGTCGGCCCCAGACTTCTGCTTGGAGGTGGAGCCCCTCCTTGTGCGCTGTCGATCGCGCTAGCTCCACGCCATCGATCACCCTATTCCCTCCTGTGCGGTACTCAGATCTCCCTCATTAGGCTGAAATTTACCTCCATCCTACACAAACATGGCCTTAGCTCATTTTTATTGTTGTAAATTATTTACGAGGGGAATGTTGACTCTTGAAACGGAGGTGTGAGGAAAATTAATCCCATGTTACTTTTATCTTTCTGTACTTTTCTCCCCCTTGCTTGACTTATTGAGCTATGGCTAGAGAAAGAAGAGCTTTGGCATTTTAAAATATAATTAGTGGTCCACGATGGGATGGGCTGTTGGTCCCTCTGTGCCCAGTGTAATTTGAAGCAGACCAGGGCCAGGAAGGAAGACCAGCGGTCCCACTGAGCTCTGCCTTCTGCCAGCTGCCTGGTCTGAAGACTCTGGACCTTAGTTTTCTCTCCTGTGAAATAGGGACAACACGATTGGCCACCTCTCAGTGAGCATCAGCTGAGGGGCCTGAAAAGGCTTTGTGACCACTGCAGAGCACGCAGCAATGGCAGCAGGGGCCTCTCAGTGTGCGCTCCTCCTGTTAGGGTTTTGAGATGGAGAGGCCGCTGGAGGAGCTGAATCCAGCGTCGTTGCCGTAGATCACCCCTTGCCAGGCAGGTTCATGTTGGTCTTACACACCAACTCCTGGCCCTCCCCTGCACGGTCAGATGCGCTCTGCGGGCTCCCATTAGTGGCCCCTTCTTTCCCCCCCGGCAGGTGCCTGGCCTGCGACCCCCGGCGGCTGAGGACCCAGCGGTGCCATCCCTGCTGTCTCCTGGCTCCACGCAGCCCGGGAAACGGCCGAGTGCTAGTTAATAAACGGCCTTTTGTTAGGAAGGTCAATTGAAGTGACGGTAGAGACGCTGTTAAAAGTAATTTGCAGTCAGAAAATATGTAATTCAGGGCAAGCCGCTGTGAGTGATGGCCTCTGCCGTGGATATCTTGGGCGTTTCTCATTAAAAGCCTCCCCGGCGGATGGCGGGGCTCCCTCCTCCCCGAGTTGGCGCAGCACACGGAGCAGCCATTTGTCTCTATTTCACAAAGGCCGCCTTGATCCCCAGGGCCGCCCGCAGCCATCTTGGAGTCCGCTGGGGCCGCGGTGCATGCTGGGAGCAGGCCTGAGCCCGGGCAGGGCAGGGCAGGGCCGGGCCGGGCGGGACCGTGGCCGCAGCCGCAGCCGGGCAGCCTGCGAACGCTCGCACTCACGCCTCCTGGGTCTCCTTCCTGCATCTTGCCTCTCTCGCCTTCCTTCTCTCGTCCCTTCCTTGCTTTCTTCCCCCCTCTCTCTCTTAGTAGAGGCCATACTCTCTTTTAAAAAACTTACGCACATGCTCTTTATTAAATTCACAGCATGATATTTTAGCACTGGCAGAACTGGTACATTCTGTTAATGAGTTGTTAATTGCAGAGCATTTTGGTAGCCAACAGCAGGTCCCAATATTTTGCTAACTGTGGCAATGTTATTTTCATGTTACCTACAACATGGGATGTTTCCAGGGCGGACCCTTTCCCATCAGGGCTCAGTCCTGGTTGTCTGGTTTACTTCTGATCCTTTATGGGGGGCAGTGCATGTGTGCTCACTTGTTAGTTACGTGATGCCTACTGTGTGCAGGAAGCTCTAAGCTCTGTGCTATGTGCAGATAAACTTGACTGGTGAATGGAATTGGAAAAGAGAAAATGAGTCAGCAATGCAGTGTGGTTTTTCTGTCCCCATGCCCTGGCCTTTCAGAACTTATTTTTAGTGGAATTAAGTAAAGCATGACTTAGTTTAACTTTTGTCATAAACAGAAGCTGAGAGTACCAGCTTCTGAGCCTTGATCGGGACTTGGCTCCATTGCATTAGCAAGTCTGTTTCTGAAGCCTTTTGTGGGTTCCGTGACTACGTGGGTGACTTGCACACAGCATTTGGGTTGTTCTTACTTAGGAGGCTGCACTCATTTTCAACGGCCTCTGCCTTTTCTGATTCTAGACTGAGTAGTGAGATATTCCTCTTGCCTGCCTAGTCGGGCAGGCTGTTAGGTCTGCTTTAGAAGCAGTCACCAGCCTTGGGAAATCTGGCAGACCCACAGCCAGTGGAGTTTAATTGCTGCAGAAGGAGGTGGAATTTAACTTGCTCTTTTTCACTGCATGTCCTTTTAAAAGTACTTAAATTCATCTACATAAGGTGTTGGCTTTTTTACTTGTTTTCCGGTGGACTGCCTCTCCAGCTGCCCAGACTAGTGCTCTCTGTAGCCCACCTGTCTCCTCTGGTCACATCAAGAGGCAGTTTTGGCAGCAGCGTAATGATTCCGTTTTCCCTCCCCTTCTCTCAAAGTGCCCAGAAAGAATTATGGTCATGGTTAGTTTTAGCTCCGAGTAAGTACCTGTCTGACCTGGGGGAGCAGGGGGTGTTAAACACAACAGAGGGGTCTGCCTGTCCTCTAGGGTGTGGTGCCCACCACATTTCTGACCAACTGGCTGTTTACCCTAGACCCTGCCATCTCCTCTGCTTTTTTATTTTTATTTACCTTTTTTTAAAAAGAAAAGAAATTTGTTTATTTAAATTTGACCCGAAAGGGACAGCAAGAGAGAGAGGGAGAGGGAAAGTGAGAAAGCAAGCTGCCAGGTCCGGGACTTGAACTGCAGTTGCCCTTGGAGTCCAGTGCCCTTAACCACCGCACCACCTGCCTGCCCCTCTTCCCTGCTTTTTTTGAGCACCTATTCTGTACCAGAGGCTTCTCTAGGCCTTTCATTTTCATTGACTCTGAATCCTCACATTAGCTCTGCAACTGTCAGTCTTTGACCTGGCTTTTTAGTTGAGAAAATTGAGGCTCTAAAAGGTTAAATTGCTTACTCCAAGTTACCTTAGTGAGTCACGAGTCACGGAGCCTGGACTCGAATACCATTCCTTTGTCCCTTGCCCAGTGTGCTTTCTTCTATGTGTTTGCAAAGCTCTGACTGATGAGAGTCACTTTGATCGTGGGAGGTAGAGGGGTTGGGTTTGAAGTCTGCACTCCATAAGGAGGGATTGAGGCAGACTTAGCCATGTCTGATTCATTGTCAGAGGAACTACCCATATCTGTTTAGAAATCAGGCAGCTGATCAGTAGAGCTGAGAATACTTCACTTTTGGGTTTGAGTCAAAATCAGCTCTGTAGAACAGAGACAAGCCCTCATTAGCTGTGTTAGGTCATCATTCAGTGCTAACTTGAGAAGAGCAGAGGTCAGAGGTGATTTGAAATTTTTTTTTCCTTTTTTAAGGTTTTGCCAGAGGGTGTGTGGTGTGTGCACTTACTGGAGAGATAGAGAGAGACAGTGAGAGGGACAGTGAGAAATCACCCCCTAGTGTCCACTCCACAATCCCTTCTCCTCCACTCTCCTCTCGGGATTGGTCATGCACACACACGCGCCTGGTGTGACTTTCAAGCTGCCAGGTCTGGATTAGCCGTCAGCCCTGTAGGAGTCCAGTGCCTTAACCACTACGCCACCTGCTGCCCTGCCCCCTTTATTTAAGACAGGGTATTGCTGTCGTGATCCTGCTGCCTCAGCATCCCAGCTAGGACTCCAGGTGCAGGCCACCATGCCCGGCTCATTTTCAGACACGGTCTTGGCGTACGCCCAAGCCAACTCAAGCTCTTGATCCTCCAGCCTCAGCCTCTCCAGGTTTCTGGCACCACTCATAGCACTGTGCCTGGCCAGTAATTGGACTGGGAACCAAACTTGGCCCTCTCTATGTGGCCCCAGCCTATGGAAGACAGCCTCTAGGGCAGGCACTGTACCACAGCTGGTTCAGAGTGAATTGCTGACCTGAGGAAAGGGTCAGGTGAGGTCAGGGTCCTTACAGCCAATTCAGGTATGGGAACTTCGTTCAGGATATTTTCTTTTCTTTGTAGTTTTTTCACCATAGAGTGCATGTGTCCACCAGAGAGATAAAGAGAAACATTGAGAAGGAAAGTGAGAAATCATCCCCTGAGGGGGATGGACATACCCCAATCCCTTTGCCTCCATTCTCTTCCTGGGATTTTGGGAATGCACGCACGCATACCTGGCATGATTTTCAAGCCACCAGGTCCAGGACTTGAATCGTGGTTGGCCATGTGGGAATCCAGTGCCTTAACCACCATATCACCTGCTGACCCCAGCTCAGGATATTTTTGCCCCAAGATTCAGGTTCTATTTTTTGAGACTTTGTGTTGTTTACTTTAAATACCAAGTCTGAATTTTGTGCTCTCTTTCTACCCTCTCTGCAACAGAACCAATCCACCATGCCTGAAGTTAAAGACCTTTCAGAAGCCTTGCCAGACACGTCCATGGATCCCATCACCGGAGTCGGGGTGGTGGCTTCTCGGAACCGAGCCCCGACTGGCTACGATGTGGTAAGTGAAGACTGCACATTTTGTTCACCAATTCAACATTTACCTCCTGTGTCCAAGACCCTCGGACCCTTATGCGTAAGACATGCTTTTTCTGTCTAGGAACTTAGAGTACTTAGAGGAGGGACAGCATCTCCAGTGGAGGGCCGTGGGAGTATCCTGGCTGGCCAGCAGACGGGAGCCTGGGCTGTTTCTTGGCCTTGGCCATCGCCTGTTGCACGATCTGTGTGAGAGTCATAATGACCTTCCGTAAAACTGAGGGGTTGGACTCATTGATCTCCAAAGTCACTTCTAGTTGTGATATGTCATGAAAAGGGTCAAAATGTCTAGGGAAACTCCTGCTGGTTGTCATATATTGTCACGCACGTGCAGATGTCAGAAATGTATTGTTGTACATTTGTACAGTTCTTTATAGTTTACAAAGCAGTTTTCTACCCATCAACACACTTGGCTGTCTGCAATCCCCGAAGGACTGAAAGGACAACAGCTTTCTCTCCACTTGCTGATTTGGAGACTCCAGGCTCCCAGAAGTGCCGGGAGAGTCTCAGTCCTTGGCTGTGATGAATCGTCAGGAACAGCCTTCTCCCTAGGCCTGGTGCTGGGGCTGGCCACTGTCGCAGTTGAGCAGAGAACTGTTCTGGCTTCTCAGCAGACTCCTGTGCTGGCGTTCAGTAGTCCTGATGCTCAGAATCCGTCACTGGTGTTTCAATAGGAATTCTGACCTAGAGCTTAGGTAACATTCGGTAACATCAGGTTGTGTTATGATAATGTTTTATTCTTGGGTATCAAAATTGTGCACCAAGAACTCTTAAGAATAAAAGAGAATGTGTCTCATTCACCAGCCCTGAACACTTGCCGCAGTGATTGGATTAGCGTCGTATGTCCCCAAGGTGGGATGGCTGCGATTGATGCCTGCTGCAGCAGAAGCCCTAAGGCAGGGATCTCAGCCTCCAACTATTGGCATTTGGTGACAGATCAGCAGGGAATTCTTTGCTCTGGGGCTGATGTGTGCATCAGACGGTCTTCAGCAGCAGCCTTGGCCCCTGTCTACTTGACACCAATAGCACCTACCTTTCCTCCCCCAGGGACAAGAACCACAAAGCTCTCTAGACATGGCCAGACAGCCCAGGAGGAGTGGGTGGGCAGCTGAGCTGGGTCCTGGGTGATGGGGAAGGAGCCTGCTAAACTGCTCCCCATCTCTGTCCTCACTGTCTGAAAGTGATAACATTTAAAAGTGAAAGAATGAGGGAAACCTTTTTGACCAAGCTGAGTCTTACCTGCTGTCTGACTTCAAGGCTCTATATGAACAGAACTTTCTATAAAATAGAATGATTAGGTATAGCTTTGTGCCATAAGAACTCCCGGGGAAGCTAATAAAAATGTTCCTGATTGGAGAAGCCCAAGTGTCTTTTGATGAATTGGTCTGAAGCAGCACTCGTGAATCAGGGCAAGGGCTGGGAGCTCAGGCCCTGGGAGAGGACAGCTCAGGTCTCACAGCTTGGGGTTGAGCTCCAGGAAGGCTGGGAGAGCTCGGGCCCAGGGCATGGGCTTTCCCATCTTCCTGCTGTCCCCATCTGTGTCTTTAACATTCTGCTTGTACCTTCGGGGTCATTGCAGTGCTTGGCGAGTGGGTGGCAGATGGCCTTTGGTCGTTCGGTTTTCCGAAAGTCTTGGTGAGTCTGACAGGAGCAGAATCTATCCCTATCATTTTCTCCTAACATCTAGCCTGGGGCAGAAGAGCGTGGTGTCAGATGAGTAGGATTAATAAGCACATTGCATGATTATGCTGCCCCGTGCGTTTTAGTGGAAGGTGAGCAGGGCAAGGGGCTCGGCTAGTCAGCCTGGTAATTACACAGCCTGAGTGCGGCCAGGAGTGGAGACTGTCCGGGCTCCCTCTAAAAGCCCTTTCCCGGAGAGGGGTGGGAATCATCTCATTGTACTGGCCTCTGGAATGTTCTCAGATCAGCATCTCAAGAGCTCCCAAAGGTCTGACCCCAAGTTCCAGGGGAATGGCAGAGTGGGCAGGGTGAGAAAAGGTTCTTCCCATTGCTTTCACTCCCGAGTTTCTTATTTAGTTGGCCTCTAGACCGGAGCGCGAGGCATTTTGTAGCAACTGACGAGGAAGCCCTGCTGCGGATGGTGGCCAGACCTCTCCGTCTGTCGGCTCGGCCTCAGATTAATCCCTCCCTGTGCAAGGAGTATGGAGAGCCGCGACCACGCAGCCCCGGGAGTCAGGCGCCAGATGGACTGCAGACCCTGCGCAGTGCAACTGCGTCACCACGAGCTCCGGCCCGGTGGCTGCTCCTAGTCAGAGATGCCAAATGTTCATTTATAAAAATCTAATTCAGTAGCTTCCCTTCTCTCTGGGTCAGGGGAAGCTTCGTCGGCTAGGGGACTGGGGATTATTTGCTGAACTTCTCCATTTATTGTCCCTCTTCTGCGGTCTCTGAAGCGGCTGACCCTTTCTGCTGGGCACTGCTCTCAGGTGGAGGGGCGGCTGCTCGGGGAATCCCAGCTGACGGAGAGAGGAGGGTCGTGTCCTTGTGGTGCCACAGCGCCTGGTCACAGATGCCTGGAGTTTGCCAGGGGTGGCACGTGTTCTTTTATCACACGTGGAGAGTCGGTTTTTAAGGAAGCACTTCGTGCCACAACTCCCAGCACAGAATTTAACCTCTGACTTCCCGGTCACTCCAGGGTGTCCAGGGAGCATGGAGCTGGACATCATTAGGGACTGTGGTTGGATGTATTTCCGTGTCTTCCCGGTGACACACACCCCGCCTCAGCTGCCCTGACCCCTGACTTACCTTGCCAAGTGAACATTTCCAGCTCAGAACCCAAAGCTGCCACACCATGAGACCACTTTAGACAGGATACTTTGGACCCAGGTTTTCCCTGTTTCCAAAATGCCTGTGTCCCCTTTTTCGGTGAAAGCTGACTCATCCTTCCAAACCCAGTTCAGGTAGCTCCTTGGTGAGCTTGCCCTGACTGTTGCTCATGCGTGGACTTATTCCTGGTGTCACACATGCTCATTGAGCACCTGCGGTTGTATGTGGCCCTGGAAATCCAGGGTGCTGGTAGGTGGGGCTCCATGAGGTGAAAGGTGAGGGTGAGGAAGGGCAGAGAGATGAGGCCAGATCAAGTGGGGACTGTCACACACGCTGGAGCCTGGCCATGACCTGAGTGGGTGGGAGTCATGGGGATCTTAAGGAAAGATCCTTAGGCCTGTGTCTGCCGTGTGTGTTGAGCAGACGGGTGGGTGGGGTGCCCTGGGTTAGCATAGGGGAGAGGGTTGGAGCCTGCCTCAGGCTTTTGACACAGGAACTGGAAGAAACGGGTGGATCTGAAGGCAATGGGAATACCGGGCACGGGACCCACGTATGTGTCTTTTGACAGAAAAAGTGGATCGAAGGTAGAAAAGTGGGTACAGAGGTGCAGGACAGGATCAGAGTGGCACAAGGGTATGCTGCTGGGCAGCAGGGGTCTCTGGTGGTCGCTGCCGACGTAGGAGCATCGATGGCCAAGTGGGCTGGGCGGAGTGAGGGGATCGGGTCAGTTTGGGACATGCTGATTTTGAGGTGCTTATGTGGCACCTGGGTCAGGTCGGGAGAGAGGACCGGATATCATGGTCCTGAAGCAAGGATGACAGGCATAACCCGTCCTAGGAGAGGCCGTGGGGCCAGAAAAGATGCTGTGTCACGTCATACTGCTCATAGTGTCCCGGGGGCTGTCACTGATAGGCAGGGAAAGGGACCGAGCCTGAGAGGTAGGTGGAGCTCAGCCATGGCCTCTGATCGCCATGTGGCCTCTGTGGGCAGCACCTGGACCAGTCATATTAGAAGTTCCCACTTCCCTTTCCTTTCTGCCCTCTCCTTTTCCCCCATTTCCGTTTCTGTCAACACTGTTTCTGAATCTAATTAGGAAACAAAACATTTCTTTTCTTTTTTTTTTGGAGAGGTTTTTGCTATAGGGCGTGTGCATTCGCCAGACAGACAGAGAGAGACAGAGAGACAGAAAGCGAGAAATCACCCCCCAGAGGGGATGGTCATGCCGCAATCCCTTCTCCTCCATTCTCCTCTCGGGATCTTGGGCACGCACACACACGCGCCCGGCGTGAGTTTTAAGCCACCGGGTCCAGGACGCAAACCATGGTTGACTACGTGGGTGTCCAGCAACATAGCCATTACACTAACTGCTGGTTCCCGGAAACAAAACATTTCTTAAAAACCATTGACCTGGAGCCAGCAGGTGGCATAATGGTTAAGGCACTGGAGTCCCACATGCCTGACCGCGGTTCGAGTCCTGGACCTGATGGCTTGCTTTCTCACTTTCCCTTTGCTTCTTTCTCTGACTGGTTAAATTTTAAAAATAATGAAAATAAAATATTCTTAAAAAAAAAAAAAGTTAGACCTGCATAATTCATATATGCCCAAAACGTGGTAGGAGTTTTCTGAATAACTGGAGTTTCAAATGCTTGAACCATCACATGTGAGGGCCTGTGGGGGTTCTGGGGAGCCCAGCTCCTTGCTGGACTGGCAGGCTGGATCTAGGGAGCATAGGGAGGGATGAATTTAAGATCCTAAACCTGCAAACATGGTCCTATTGTTCACTTAACAAAGTAGGAAAAGAAAAGAAATCTAGTAAGTGGTGATCCAGGTTGAAGGGAGTTTATTTTTGTCATGCTCAAGGAATTTGAGCAATCACATTATGAATAGCATGCGAAGACAGTAAGCAATATCTTGCTTAAAACATACAGTAGATATCAAGTGGAGAATGCAGGAAATAGTGATGTATCCAGCCCCATCACAGCTTCACATGGATCCCAAAAAGCCACAGCTGTGGCAGGAGGCCCCTAGCCGTGCAGAAGAACTGTCGGTTCCCCTTGAGCCAGGACAGTGAGCACCTAGAGCCTTGGGCGGTTGCAGTTCCTGTAACTCTGCCTCCAGGAAGCAACACAGAAGCAAGCCCAGGAGCCGTTCCTGCTCTCTCCAGTCCCTCCGGGCATTACTGTGCTTCCCATGGGCTACTCCTAACTGCAGAAATAACCACCGACTCTGGGGCTTGTATCACAGATTGTTTTAAGAACACGAGCTTGCTTTGATAAAAGGCACCAGATGTTCCTTTTTATTTTGTTAGAAAATACATTAAATTGAGATTTATCAAAACATGAAAAGCAGTTTGACCAGCAGCTGTGGGCCTTCACTTCCTGTGGCCCGAATTCGCCACACTTCCGTTATCTGTCCTGGGTCTTACCCCATGTCCCCCTTGGTCCCGCAGAGCCTGGGTTGGGAGGAAAACCACTCTGGCGTTTGCACATGGCATGCTTAGCACAGCGTCTGCCACCCCAGGGGTGCCAAAGAAGCAAACATCAGCTATGGTTGGGATGACGATGTTAGAAATGGTGGCTTAAATCACCTGGGTGTAGAGGAACTGGTCTTGTCTAGGCCTCCCTCCCCCGCCAACCATGAGTTTTAGTTTTGACCCAAAGACGTTAGTTCCCTTTAGTTCTTGATTCCGTGGATGGTTCATCTGGACAGCGGAGAGGACTGGTCGGGAACAGTGCAGCATTCTGGAACTTGCTTCTGTTCACAAAAACTTCCTGTTCATTATTTAGGAAGGCTTCTAACACCAAAATGTCAATTCATTGGACTGATGGAAACGATGAGGCTTTAATTTTTTTCTTGGTTTCAACCAAACTTTTTATTTTGCAATAATCCAAGATGTGCGTGCAGTTGTATGAAGTAATACAGAGAGATCTGTTCACCTTCCACTCATCTTCCCCCGTGATAACCTCTTGCAGATGCTACTGCAGTGTCATGACCAGGACACTGACAGTGGTGCAGTCATGGAGCAGAGCATTTCTGTTTTAAAACATACCCAGGATTTTGTTTTTATTCAGGTATGCTGTGGTTAATGGCAGAGGGGATTGCCATTGAAGAGATAGTTGGTTACTCACAGTTCCCGAGAGGCCCAGAGGCGGCATGCAGCACACCACGCAGAGCCAAGGCGGAGGGGACATGGGAAAGCTTGGGCAGGGCCTTTACTGTGGCTTTCAGACAGGCAAGGCAAGGCAAGGCAAGGCGAGGCATGGGAGTAGGTGTAGTGCGAGCTGGAATCGTTTCAGCCAGCTCTGGGCTCCAGGTGTGGGCCCTTCTTGTCAGGTGCCTGGGCCTGGGGTGAATCAGGGTAGGCGCACAGTGCCCTGGGCTGAGGAAAGGAGGTCTTTGGGCCATGAGGTGGTTGGCATATCAAAGGGGTGCTCTAGGGCAGGTCTTTTACTGTCCCTAAGAATTAGCTATCCCTGGGAGGGCAGTTCCTCTTTGGTCTCTACAAGGCTCCTTAGCAGGATTGAAGATAGGAAGAAAATCAGAAATTCCATCAGCAGAAGGGTCCCTCATGCTGCCCTTTCAAAGCCACTCACGTCCCTCCTCCACCACTTCCTCTGTAACCCTCATAGCCTCTAATAATTGTTCTCCATTTCTGCAATTTTTGTAATTTCAAGAATGTTGGGACCAGCAGTTAGCATAATGGCTATGTCGCTGGACTCCCACGTAGTTACCGCGGTCCGCGTCCTGGACCCGGTGGCTTAAAACTCACGCCGGGTGCGTGTGCGTGCGTGCCCAAGATCCCGAGAGGAGAACGGAGGAGAAGGGATTGCGGCGTGGCCATCCCCTCTGGGGGGTGCTTTCTCACTTTCTGTCTCTCTGTCTCTGTCTGTCTGGCGAGTGCACGCGCCCTATAGCAAAAAACCTCTCCAAAAAAAAAAAAAAAGAATGTTACGTAAATGGAATTATACCAAATGTAACTATTTTGGATTGGCTTTTAAAAAAACAAAAACAAAAACAAAAACAAAACCAACTCAGCATAATTCTCTGGAGATTCATCTGGAGACTGTATTGCTTGTATTAATAGTTTGTTTGTTTTTATTACTATCGGATTGTCAGGAAAGTCATGACATATTTTTACAGAGAAAAGCATGAGAAAGTATGTCTTGACTTTCCCAAAGACCTAATAAATAGTATTTCATGATATGGATATACCACTATTTTTTAGCCATTCTCCTATTGAAGGACATCTTGATTGTTTCCAGTTTGGAGCCAAGTTGTTATAGACACTCATGTATAGGGGTGTGTGTGTGTGTGTGTGTGTGTGAAAACCTAAGTTTTTATCCCTCTGGGATAAATAACCAGTAAGGCATTTGTTGGGTCATATGGTGGTTTCATTTTCAGTTTTTGTTTTGTTTTTTAAGAGAATGCTAAACTGCTTTCCATTGTAGCTGATATGTGTGTTTCTCTACATCTTCTCCAGCATTTGTTATTGTCAATTTATTTTGTTTTAACTATACTTACAGGTGTGTAGTGTTAACTCATTTGATTTTAATTTGTGTTTCCCTCGTGGCTAATGACGTTGAACATCTTTTCATGTGCTTATTTGCCATCTGTATATCTTCCACCAAAGTCTTTTACTCATTTTCCAATTGGCTTGTTTATTTTTTACTGTTGAGTTTTAAGAGTTCTTTGCATATTCTAGCAACATGTCCTTTACTGGATATGTGATTACAGATATTTTCTTCCAGTCCATACTTGCCTTTTAATTTTAATAGAATCTTTCACAGAAGAAAAGTTTTTCATTTTGATGAGGTCCAGTTTATTACTTTTCCCATTCATGAATCACATTTCTGTGTCAAATCTAAGAACGTTTTGCCTAGCTCATCTAGATCTCAAAGTTTTTTTCCTGATGCTTTTTTTTTTCTATGCATGTTATAATTTTACATTTAACATTTAAGTCTCTGATCCATTTTTTAAAAATGTACTGATTTTGGGGCCAGCAGATGGCATTGGTGGTTGGTTGGCCACAGTTCAAGTCCTGGACCTGGAGGCTTGAAAATCACATTGTTTGCATGTGCATGCATGCCCAAAATCTCAAGAGGAAAATGGAGAAGGATTATGACAGGGCCTTCCCCCCAGAGAGTGATTTCTCATTTTCCCTCTCACTTTGTCTCTCTGTTTCTCTCCAGCAGGCATATGTGTCCTATGGCAAAAACATTAAAAAAAAAAAAAAGTACTGATTTTATTCTTGGGAGGAAAAGAGAGACAAGGAGAGGGAAACAAGCATTCTCATGCTACTGTTTCTCCAAGTCTCTCCTAGCTGGCCAGGGTTACAGGCACACAAGCCCGTGCGTGGCGTGTACAGGTTGACCTGGAAACAAAGCCTGATAATCCATATGGCTTCCAGCACTGCAGCCTGTGCACCACTGTCGCACCACCATGGCTAGGTCCAAGATCCATTTTTATTTAAATTTTGTATAAGGTGTGAACTTAGGTCTGAGTTATTTTTTTTCTTCCCTTTAGAAGACTAATTGCTCTAGCACCATTTGTTGAAGAGGCAACTTTTCCCTTTTTTGTCAAAAATGAGTCGTGGGGACAGCAGGTGGCATAGTGGTTAAGCCACTGGACTCCCACATGATCAACTGTGGTTCGAATCCCAGACCTGGTGGCTTGCTTTCTCACCCCCACCCCCGGCTTTCTCTGGTGGGCATACATGCCCAGTAGTACATTTAAAAAATAATAATTGAAAACAATTTTAAAACAAGTCGGTTGGTATATTATGCAGTTTTTGTCCTGTTTCAGACTACGTGTTTACTCTTCCAGTACCACACAGCACTGATTACTGCGGCTGCACGATACATCTTGCAGCTAAGAAGAATGACCCGTCCTACTTTATTCTTCTTGTTCAAAATTGGTTTAGCAAAGGTGATTTTTTTTTTTATATGACTCTCTGGTCCCAAGTATGGCCAAAGGGATATCAAGGTCACCAAGAATAACCCGGAAGGTTGCCAAGGACTTGTTTAAAAGTATTTTCAAGTCCAACAAAGAACTCTGACATTTGGAAACAGGTAAAATGTGAATATTTAATTTGTATTTTCATAAAGTAGAAAAAATTTCTAAACTTAAAAAAAATTAGTTTAGTTGGGACCAGCAGTTAGTGTAATGGCTATGTTGCTGAACTCCCATGTAGCCGACCGCGGTTCGAGTCCCAGACCCGGTGGCTTAAACTCACACTGGGCACGTATGCGTGTGTGCCCAAGATCTTGAGAGGAGAATGGAGGAGAAGGGATTGCGGCGTGGCTATCCTCCCTGGGGGGGTGATTTCTCGCTTTCTGTTTCTGTCTCTCTCTGTCTTCCTGGCGAGTGTGCACGCCCTATAGGAAAAACCTCTCCAAAAAAAAAAAAATCTTGTTGAGATTTTGATGGAAATTAATGTTGAATCAGTTTATCAGTTTTAGAAGAATTCATATCTTTACTATTTGAGTGTTCCAGTTCATGAGCATAATGTTTCTCTCCATTTAATTGGTGGTTCTTTTTTTTTTTTCTTTCTTTCACCATCATTTTGTTGTTTTTAGCAGAGAAGGTCCCAGCTTTTGGTAGATTTAGTCCTAAGCACTTTATATTTTATTTTGAGCCATTGTTAATAGAATTGTGCTTTTAATTTTGATGTTCATATCTCCCCCCAAAAAAATTAGAAATCTAAAGGAAAGAAAAAATCTATTTTATTTACCCTTTTTTGTAAAATCATTTTTTTAATCTGATAGTGTCTTTATTTTTCCTTCATTCCTGAAAGATATCTCATTGGAGATAGGATTCTAAATTGAACAATTTTTAGCACTTAAGAAATAAGTGTTCCTTCTGGCCACTGAGACTTCTAATGAGAAATCTGCTGTCATACACATTGTTTTGCTCCTGTAAGTAAAGTGTTGTTTCTTTCTTTCTTCTTTCAAAAAATTTTCCTTTTTTTTATTTTTCTGAAGTTTGACAATGATGTCAAATGATAGAGATTTACTTGGGTTTATCATTTTTGGGGTTTTCTTACCTTTCTGATTCTGTAGCTTGATGCCTTTTGGCAAATTCAGGAAGATTTAGCTATTATTTCTTCAGGTACATTTTCAGCCTCACCTTCTTTCTCCTCTCCTGGAACTCTAATGGCACTAATGTTGGATCTTTGTTATTGTCCTTCTGGTCTCTGAGGCACTGTGCATTTTTTTGTTCAGTCTGTTTTCTCTGTTATTCATATTGGGTAATTTCTATTCTATCTTCCAGTTCACTGATTTTTTTCCTTTCTCTTTCCCATTCTGCTGTGAGCTCATCCATTGAGTTTCTGCTATTGTATTTTTCAGTGCTAAAATTTCTATTTGGTTCTTTATTTTTTCTATGTATTTGCTGAAACTTACCATTCTTGTATTTGTTTCAAGCATGTTTATAATGGCCCAGTGAAGAATTTTTATGATGGTTGCTTTGATTGTTTTTTCCCCCAGATACTTCTCATGTCTGTGTCTCCTGATTTTGGCATCTGCTGCTTATCTTTTTAAATTCAGTTTGAGATCTTTCTGTTTCATGGTGTGATAGGTGGTTTTTCATTGAAACCTGGACATTTGGAGGGTTCCATTACGAAACTCTGGATCTTACTTAAACCTTTTCTTTTAGCTGACTTCTGGCAGGAACGGGTGTGTCGCGGGAAGGGTTGATGGTTGCCTATCTCTGGTGGTTGTCTGGTTGGGGTAGAAGCTGACTCCCTGCTTTGCCTTCATTGACACTCTAGGAGCTGGGGCGCTTTGTCCCTGCTGGGTACAGGCAGGTATTCCACACACACACCCCCACAGGCCTCCATGGACACCTCCCTTAGGAGTGCCTCATCCAAGGTCACCTTGCAGCGGCTGCTGAATATGCCTGGGTTGGGGAGGTGGCCTGTTGGGTATGATGAGGAAAGTCCTGATCCCCACTAGCCTGCTCCAACATTACCCCAATGGCGAGGGAGGGAGGCTGGGGAGGCCTCATGATTACCGGGGGGATGGAAGTCCTGGCACCATCCTGAGGAGCTGTTGGAGCGCTCGTGCATGGCGGTGAAGGTGGAAGTCTAAGAATACTCCGACTTTGCTGGCATGGGCTGGGAGAGGTGCCGTGTGTTATGTGGCATTTGACCAGAGTTGAGTAGTTACTGTCTGAAAGTCTTCTGTCCTGCTAGGCTCCCCTTTTGACTAGAGAATGCAGACTTTTATCAGACCTTTTTTTGGGGGTCAGCGTCTGTTGCTGACTCTGGGTTGCTGGATTCTTTTTTTTTTTTTTTTGGAGGGTTTTTTTGC
>NW_006159896.1:3309143-3332348 GCF_000334495.1 Tupaia belangeri chinensis | reverse complement strand
TATAGGGCGCGTGCGCTCGCCACACAGACAGAGAGAGACATAGAGACAGAAAGCGAGAAATCACCCCCCAGGGGGGGGATGGTCACGCCACAATCCCTTCTCCTCCATTCTCCTCTCGGGATCTTGGGCACGTACGCACACGCGCCCGGCGTGAGTTTTAAGCCACTGGGTCCAGGATGTGAACCGCGGTCGACTATGTGGGAGTCCAGCGACATAGCCATTACACTAACTGCTGGTTCCCTGGGTTGCTGGATTCTTTAGCTCCATGTCCAGAATCTATGAGGCAACAAGAAAGCCACAGAACTCATCACCGTGTTGTTCCTTGGGTCCCGAGGAGGTGGGTGTGTGAGGGCGTGGAGGGAGTGTTCCTAGCTGATATACCTTGTTCTTTTACCTTTCAGATTCTCTAATGTTGATTTCCTGTAATGTCCAGGGATTTTAGCTGCACTGGTGGGAGGAGCAGGGAAAAGTGTGTATCTATCCCATGTTCCTAGAAATGGAAATACTGGCCTGCTCTGACTTTGTTAATTCAGGTTTACCCAGTGAGTTTGTTTATTTGTAAGCCTGTCAGAAATCTTTCGAAAAATGTATGTCCCAGTGGGCAGAAAGTATGTTACTGCGTGCTTATAAAATACCTTCCAGTTATTCCTTAAAGTCTCACAGTGCTTCAGGGCCTCCTTTCTCAGTGGTTGTGGCTTGCTCTGGTAGTATTAAAAAGCCGTTTTCATGGGAGATGGTGCTTACCAGGAAGAGATGTGGCTGGAGTTGCAGTTGTGGCGATGAGCTATGTTCCTGAGAGAGATCAAGACCACTGAGGCGAAGAGAGTCTGTGAAATGTCTCCACAGGGGGGAGATCAGAGCAGAGAAGTATCTGCTCTGGTTCTTCAAGTAGGCAGACGTCCAGGGCATCTATCCACCTACTCCTTCCTTCCATTCATTCACTTGTGTCTTTGTAAAGTATCGTTTTGTTTTATTGCCTGAATATTTTGCAGTGAGAGTACATTTGTATAATAACCTGTATCACACTTTTAAAAATTATGTATTCGGGGACCAGTAGTTAGCGTAATGGCTATGTCGCTGGACTCCCACTCAGTCAACCGCGGTTCGCGTCCCGGACCCGTCAGCTTAAAACTCACACCGGGCGCGTGTGCGTGCGTGCCCAAGATCCTGAGAGGAGAATGGAGGAGAAGGGATTGCGGCGTGGCCATCCCCTCTGGAGGGTGATTTCTCGCTTTCTGTCTCTCTGTCTGTCTCTGTCTGTCTGGCGAGCGCATGCGCCCTATAGCAAAAACCTCTCAAAAAAAAAAATTATTTATTTGTTCTGATTTTCAAGCGGCTGGATCTGGGAATTGAACCACAGTTAGCCATGTGGTAATCTAGCGCCTCAACCACCACACCATCTGCTGCCCCCCCATCATACTTTTACAATGTAAAACAATGTAAGCAATAAGAAAGTTCCTTTCACTCTCCCTTTCCTAGAGAAAACTGCGTTTATCAATTTGGTTTATATCATTCCAGTTCTTTCCTACAAATTCGCAACTATGTGTTTATATGTTTAGAGAGGCCATATAGTGTAGTCTTCAGAAGCTTCAACTCTGGAACACTCCTACCTGTTCAGATTCTGTCTCTCACTTACTGGCTGTGTGACTGGGTCAAGCTACTTTATCTCTTCATGCCTCAGTTGTCTTGTCTCTCAAGTGGGTATTTTTTAGAGGTTTTTGCTATAGGTGCGTGCGCTCGCCAGAAAGACAGAGACAGAGAGACAGAAAGCGAGAAATCACCCCGCCCTGTCCCCCCTCCTCTCCCCCAGGGGGGATGGACACACCGCAATCCCTTCTCTTCTGTTCTCCCCTCGGGATCTTGGGCACGCACACACACGTGCCCGGCGTGAGTTTAAGCCACCAGGTCCAGGACTCGAACCACAGTCAACTACATGGCAGTCTAGCAATATAGCCATTACATCAACTGCTGGCCTCTCAAGTGGGTATTAATAACAGAACTTTCCTCATAGAATTGTGGTGAGGACTAAATGAACTAATGGTCCTGAAATCCTGAGAACAGTGACTGATACTAGTATGAGTGTTGTAGCTCTTAGTTTATCATTATTATTATTGCATGTACGCTATACATAACTGACTTTCCTCCCCTTCACCATGTGTGTAGGAAGTCTTCCCTTGTCATGGTGTAGAGCTCCATCTCATTCTTTTTGACAGCTGTGTATTTTTCCACTGTATATTGACTTAGTAACCACAGTCCTGATGATGAATTTAGATTTTTCTTTTTGGTCTATGAAAGACAATTCTGTGATGAGTAACCCTGTACATATATCTCTGGGTGTGTGTGGGTAGAAGAAAGGATGTGCATATTTAAAACTTGAGTGGCTACCACCAGGTAGCTTTTCAGAAATACTTCAGCGCATGATACACGCTCCTGTACATAAACACCTATTTACCCCCATCCTTCCCATGGCTCTTCGGTCTTTGTATTATTTTTCCAAACTAGGAGCTCCCTGGATGATTTGGCAGTTCTGTGATTAGTAATGAGGCTGAGCACTTTTTCATGTTTATTGGCCATTTATGTGTGTTTACTCCCAGTCTCTGATTTTTACAGTTGACTCATTGGCTGGCTTTTTCTTGCAGACTGGTAGGAGTTCTTCACATATCCTATATTAATCATTTTCCTATTATATATGTTACAAATATTTTTCTCCATCCTTCAGCTTTGTTCATGGCATCAAACTTTGTTGATCAGTTTGTCCGTCTTTTCAACGTTTTTAGTTTTTATGTAATTAATGTCTGCCATTTCTTTCCTTTTTTTCCTTCCTCCCTTCCCCTCCCTCTCTTCCTCTCTCTCACCCTCTCTTTCTTTCTACTTAATGCTTTGAAAGATCTGTCTAGATGCTAAAACTAAGAGGTGAATTTTTTTTTAATGAAATACAATATACTTACAGAGTCTCAAAAATACTTAATAATTACAAAGGAATTAAAGTGGCAAACCCAGAAGATACCACCTGAAGCAGATGATCCCAGTTAACATCACCAGTAATGAGACAGATGGATACAGTGTACCTCCCAATGTGGTGCGCTGAGGAGGACACGGCTTATGAGTGAATATATATATATATTTATATATATATCCTTGTGTGTGTGAGAGAGAGAGAGAGACAGAGAGATTTTTGTTATAGGGCATGCGCATTCACCAGGAAAACAGAGGCATAGAGAGAAAGAAAGTGAAAAACTAACCGCCGGGGGGATGGGCACGCTACAATCCCTTCTCCATTCTCCTCTAGGGATTTTGGGCATACACTCACACGTGCCCGGCATGAGTTTTAAGCTGCTGTGTCTGGGACTCAAACCGCAGTCAGCTACTTGGGACTCCAGCCACTACACCACCTCTTGGTCCCTAATATATATATAAAATCATTTATTTAATTTTTATTATTATTTTTAATTTGCTATAGAGCATGTGCACTCACCAGAGAGAAATGGAGAGAGAGGAAGTGAGAAAGCAAGCCACTAGATCTGGGATTAGAATTGCAGTCAGCTCTGTGGGAGTCCAGTGCCTCAACCACCATACCACCAACTAGCTTCATAAGTGAATATATTAATAAACATGCCTATGCATATACATGTACATAAATGTATGCACACATAATGCATGCAGAAAGAGGGAGGGAAACGAAGGTAAATGTGATAAAACATGAACATTTTAGAGAATCTGGAGTCTGGGTGTACAGAAATTCTTCACATTGTATTTGTAACTTAATTCTAAATCTGAAACTATTTTAGCATAAAAACTTTAAGAAATTAAAGAAAGACCAAAGAAACTTACTCCAGGATAATAAAAATATTATTGTGTATTTTTAGTGAATTTTATCAGCTTCGTCTTAATTTTATTGATTTGCCCTTTTAAACATATAGATTTGTATTTTGGAGTATAGTATAAGGTAGAATCTTTTTTTTTTTAATATGCAGCCATTTTCTGAGCACCATCTTCTACCTGGTGGTCTGATGTGCTGCTGTCATAACTAGATCCCGGCTTATACACAGGCTTGTAATGAAAGCTGTTTAAAAGCTCATTTCCTATCCCGGACATGAAAGCCGAGCAGCTTCTGTTCCCTTAGGGACAGAGCTCTTATGCAGAAAGTACAGGACACAGGAAGACAAAAATAAGCTTTATAGTCACCTCCTCCTGACCCTTGTTGACCCCCGGGTGGGGCAGGGGCTGATGCTAGAGTTCTGCAAGAATGCTGAGTAGGCCTTCCCTTCAGGGCTGGGATTGTGAGGCCCCTGGCCAGCTGCCGGTCCATATAACTGCAGCTACACTGCAGTAGGCCCAGGGCCAGGGCCTTAGAAACACTCATGTTAAGTCAAATTATATCACTGATCATGCCCTTAACATTACATCCTAGTTTTTGTGCTTAAAGCTGAACAACTGCACTCTGACAGCTTTGCAGCCTCTCACAGCTTCAGGCCTGCAGGCCCCAACAGATTTAAAAAGCCATCTGGTGACCACAGGGGAGAGCTTGTTGTAGGGTGGCATTTGTTTGGAACCTGAAGAGAGCAATCTTCCAGATTATATCTAGCCTATTTTCTGTTTCATAAATCTATTTAGCCTATTCTTCACAATAGTACTCTGTTTTTAAAGTTTGCAGTGTGTATGTGTTTTGTTTTTGAGAGATTTTTGCCATAGGGTCATGCACTTGCTGAAGAGACAGAGACAGGGAGACAGGAAGCGAGAAATCACCCTCCAGGGTGATAGCCACGCCGCAATTCCTTCTCTTTCATTCTCCTCTCAGGATTTTGGGCATGCATACACATGCGCCTGGTAAGAGTTTCAAGCTGCCTGGTTCAGGACTCAAACAATGATCAGTCATGTGGGAGTCCAGTGCCTTAACCAGTATGCCACCTGCTGACCCCATGTGTGTGTTTTTAAGTTAGCAATTTGTTGATTTTCTAAAAAAAGACACAAAATTGTCCATCACATAAAATTAACTATTTTAAAGTGAATAATTCAATGGCATTGATATATTTCCCAGTGTTGTGTAACTACCATCTTTATCTAGTGCCAAAGCATTTTTACCACCCCAAAAGGAAATCTGACCCCGTTAGGAAGTTATTCCTCATTCTCTCCTCCCTGAGGCCCTGGCAGCCACCAGTCTAGGTTCCGTCTCTGGAGTTAGCAATTCTGGATCTTCCCTATCAGGGGAATTATATAATATATGCCCTTCTCTGTTTGGCACCCTCACCCTGGCATGGTGTTTCTTTATAGTTGTCATGTCTGATAGGATGACGTCCTTTTTCTCTTATTAAGAACCATTCTGGTTATGACCTCATTTTGTCTTTTCTTTTTATAGAGAGATTTTTGCCATAGGATGCATGTGCTCACCAGAGAGAGGCAGAGAGACAGAAAGTGAGAAATTATCCCCCAGGGGAGATGGCCACACCGCAATCCCTTCTCCTCCATTCTCCTCTTGGGGTTTTGCTGGGCCTGGGACTTGAACCACAGTCGACTATGTGGGAGTCCAGTGATGTAACCATTATGTCTTCTGCTGGTCCCCATATTATCTTTTCTTTTGTCTTTTCTTTTTTTCTTTCTTTCTTTTTTTTTTTTTTTTTTTGAGAGGTTTTTGCTATTGGGTGTGTGCGCTCACCAGACAGACAGAGTGACTGAGAGCCAGAAAGTGAGAAATCACCCCCCGAGGGGATGGCCACACCGCAATCCCTTCTCCTCCATTCTCCTCTCGGGATCTTGGGCATGCGCACATGCGCCCGGTGTGAGTTTAAGCCACGAGGTCTGGGACCCGAACCACGGTTGACTATGTGGGAGTCTGGTGACATAGCCATCATGCCGACTGCTGGTCCCATCCCATATTATCTTTTCTAAAAACACTTGAAACTTTAGCGTCAACTTGTTAAATTGCATAAAATAGTATGTTTTGATTCTCTGCACAGTTGCTTTGAGTTAATAAGCCAGTTCAAGGGACCAGCAGATGGTGTAATGGTTACCTTGCTGGACTCCCACATAGTCAACCGTGGTTTGAGTCCCAGACCTGGTAGCTTAAAACTCATGCAAGGCATGTGTACATATGTGCCCAAAATCCTGAGAGGAGAATGAAAGAGAAGGGATTGTGGTGTGGCCACCACCCCCAGGGGGTGATTTCTTGCTTTCTGTCTGTCTCTCTGGGGCGAGTACACGCTCTCTATAGCAAAAATCTGTCTTAAAAAAAAGTGGATTTGAGGGGATTCGACTTTCTTTGGATATTGAGTTTTCTCATCTAGGAATAAGGTTTGCTTTTTATAAAATTTAAGTCTTATTTTATATTTTTCAGTAAAGTTTTATAATGTTCCTCATAAGCTCATCATTCTCGTGTTTTCTGTTTTATTTTTGCATATAGTTTTTTTATAGCTTCTTGGAGATATAATCGACATGCCATATGTACTTCATACATTTAATGTGTACAGTTGTTGAGTTTTGGCACACATAGGTATATGCCTGTGGAACCATCAGCATGATTAAAAGAATAATTGTGTCTGTCACCCTTCAAAATTTCCTCCCGCCCTTCTGTAATGAGTACCCTCAAGCCCATTCCTAGGAACCACTGGTCTACTTTCTGGCCCTGTAGACTAGGTTGCATTTTCTAGAATTTTAAGTTATTATGTGTGTGTGTGTGTGTGTGTGTGTGTGTGTGTGTGGCTTTTCTCTTTCTGAATTATTATCTTTTTCTCTCGGAATAATTATTTTGAGATGCATTCATACTGTCAAGTATATCAAGAGTTCTTACTTGCTTATTTAATAAGCACAACTCCCTTGTATACCTATAGGGCAGTCGGACAGTTTCCTTCCAGATGGATATTTGGATTGTTTTCAGATTGGGCTATTAAGATAAAGCCATTGGGAACATTCACGTACAAAGTCTTGTGTCAACATATGCTGTTGTTTCCTTAGAGTAAATACCTACACGTGGAATGGCTGGATTGTATGGTGCGTGTATGTTTAACTTTTTTAGAACTGCCCAGTGACTTTCCAAGTGGTCATACCATTTTACATTCCCAGCAAGCAGAACACTGGCACTGCAGTTGTTCCAGACATCCTAGCCTTGCCCAAGCCGTAGGGGGAAAGCATTCACTGTTTCACTATTTAAATTCAGTGTTGACTGTAGAGTTTTTCTTTCTTTTTTTAATTGCCAGACTGAAAGAGATAAAGGACCCCCCCAAACACACACACATGCACCCCTGTGCTCCAGTGGAACATGATCATGCTGCAATCCTTTTTCCTCCATTTGTCCTTCCCTCAGAATTTTGGGCACACACACATGCACTCAGCATGTTTTTCAAGTTCTTAGGGTTAAGACCAGGATTTCAACTGCGGTCAGAGCCATGTTGGATCTGGCTTCCTCCACACGGTGCTTAACTGCTATTCTATGGGGCAGGCCCTGTAGATTTTTTTTTTTTTTGAGAGTTTTTTTGCTAGAGGGCACGTGTGCTCGCCAGAAAGACAGAGAGATGGAAATCACCCCCGAGGGGCGATGGCCATTCCACAATCCCTTCTCCTCTATTCTCCTCTCGGCATCTTGGGCACACATGCACATGTACCCGGTGTGAGTTTAAGCCACCGGGTCCAGGACTTGAACCACAGTTGACTACATGGGAGTCCAGCAACAGAGCCATTATGCCAACTGCTGGTCCCAGGCCCTGTAGATTTTTCTGAAGCTGTTGAATGGGAAGTACCCTCTGAGAGTTTTTATCATACATATGCTGAATTATGTTGAATGCATTATCTGCATCTGTTGAGATGATCATATGGATTTTATTGTTTGAATCTTTTAATAGGATGAAGTACACTTGTTGATATTTGAATTCTAAATTAAACTTTCATTCATGGAATAAACCCCATGTGGACATAATATATTGTCCTCCTTTATATATTGTTAGATCCAGTTTGCTAAAAGTTTGTTAACAAATCTTATGTGCGTGTTCATGAGGTATATTAGTTAATGTGTGGTTTTTTTTTGTTATACTGTCTTTGTTTTTGGCATTAGAGTAATCCTGGTCTCATATAATGAGTTGAGTTTTTTAACTGTTTTCCTGAAAGATTTAATGTAGCATTAGTATTAGTTCTTCTTAAATGTTTGTGGAATTCACCAGTGAAGTGCTCTGGGCCTGGATTTGGGAAGGCTTTTTAACAACAGTTTAATTTTTTAAAATAGATATAGTGCTATTTAGTTGTCTACTCTTTCTTTTTTTATTATTTTTTCAGAGAGATTTTTGCCATAGGGCCTATGTGCTCGCCAGAAAGACAGAGAGAGACATAGAGACAGAAAGTGAGAAATCACCCCCTTGGGGGGAGGGCCACACCGCAATCCCTTCTCCTCCATTCTCCTCTCGGGATCTTGGGCATGCACGCACACGCGCCCGGCGTGAGTTTAAGCCACCAGGTCCGGGATGCGAACTGCGGTTGACTACGTGGGAGTCCAGCAACATAGCCATTACGCTAAACTACTGGTCCTATTAGTTGTCTACTCTTGAATGAGTCATGGTAATTTTTGTCTGTCAAGGAACTTTCCATTTAATTTAATTTGAATTTTCTTATTCCTGGGCATAAAGTTATTGATAATATTCCCTTATTATCCTTTTAATGTCTGTAAGATCTGTAGGCTATCCTCTTTCATTCCCGATAATAGTAGTTGGCATCATCTCTTTTTCCTGCCCAGGCTACCTAGAGTTTTGTCAATTTTATCAGTCATCTCAGTGGGCCTATTTTTGGGTTTATTGATTTTTCTCTACTGTTTTTCTGTTTTCTATTTTATTGCTTTCTCTTTTTTATTTCCTTTTTCTGCTTACTTTGGGTTTAATGTTCTAATTTTTTTCTTTTATTATTTGCCAGAAAGAGCATGCACTTGCCAGAGATAGACAACACACACAAATATATATATAGAGAGAGAGTGAGGGGTGAGGAGAGCCAGTGAGAGAGAGAGAGAGAGAGAGAGAGAGAGAGAGAGAAAGCGAGAAAGCAACCCCCAGTGGGGCATAGGCACACCACAATTCCTTCTCCTCCATCTCTCATCCTATTTGGTTTTGGGACATGCACACACACACACTCAGCATGCTTTTCAAGCTGCCAGGGCTAGGATCAAACCATGCAGTGAACCATAAGGGATCTGGCTCCCTTAACCACCAAGCCATGTGACCAACCCTGTTCTAGTTTTATAAAGTATAAATTACGGTCATTGATTTGAGACCTTTCTTCCTGTCTAACTTAAGCATTTAATAATAGGAAATTCTCTGTGAACACTGCATTAGTGTCATTCCTCAAATTTAGTTCTATCATCCATCATTTTTACTTCCATTCATAACACTGTCTCATTTACCTTTTGGTTTCTTGATTCATATGTTATTTAGATGTGTGTTGTTAAGTTTTCATTACTTGGTGATTTTCTAGAGAATTTTCTGTTATTGACTATTTAGTTCCATGTGGTCAGAGAACATAGTTTTATGGCCTAGAATAGGGGTCAGCAAACTTTTTATGTACAGAGCTGGATAATAAATTTTTCTCAAGCTTTGATAGCCACACTTGATTTCTATCACATATTATTACATTTTTAAGAATTATTTTTATTAAATTTTATCTATTATCATTTTTAAAATTTGACCAGTGGAGCTATTTAGTTGTCTACTCTTTCTTTTTTTATTATTTTTTCAGAGAGATTTTTGCCATAGGGCCTATGTGCTCGCCAGAAAGACAGAGAGAGACATAGAGACAGAAAGTGAGAAATCACCCCCTTGGGGGGAGGGCCACACCGCAATCCCTTCTCCTCCATTCTCCTCTCGGGATCTTGGGCATGCACGCACACGCGCCCGGCGTGAGTTTAAGCCACCAGGTCCGGGATGCGAACTGCGGTTGACTACGTGGGAGTCCAGCAACATAGCCATTACGCTAAACTACTGGTCCTATTAGTTGTCTACTCTTGAATGAGTCATGGTAATTTTTGTCTGTCAAGGAACTTTCCATTTAATTTAATTTGAATTTTCTTATTCCTGGGCATAAAGTTATTGATAATATTCCCTTATTATCCTTTTAATGTCTGTAAGATCTGTAGGCTATCCTCTTTCATTCCCGATAATAGTAGTTGGCATCATCTCTTTTTCCTGCCCAGGCTACCTAGAGTTTTGTCAATTTTATCAGTCATCTCAGTGGGCCTATTTTTGGGTTTATTGATTTTTCTCTACTGTTTTTCTGTTTTCTATTTTATTGCTTTCTCTTTTTTATTTCCTTTTTCTGCTTACTTTGGGTTTAATGTTCTAATTTTTTTCTTTTATTATTTGCCAGAAAGAGCATGCACTTGCCAGAGATAGACAACACACACAAATATATATATAGAGAGAGAGTGAGGGGTGAGGAGAGCCAGTGAGAGAGAGAGAGAGAGAGAGAGAGAGAGAGAGAGAGAGAGAAAGCGAGAAAGCAACCCCCAGTGGGGCATAGGCACACCACAATTCCTTCTCCTCCATCTCTCATCCTATTTGGTTTTGGGACATGCACACACACACACTCAGCATGCTTTTCAAGCTGCCAGGGCTAGGATCAAACCATGCAGTGAACCATAAGGGATCTGGCTCCCTTAACCACCAAGCCATGTGACCAACCCTGTTCTAGTTTTATAAAGTATAAATTACGGTCATTGATTTGAGACCTTTCTTCCTGTCTAACTTAAGCATTTAATAATAGGAAATTCTCTGTGAACACTGCATTAGTGTCATTCCTCAAATTTAGTTCTATCATCCATCATTTTTACTTCCATTCATAACACTGTCTCATTTACCTTTTGGTTTCTTGATTCATATGTTATTTAGATGTGTGTTGTTAAGTTTTCATTACTTGGTGATTTTCTAGAGAATTTTCTGTTATTGACTATTTAGTTCCATGTGGTCAGAGAACATAGTTTTATGGCCTAGAATAGGGGTCAGCAAACTTTTTATGTACAGAGCTGGATAATAAATTTTTCTCAAGCTTTGATAGCCACACTTGATTTCTATCACATATTATTACATTTTTAAGAATTATTTTTATTAAATTTTATCTATTATCATTTTTAAAATTTGACCAGTGGAGCCAGCAGGTGGCATGTTGGTTAAGGCATTGAATTCCCACTTGGCCGACTGTGATTCAAGTCCTGGACCTGGCAGCTTGCTTTCTCACTTTCTCTTCTCTCTCTGGTCAAATTAAAGAATGATAATAACAAATAAAATTAAATAAATAATTCTTTTAAAAAAAAAATAATTTGAGCAGAGATTGTGTGTGTGTGTGTGTGTGTGGGGAGGGCTCGACCACAGTCATGGCTTGAACCATGTGGGTGTCCAGTTCTTCACCATGCCATCTGCCAACCCGTTATTACATTTTTAACCCTTGAAAATTTAAAAACCATTTGTAGTTTGTAGGCTGTTTGCAAACAGGCCGCAGACTGGATTCATCCTGCTGGCTGTGGTTCATTAACCTCAGCCTGGACTATGATCTATCTTGGCAAATGTTCCAGATACAATTGAAAGAATGTAAGTTCAGGGCTAGCCCATGGCGTGGTGGTTGTGACAGCTGGATCCCACATTACATGGATCAAATCCCGGACCCAGTGGCTTGGGGAACTGCTGGGCCATATGTGTGGGTACCCAAAATCCTGAAAAGAAGAAGGGATGGAGGACAGGTATTACAGTGTAACCATTCTCCATGGAGGGTGTTTTCTCACTGCTCCTGGCCCTATCTCTCTCTCTCTCTCTCTCTCTCTCTCTCTCTCCTTCTGACTTCAGTGAGTGTATAAGTCCTCTAGCAAAATTAGGGAAAAAAGGAAAAAGAACATATGTTCTGCATTCATTGCAGTTGAGTGTTCTATAAATGACAGGTCAACTAGGTCGGTCATATTGTCCATGTCTTTTGTGTTACCGATTTTCTGTCTGCCTGTTTTGGCAATTATTGAGCGGGGGCATTGAAACTCTATGAATGCGGATTAGTCTGTTTCTCCTTTCAGTTCTACCAGTTTGTTTCCTGAATTTTAAAGTTAAGTTATTAGGTATATAAAGGTTTAGGAATTATATGTACTCTTGATTAATTGTCCTGCTTATCTTTATTAAGTAGTCTCGTTTATCTCTTTTAGTTTCCTTGCTCTGAAATCTACTTTATGGTGTATTAGTATAGCTGCTACAGCTTTCTTTTAAGATTTTCTCTTTATCACTGGTTTTAAGCATTTGGTTATGATATAGCTAAATGTAGTTTCTTAATGTTTATTCTGCTGCTTGACAGTCATTGATCTGGAATTTTTGGGGTTATAGTTTTGATCAAATTTGGAAACTTTTCTAGTCATTATTAACATATTTCTTTTTCGACTCTTCCTTTCCTGGGGCTCCAGTTACATATGTATTACACTACTTGATATTATCCCACAGCTCAAGTATTTAGGAAAAAAAACACATGGAAAAAATTAATAAAAATAACATTTTAATTTCTATAATTTATTTTAATTTCTATAAAAGTAAGAGAAAAGGTGGGAGAGAAATGAGTCTTTGTAAAAAGTGTAATAGATAAACTCCAAGCAAATCTAATAGTAAAAGGAAATAAAATTAAGTGAAATTTAGATTGATAAAAATAAAGTAAAAGTGTTTAAAAAGATTAGAAAAATTTAAGAGAAGATGATATATGGGTCTTATGTATAGCCTTGTAAGGAAAATCGAAAATCTTGAGTTAGTGTTAGACAATTTCTACTGCTATCTAAGAAGAAATCGTATAACAAACCCGTGTCCAAGGAAAAAATTAGAAACGCTGCCTAGACTCTGTGCTGCAGTCTCTAGCATGTTGGACTACAATGCTGGAAGCCACATGCCAGACATGGGTTTGGAGTTCTAGGTTGGCCTAAAACTGCACCAGGTGTTTAGAGAATGATTTGCAATAAAAGTACTAGACCCAAATTTTTATATGATACTATTTCTTCAATTCATCAATAAACAATTCTCACATCATACAAACTATCCTAAAACTTTGAAAAAACAATGAGAAGCTTCTTTGTCTTACAGAGCTAATCAACCATTGTAGTCTTTAAATGCTTATTCATTATTGTTTGGATATTGAGCATAGAGGAAAACCAATTGTTTTTAAGTATATTTTTCTTACTTCACTGAATTCACTTATTGTTTCTAATTTCCTCTTATTTTTTGGTTGTTCCATGACCCTTTGGATTATGGCTTAGAATGATAAACTGCAAGGTTTATCCAATGGGAAATTATGTGATTGGAGATTCTACCATGTTTGTGTGGAGGGCAGGTGAGAAGAGAAGAGATTAAGAAGGGATTGACCTGTTGACTAAGCAAATATTTATTAACTCTATTCTTCTCTCTCCTTTGTTAAGGCCTGTTGAGTTGACTCCCAGTGCGTCTCCCCAGCTTCTATTCTAACTTTCCAGAACTACTGTCAGTGGAAACTTTCTAGAAGATTAGATTACTCACCGGCTTAGAATTGTCCTCTGACTCTCTGTTTTATTTCTTTCATTCATTCACTCACTCATTTTGCCGGAGGGCACATGCATTCACCAGAGACACAAGAGAGATGGAGAGAGAGAGAGAAAGAGAAAACGAACTACCCAGTGGGTCATGGCCATGCTAAAATCTTTTTCGTCTTCCTCCTTCCTGTTTGGAGTTTGGGCACACATACACATATGTGCCCAACATGTTTTTCAAGATGCCAGGGTCAGGATTCAAACTGTGGTCAGCCTTACGGGATCCAGCTTTCTTAACCACTGCCCTACAGGGCAGCCCCTGGCTCTCTGTCTTAGAGTCAAAGGGAAATTCATTGTTTTACCTACCACTGAATTCCCAGCACCTAGTATTCAATAGGTGTTTATCAAATGGATGAACTTCGCTGGCATCTAAGGCTTACTTGCCCCTTCCTTGCCTTTAAGCACTCATTCTGCTCCCTTGAACGCTATATAATTCCCGAGAGGTGCTGTTCCTATTCTTGCCTCTGTGCCTTTGTGCATGTACGCTGTTCCTCTCCCTGTGGAATTATGTTCTGGTTCTTTGTGTTTTGAGAGTACCTTTTCTTTCCTCTGTTGCAGCTCTTACCACTCGTTAACTGCAATTGCCAGTTAGTGAGTGTCTCTCCCAGTGCACTAAGGCCCCCTCCCCCAGGCCGTGGTAGTGTGTTTCACATAGCCACACCCCCAGCAGGGTGGCTGGGTGCATACATACTCCAGCAGACATGCAAAGAACATTTATCGAATTGAATTAGCCGGCTCTTTCTGCTTTGCCTTCCATGTCTGGGATATTGGATGCCAACATCCAGCTAAGTTATGTTTGTGTTAAACATGAATTGAAATGCAGTTACAGCTGGCAGTGTGGTTAGAGAGCTGAGTAATAGAGTAAATAGGAAGAGTGACTCAGTCACGAGGGCCAGTTCATCTCTTTTGCTTTCTTGCCTCCTGTCATTGAGCATGACTCATGAACAGCACGAGTTCAACTTGTCTCCTCTTAATCCCATTGCTTTCACTCTTCCTGCCCTCCTTGTCTTGCTGGGTCTCTCCCAGAGCCCTTTGTTAAAACCAGCAAGAAGCACAGAGCCAGGCCTGCAGTCTTGATTGGACGAGGCTGTGCTACTCATACCGGGTGGTCTGTGCCAAGTGCTTGGGTGGAGGTGGAGCCAGCACTGGGGCAGCAGGACCTTGAGTCAGTGTGCAGGCCAGCATCTTCCATAAGGCCTGGGAGGCGATTCAGGCCTGCAGGATTTGCAGCCGGCTCCAGGATCACCAGTTTCCACTATTACCCATGTCCTGCTAGCGCCTCAGCTAAGGCAAACACTGTGCCCCTTTCACAGACATTGCGGCCTCATCTTAGACCTGCCGTTTTTTTCTTTTACTTTTTCTTTTTTTCTTTGAGAGGTTTTTGCAATGGGGCTCGTGCGCTCACCAGAGAGACAGACAGAGAGACAGAAAGCAAGAATCACCCCCAAGGGGGGTGGCCACGCTGCAATTCCTTCTCCTCCATTCTCCTCTCGGGATCTTGGGCACGCACACACGCACACATGCCCGGCGTGAGTTTAAGCCACCGGGTCTGGGACTCGAGCTGCAGTCAACTACATGGAAGTCCAGCGACATAGCCATTATGCTAACTGCTGGTCCCTAGGCCTGCTGTTTTCATAGCCTTTTTTTTTTTAAGAGATATTTTTGCTACAGGGTGCACGTGCACTCACTGGAGACACAGAGAGAGACAGAGAGAAAAAGCGAGGAATAACCCCTTAGGGGGATGGCCACACTGCATTCTCTTCTCCATTCTCCTCTTGGGATTTTGGGGACACATGACATGCACCAAACATGAGTTTAAGCCTCTGGGTCTGGGACTCAAACCATTATCAGCTATGTAGAAGTTCAGTGCCTTAACCACTATGCAAAATGCTGGCCTCTATTTTCATAGCCTTATTAGATTGCAGCAATTATGATTGGACCTCCTTTGAATCTGTTGGTTTGGCTAAGATAGAAAAACGTCCTTCTTATGAAGGCACTAAATGGCTTGGAGTGTCCAGTAGGGTCTCCGGTGTCTTTCAGAATTGTGCTGCTGCTTGTTAATGTGCATTTCCATAGCCTCCTCCTCGGCCAGCCTGCTCCTTCGATAAGCCCACTCTCCTGGGTTCAGAGGAAGATGTCACCAAGCTGTAGAGATGGAGCAGAGGAGACGGATGCGCTGGTTTATTGACTGTTGCTTATCAGGCCCTACCACGTGCAGGCCCTGCCCTAGGTGCTGAGAATTGAGTGGTGAATGGGTGGTGTGTTCCCTGCCAGCATGGCCGTCACAGACCCACACAGAAGGGTTCACATGAGAAAAGAGGGCAGGTGGCCTTCCTTCTCCAGGTTAATCTTCCAGGTGGGTTCTCCGTTCCACCTCTTGCTGCCTGGGCTCCTGACCTGCAAGTCCTTCTCATGGCTGGTCATCCTCTCCCCCTTCTCTGTTCTGCCCTCTCCTCCGTTCTTAACAGACATGTCGCTACCTTCCCTCCATCTCACTAGCACCTGCTGCCCTACCCTGAGGCTCTCTTCATCCCCCTGGAATTGTTCCCACCCTCCTCCTCCTCCTATCTCCACTCACCCCTAATCGTCTAGCTCAATGGCTTTTTCCTAGTTTTTGTTCTTGACCTCATCTCAACTTTGGACACTGTTGACCAATTTCTTCTTTTATTTATTCAGTTTCTGAATAAAGAACAAATACATGTTCATTGTAAGCTGTTTAGAAGACACAGAAAGGGGTAAAGAAGAAAATGAAGTGACTCATAATCCTACCGCACAGAGGAAAACTACCATTAACATCTTGTTGTGTGTCCGTTCGGTTCTGTGTGAGAGAGAGCAGTCAGGGGCTCTATTCACACAGTTTTACAACCTGCTTACTATTGCGTTCTGCTGTCTTGCCATACTGTGTTCCTGGGCCATCGAATGCTCTTCTCCGTCCGTGTCTCTTGAAGCTCTCTTACCCCTAAATTTGATCTCCCCTATTTCTGCCCCGTTCTCCGGTCTCCCACACTGCACAGCCCACCCAGCTCCCCACCGCCGCCTCCTGTGCTGTGTGCTGCTCTCGTCTAACCTGGGTCCTAGCCACACTGCACAGTGCCGGCCTCACGCAGCCAGCTGTGCCCGCCTTGATGCCAGCCCTCATTCCCACCTGCCTGCCGGCCAAGCCCCTGCGTGGTGGCGGGTGGCATGCCTGCCCGAGAACTCCCAAGCTGGGCTCAGTCTCTCTCCTTACTGTTCCAACCCATTCGTCGCCTCCCAGAAGACCCACCATGATGGCCCCTCTTCTCTTCTGTGTCCACCTGACTGAGGCCAGAACCCTCCCAAGGGTCCTCTGCCACCCTCTCCTCCCAGCACCTGGCAGGCAGTTTCTCAGATGCTGCCTGCTTCTCCTTCCGTATCACCCTCTTCTGCCCTACCCGTTTACCAACCGGGGGTGGCCTTCACACGCCTTTTCCCAGTAGCCTCTTCCAAGAGGGCTCTGGTCCCTCGCGTCTCAGTTCCAGGTTTTCTCCATTAAGCAGCACTCTAGGAACTAGCCCCTTCCCTGTCCAGAGCTTTCCAGCGAGTCTCCCTCTTCCACTGGGCAAGTCGTACCCTGCCACTTGCCCTACTGCTCCTGGGATCCAGCCCCTCCCCTCTCACCCTGGAGTCCATGGTCCAGCCACCCAGCTCATCCCACGAGAGCCTCTTACGCCCATGCCCTGCTCTGCTGACCCCGTCTCTCCTGTTTCTGCCTGCTGATGCTTGTGGTGTGTCTCCCTTAAAGTTGCCCTCGGCTCTTCCCTTCCTCCCGCGGCTGGGCATCTCTCAGTGTTCCGGCACTCCTCCTGCCTTGTGCTGCCTCACCATTCCAAGGAAATTCTGCCATGGGCTTCCAGAAGCGCCGAGTACCCGAGCATCGCGTCCATCCCTGCTTCCGGAAGCCGTGTTTGCTTCACATACCGAGCCTGTGCAGGCATGGTATAATCCTCTTCCACGGATAAGGAAGCGAAGCCACAGAGAGCTCAGGGGCTCTTTTCGAGGTCACTCAGCAGGTGTGGCTGAGCTGAGATCAAACCCAGGTCTCTAGCTCTCTGTTATACTCTCACCGCTCATTCAGCGTATCTGCCAGCCATCTCTGAGGGAGGGACATGTCTTACTGCGTATGCTCAGCGCATATCAGGAGGGCTTAGTAAATATTTGCCGAAAGAAAACTAAAGGCGATGGCCTGGAGAGGTGACTAGCACCCTAACGACTGCAGGCAGAAGCCTTTGTTTAAGTATGTGCGATGTTAGCTGGGCTTCTGACGGAACACCAGCGGGATCCGTGCCACTGATCCAGTGGTTATTGTGTACTGGGTGCTGGGCATAGCGCTTTATTTGCATTATCTCTTTTAACTATCCTCCACTGTGTGAGACAGATTCTGTCGTCTCTATTACAGAGGCAAAGCTGAGGCTCAGAGAGGTTGAGAAACGCAGCCAAGGTCACACAGCTCCTAGTAAGTGAAAATCTAGGATTGAATCACATCTGCCCAGTTCCAAGGTCCATGTTTGTGACTGCTGCGCTCTCCCGATGTCCTGGCCCAGGGAGTGGATATTGTGCTATATGGGGCATAGGTTGTTATCCCACATTCCAGCCAGATGGAACTTTAGAACCCCGTGCCATGGGGACCAGCAGATGGCGTAATGGTTATGTCGTTGGACTCCCACGTAGTTGACTGAGGTTCGAGTCTTAGACCCTGGGGTTTAAAACTCATGCCAGGCACATGTGCATGTGTGCCCAAGATTCTGGGAGGAAAATGGAGGAGAAGGGATTGCATCTCACTTTCTGTCTCTTTTTTTTTTGGAGAGGTTTTTGCCATAGGGCGCGTGCGCTCGCCAGAGAGAGACAGAGAGATAGAAAGCGAGAAATCACCCCCCGGGGGGATGGCCACGCCGCAATCCCTTCTCCTCCATTCTCCTCTCAGGATCTTGGGCACTCATGCACATGCGCTCGGTGTGAGTTTTAAGCCACTGGGTCCAGGACGCGAACTGCGGTCGACTACATGGGAGTCCAGCAACATAGCCATTACACTAATTGCTGGTCCTGAGTTTTCGCTTTCTGTCTCTTTGTTTCTCTCTGTCTCTCTGGTGAGCACACATCTAAAAAAAAAAAAAAAAGAAGAAGAAGAAGAAGAAGAACTCCATGAGAAGAAGAACTCCGTGAGAAGGAGGAGGAGGAGGAGGAGGAGGAGAAGAACTCGCGCCATGGTTGCTAGTGACAGAAAGATGGTCTTTGGAACCAGCCCTTACCATAGCTCCTCTTGTCATTTCTTTCCTGCCCAGCAGATGCATCCTCCATAATGAAATTCCGTCTCACTCCCCGTATCCTGTGGTAGAGGGACGGTCACAGAACCTTGCCTTTTTATTTTTATATTAAAAGTACCTTTAAGATATTTAAAAAACAATAAAAGCTCATTTCGGAAAAATCTACCTAATATAGAAGTATATACACTAAGGAGTGAAAATACTACTTTTCTTTCCCTCGAATCCCACACATGTTGACAGTTTGAAAGCATCTAGACTTTTTTATTTATATATTTTTAAAAAAGCATTTACTTTTAATTAAATAAGGAATCCAAGAATATCTGCGTCCTTACCTTAAAAAAGAAAAGAAAGAATGCAACCAAAGCTCCAGCTTCTTTCGCCCACACCCCTAAGATCTGTCAGCTTGGTGTCTCTTCGGCCATTTTCTTTCTGACTTTATTCCCTTTTTCTCTGCTTTTGTATTTGTTTCCAGAAACGGATAATCATGATGTGCGTAGTTAACATGAACTAAGTCATGCAGTAAGCTCTTGCTTCGTTATCTGTGAATGAGGCATGTCCTTTCGATCTTTCTAGATCAGTGCATACAGATTCTCCTGTCCCCGGTGTGGTGCGTGATGTCCCTTCCACAGCGTGCTGGGCGCTGCATCCTCCTGCCGCGCCGCTTCTCCTTTCCCCCACGTCATCACTATGCAGAGTCTCAGCACTTCTTGTCTCCTATTAGAGTTGTCAGATTTCGTAAATAAAAATACAAGATGACCTGTTAAATTTGTAATTTTTTTTTAATTTGAAAAATTATTTGTGGCTTGTCTGAAATGCATATATGTAACTATGTGTCCTATATTATTACAGCTTTGGCAGTTGTATTCCTTATGCATATTATGAATATTTGGAAAAAATATTTTTTCAGTCTGTTATCATTTTTTAAAAATAGGAATTATATTGCAAAACATTTTAAATATACAGAAAGTATAGAGAATAACATAGGAAACACCTGTGTTTCCATCGAGCTTCTCCAGGTCTTCATGTTGCACCAAGTTTATGTCTGATTTTTTTTTCTTAATAAAAGAAAGAAAACATTATCAAGGCTATCCACCCTCCAGGCCCACCCCTCTTTCCTTCCCAGAGAGTAGCCATTGTTCTGAGGTTGGTGTTTATTATTCCTATATATTTTTCTATGTTTCAGATTTTATATAGATGATATCATTTACTCTAGGTATTTTTCAACTGGTATTTTTTTTGCTTAGTGTTATTCTGGAGATTTATCCTTGCTGACACAGATAACTCTAGTTCATATATTTTCAAGGCTGTATAGAATTCTGTTGCATGAATATACTGTAGCTTAATTATTCATCCTCTGTTAATGAGCAGTTGGGTTGTTTCTAATAAGTTGCTAATGTAAACACTGTGACCCATATCAGCATGTCTTTATGCTAAGAATTTCTCTTTAGAAAAAGCAGCTTAGGAATAAAATTCCTGGGTCCTTTTCATCTTGCTGAACACAGTACTGTGTATTTCAAGGTGGCATGCCTATTTCTGCTTTAGTCACTGTTTGTATGTGCACATATGTGTGTGTGAGAGAAAAAATGAGAGAGAGAGTGTGTATACCGTGATCCCCTTCCAGTCCTGCAGCCAGCTGGATCTTGGATACACTCAACACATGCCTGGTGTGTTTCAGACTGACCCAGGCCAGGGATTTGAACCGAGGCTGCCATGTGAAATCCAACTTCTCTTAAGCAACTCATTACTGGCCGTGGAGCCAGCCCCATTATTATTTTTTTAAGGATAGAATCTCACCACGTGGTGATCCTCCTGCCTCACGTTCCCGAGTCACTGGGTCACAGGCATGCAACACACACCTAGCCTTTTGGTTGGGCCAGGATTTGAACCTGGGCTACCCGTGGGGTCCCAGCCTGCAGGGCACAGTGTCTCAGCAGTGTGTGCCACCACAGCTGGGCCTCCTCTTTCTTGTCAGGCATTCAGTATCCAGTGATTTGCCATGAGTGGAGTATCATTGTTATTTTTAATTTGCATTTCTTGGAGAGGTGGAATGTCTTCTCATAAGGCTTCTGCACATTGTCTATCATTTTTCTTGTGAATTATTTCTTTTTCTTATTGATTTGAAGAAACCCTTTCATTTCCTTATTTTGGATATAAACCCATAGTCAGTGACACTCTGCTCACAGTCTGAGGGTTGTCTTTTTGCTTCGTTTTCTGTGTTCTCAGCAGCATCGAAGTTTTTAGTTTTAGGGAAGTGAAATTCATCAGTACTCTTTTCTGGCCTTTTTTGCACAGCTTGGCTTTGTTTTTAGCGTGCCCAGTGCCCTCACTTTAGATGTTCGTTCTATGGTGACTGTCAGGAGTCTGAGGCTGTTGATTGGCTAGTCCATACTTCAGCATTATATGTCACCTGCAGCTCAGGGATACACCAAGAAAGGGACTGGCCTCTAGCTGGGTATTGACCAGTCACAAGGCCACCTCCAGGCCACTGATGCTGCCCTCCATGTCTGTGGAAGTCCACAACTGTGTCCTGACCTGGCTGGCTGGCTGTGGTGGAGGCTCCAGCCCTCCCACCTGGGTGCCTGAACAGGAGACCCTGCTCTGATGGGGTGGGCACCCTGCGTCTGTGTGTCTTCCCCTTTTGTGAGTCTCTTGGGCCCCAGGCACTGACCTCCCTGTGTGACTTCCTTCCCTGTCAGCAGCCAGACAGACTCCTGCTCTCTGGTGCATCTCCAGGGACCTTCGCTGGGTGCAGGGCTGTGCTTTCCTCTTCTGTGCCCAGACTCAGGGTCTGTCTTCTGCCTGAGTGGCAAGGTCACTTGTGGAGCAGGTAGAATGAAGAAGAGGTAGCTTGGGCAGCCCTAGGGTTCAGGCTCTTTGCGTTTTCTGTATTCTGCACAGTTCAAATGGTTCATTCAACCATTTAGGAAATAACTGAGTGTGGGCCCAGGGACTTGGAAAAATACCCACGGAATAAAATGGGATCTTCCTTTAAGGACATCCCCTTCAGTTTCTGGGCTGTTCTCTCCACCCAGGACACAGGGACACCACAGCCCTCAGCCCTAGCTCCTGCAGGCCTTGTGCCTGCTGGTGCCTCCTGCATTGCACCAGCCTGCCCTCCCCTGCCCTGCCCCCCTACTCCCGCTCTCCTTCCGGAGGGCCTGCCTTTCCTTACTGTGCCCTGCAAGTTCCTGCCTCCCTGCTTTTGCTCATGTTGAAACAGTCTCCTTATTTAGAGTCTGGCTGGGAGAACTCACCACCTCAGAGCCACCCTGATGAAACCAGCTGAAAAGGACCTAGGTGTCTGCAGTCAAGTAGACTGCAGTCTGAGTCCTGGGTCTGCCGCTCACATACTGAGGTTTCCAAGTCATGCTTTTACTCTCTGAGCTTCATCTAAAACCTGAAACCCTAATAAGATCCATCTCGTGGGATTATCTATGAGGATTAAAGGAGAGAAAGCACAGGAAGCACTTTGTGCTCTTTGATAGTGAGTCCCACTTCAGACCCACCACAATAGCGACAGTTGCACAGACAGATGGGCTGCCTCTGCCATGCAGTAGGTGTGTGAAGAGAGCTGGATCCCAATGTGCTGACTGTGGTTCAAATCCCAGCCCTGACAGCTTGAAAAACATACTGAGTACCTTTGTGTGTGCTCACGATCCTGACAGGGTGCAGAAATGGAGGAAAGGGGATTGTGGCCCCACCACAGGGTGCATTCTCTTTCTCTCTTGCTAGTGAACACACACCCCCTCTGACATAGAAAAATTAAAAATTAATAAGAAATACTCAGTGCTGACTAGGATGTAGCAAAATCACAACCTTTGTGCGCTGCTGTTGGCTTGGGCACAGTGCAGCCACTTTGGGAAATGGTCTGATAGAGTTCCTCAGAGTGTTCAACATACAGTTTCATCATCTGAGCCAACAGTCCTACCCCTGGGTATACCGCATTCACCCACCCAAGAAAAATGACAGACATCCACACAAAAACTTGTGCGTCGATGTTTTCAGTAGCATTTTTTATAATCACTAAAAGGGGAAACAACCCAACTGCCCGTCCAGTGTACAAAAGGTGGCATATCCGTGTAATGGAATGTCATTTGGTCATAAAAAGGAATGGAACACTGGAGCCACTAGTGGTGTGGTGATTGAGGGCTGGACTCGTACATGATTGACTGCATGGTTGAAGTCCCGGATTCTGTGGCTTGAAAAGGGACACTGGGTGCATGTGCGTGTATGCTCAAAATCCCAAGAAGAGAGTAGAGGAGAAGAGATTGCAGTGTGACCATCCTCCCAGGGGGTGATTTCTCACTTTCCCTTTCTTTGGCATGTACCCTATGGCAAAAACTTTAAAAAAAAAGAAAAGAAAAATAAAAGACCAAAGTACTATTACAC
>NW_006159896.1:3305965-3309112 GCF_000334495.1 Tupaia belangeri chinensis | reverse complement strand
GAACCTTGAAAATACTTTGCCAAGTAAAAGAAGATCGTCACCAAAGGCCAACAGAAATGTGCATCCATTTCTTTCACTAGAGAGTATTATATATTTCAGCTGAAGTTCTTTGGCAGACTTGAACTTCCTGTTCAGGATACAGATTAACAAAATGATACAAATTAAGTTAGAATGAGAAAATAACCAAGAGTTCCTGGGCTTGTCACTAGGTAAGTCCAATGGTTTTTCCTCCTGCTTAACAGTTTGTAGAAGGCATTCGGGGCACACTTCCTCTTCAGGACCCAGAGACAGTCACACAGGCTCAGTGCCTCTGCGCCGTGCCCACACTGCTCTCATCAAGAGTTCAAGTGGTTGGGACCAGCAGTTAGCATAATGGCTGTGTCGCTGAACTCCCATATAGTCGACCGTGGTTCAAGTCCCGGACCCAGTGGCTTAAACTCATGCCGGGCGCATGTGCGTGCGTGCCCAGCATCCCAAGAGGAGGATGGAGGAGATGGGATTGCAATGTGCCATCCCCCCTGGGGGATGATTTCTCGCTTTCTGTCTGTCTATCTCTCTCTGTCTTTCTGGTGAGTGCATGCACCTTATAGCAAAAACCTCTCCAAAAAAAAAAAAAGAGTTCAAGTGGTGGCTCGAAAATCATGCTGGGGGCATGTGTGTGCGTGCCCAAAATCCTGAGAAGAGAATGCATGGAAAGGGATTGCATCATGGCCACCCTCTGGCAGGGGTGATTTCTCACTTTTCCTCTCTGGCAAGCACACACACCCTATGGCAAAAAAAAAAAAAAAGAAAGAAAGAAAGAAAGAAATTTTAAGTGGCTCCACATCGGCCGCTGTCTGACTCAGGCAAAGTGCATGTTTCTGTGGTCGGTGATCTAACACATGGAGAGGGCTTTGAACCTCATTCTTGTTTTAGTGTCAGCAAGGTATTTCCTTTGGAATGTCTGCAGAATTTCCTGGCCCCTTTGATTGCTTTCTGTCTGCCGAATACACTTTTGAAATGTAGGTGGGCTTTCTTGAAACACCAGGGTATAAACACGTTGATGAAATTGGTTAGCGGTGTCTTCCGAGAGCTCCTCTTTGAGCAAGGAGCACTCGATCCCAATGTTGGAAGCCCTCCCACGGCCCTTATGATTTACTGCCAGTCCACGTAGGTGGCTTAGTTGGATACTTGATTTACAAAGTGTTTCCCAAGTTTAAATCCAGTGGTTCTTTATTTCCCACCCCATCCCACAAAGCTTTTACAATTGTTTTTCTTATAAAAGCTACGAATGTTCATTACCAAAAACTCAGAAGCGTATAGGTAAGCAAAAAGAACAGTAACAAAAATCCATAATCCCAGCTGTGCAGAGCCAAACAGTGCTTACCACTTTGCTTTGTATTTGTCTCAATTCTTTTCTATACAGATCATTAAAAATGTATATATTTTTCTGGCCAGAGAGCACGTACAACCACCAGAGAGATAGCAAGAGAGAGATGAAAAGAAAGTGAGAAATTACTCCATGTGGGGAATGGTCCCACTACAGTCCTTTCTTCTCCATCTCTCCATCCTTTTGGGATCTTGGGTACGCATGCACACGTGCGCAGTATGTTTCTCAAGCTGCCAAGTCCCATACTCAGACTCACACTCATGTGATTGTGTATGGTCAGCCAGGTGGTATCCAACCGCTTCAGCCACCACACCATGGGCTGGCCCTATACACATACTTTTTAAAAAACAATATATGGTATTATTGTGCCAGGTACACCATTTTGTATCTTGCTGTTTCCCTGATCTGTCCATGTGAGCACATACTCATTCACAAGGTTGTTTACAGCAACTGCTACATCTTTCATTGCAAGGATGTTCTCTCCTCGTTAGAAATTTATCATCTCCCACTCCCGGCCATATAAACTGGGCCCCGTGAACTGGTCAGCAGCACTCTTCCCATCTTCCCAGGCTTCAGGACAGACCCTTCCTTCTGTCTCTTTCACCCGTTACTTTGGTTCCCACCTTAGGATCTTCCGAGAACCTGTTCCTGCCCCTTACAAATCTCATCTAACAGTGTTTACTCATCATTCAGGTGCCAGCCCTGAGCCACCTGCTCAGAGAGCACATCCCCCACCCCCACCTGCTCAGAGAGCACGACCCCAAGCCCCACCTGCTCAGAGAGCATGACCCCAAGCCCCTCCCTAGTCACTCTACCTGGCTCCTGATTGTATTTTTCCTGTGAGGCACTATCACACTCCCAAATCATCTTATGTTCGTGTGTTTGTTCATAGGATTGTGTATGTCCTTTCCCATCCAGAATGTGGCCCCCTGGGATCAGGGGCCAGTGTCGTGACTGTCCTCAGCACTCAGAAGCCCCCATAAGTTGACGGAATAAACAAAGCGATGGCATGCTTGCGCACAGGACTGAGCATCCCCTTGACGCAGGAATTCCTCGGTCACGGCATGTATGTTTTAAGGTTTCTGATGCGCTGCACCAAATTAATCTAATTTAAGGTGTACCTCTTTCTTTTCAGACGGGTACACCCATTTCTTTAGCCTTCTCAGCACTTGGGGACCCAGCGGGATCCACATGGGGAGGCTCTGGGTTTTGCATCTGCAGAGCTCCCTGAGTGTGCAGGGCACGTGCAGGTCTGTGATCTTCCATTCACCTTCACCCCCGTCTGCAAAGTATCTCTACCAGTTTGATAAGGAGAAAGGCACATCTGGTTCTCATTTGACTTTAGCAAGTGCCCAAGTCGGATGTTTCTTCATGCTCATTGGCTAGTGCATCGCTTCTGTGAGTTACGGTTGTTGGCCGTAGTCCATTTTTTGATGGGCGTATTCATCTTTTTTCTATTGTTTTATAATAGCTGTTTAGACATAGTCCCTTGCATATTTTTTGATAACCAGGCTTTTTTCTGCATCTACTATTAGGGATAATTCCATGTATATGTTATTCTTTCTAAGAACTGCATAAGCCAGTATATAGACATATATCATTTATTTAACTAATATCCTTTTGTTCCTCACTTTCCTCATCTATAAAATCAAACAATAAGGGGCCAGCAGGTGGTATGGTGGTTAAGGCACTGGACTCTCATATGGCTGACTATGGTTGAAATCCCAGACCTGGCAGCTTGCTTTTTCACTTTTCCTCTCTCTCTCTCTCTCTCTCTC
>NW_006159896.1:3298503-3305851 GCF_000334495.1 Tupaia belangeri chinensis | reverse complement strand
TCCCAGACCTGTGCGCTCGCTTTTTCTCTTTTCCTCTCTCTCTCTCTCTCTCTCTCTCTCCCTCTCCCTCTCCCTCTCCCTCTCCCTCTCTCTCTCCCTCTCCCTTGTGAGTGCACATGCCCTATAGCAAATTTTAAAAAAGACTTATAAAGTCAAATAAGTAATAATTTTTTTAAAATCAAGTAACTATTGCTCATGGATTGTTGTAGTAAATGAGCCACTTACACTAACCCATGTAAGGAAAATAAAATATAAGAAGACTTCTAAAAATTCATGACAAAATGGAATTAAGGTATAAATCCATGTTTGTCCAAAAGTATTTTAAATCCATGCCTCGTTTTTTCATTATACACATTTTCTTGAACTTTTGGAAGCCGCCTCGCCCTTAGAGTAGGTCCTGAGAATGGAATGTGCACAGGAAGTGGTAGCTATTGTTTGTACTGTTGGTCATGCGTATGCTGAAATTATGAGCAGAAACCATAAGTGGAAAAAGCTTTCCACCCGAGAGTGGAGGAAGGGGAGCTGGTTAACAGGGCAGGGAATGCAGCAGAGCAGGCCAGAGAGCAGGGTGATCTGCGACAGTGTGCTGTGGAGTCTGAAGCAATGCGTCCTCCCTGGGGGGACCAGAGAGGTGTGTCGGCCCCAGATAACCCCAGTGCTTCCCCTTCAGAGGCCGGGTTCCTTGGGTCTTCAGGGCTTCCGTGTGTGCACAACCTTCTGGTGCCATTTCCTCCCTTTCCCAACCTCGGTCATCTGCAGCACTTCTGTGTCTTGCAACCACACGCACTTGATAGAAACCCTGGGCTGTGCCTGCATGGCTGGGGACTTTTAAAACTGGTGGGGCTATTAGCCCAGTCTACGATCTCACAAAATAGGTACGTCATTTCAGCATAAAAGTTCATTGCATTGTTTTCCTTTATACTTAAGTCATCCAGGCAGAACTCCCAAGACATATGTGCTCCCAGAAGGCCTCCTTCCGGTGTTCTTCTGCCGCAGCACTCTGTCTAACGAGCCTGCCTGGCAGGTCCTCAAGGCAACTCCGAGTGGTTCTTTATGAGCAGATCCTTCCAGTATATTCCACATAGGCCTGCATGTATGTGGCTTGTCAACTGTCCCAGAGGCATGTCTCAAAGTCAGGCCCACAGGTGTCCTAGCTGACCAGGAGGCTGGTGGTCCTGTTTTGTCCCCATGGGTTGGCACAGCTGCTGTGAGGTGGTCGAGGCAGAAGAGCACGCGGATCTGAGCTTGAGCCAGCCTCTTCTCTTATTAACTAAGGGACTTGGAGAGAGTTGACTAAAGTTCTTCAAGCCTCATTTTCTCATCTGTCAGCTGGGGAGAAACTAGTACCCATGTCACTGGATTTCTGGGAGGATTCAATGAGAAAATGCCAAGAACTTGCTTAGACCAGGGCCTGGAAAATAGTTAGTACCCAGCAAAGAGTTCATCCTACCACCTGTCCTTACACCAGGGAAATTTCTCTCCTTTTAGGAAAACACAGACAGGCAGACAGTACCTCACAAGGTCTTGACACCACCATCCCCCAGGTTCAGCCGTCCTGATCAAGAACATGTGCATGTCAGGTGTTCTCAGGGCGGTCTCCAGAGGCAACCAGTAACCTAACATGTGTTCCAGCCTCTGAGTTGGTCTTTCACCTCTGTGCTGCCACCCAGCCCCTGGGAGATTTCTCTCATTCAACCTCAGATGGCCTTTACAGCGGGCTTGGCTCCTGGCCGGTTGCAGGCCTCGGCTCCCACTGTCCAGTGGACTGTGCAGGACTCCAGTGGTCCAGAATGTGACCTCTGAACTCAAACCAGAGAAGGAAATCAGAGGCCTGGGCCATGTGAGACAGAGGCCGAGCCCTAATCCTAGAAGAGTTCTCCCTCCAATGGCGTCAGTCCTGCAGCCTGCTGGGCACTGTCACAGGGATGCCCCCGGGTGCCACGGCTCCTCCTCCAGGCTTCTGCAGGTTAACTCGTGGTGCTCCTGAGCAGTCAGGGTGGCCAGAAGCGTCTGCAGTTCAGCTGGGTATATTGCCACCTGCCTGTGAACACACGAACCAGCTAAGCAGGAGTGAGCTCTCCTTCCACCACCAGGAGCATCCCGATGGTGGCAATAGTGATGGTTTGTCTAAAAGGAGTCGTGGATTCTCATATGCTCTTCTGTGAGACACTTACCTAGCTCTCTGACTTTACAAAATCCTTTTTATGACAGTGTATACACACACACAGGAGAGAGGGGGAAAGAGAGAAAAGCACCTTCACACAGCCTTGCCACACTGTGCTCTCCCTTCCCAGCCCCCCAATCCCAGCTCGTCAGGGCCTGGTTTTAAGCTGACCTCGGTTTCTAACCCTGTGTCAGCCCATGTGGCCATGTGGCTTCCAGCCCTGGTGTTCCATTTGCCTCTGACTGTGCTGCCAGACTGCGTCTCTGTGACTTTTAAATTAAAATTTCCAGGCTGGCTCTGTGATCTGGCAGGTAAGGCAGCCAGATCCCATATCAGTGACTTCATGATTCAAGTCTCGGACTCAGCAGCCTGAGAAACACGCCAGGCACATATACATGTCCCAGACCCCAGGACAGAGAAAGAGGGGAAAAGGGATTGTGGTGTGGGATTTCCCATGGGTGCTTTCTCTTCTCCCACTCCCACTTCTTTTGTGAGCACATATGCCTTCTGACAATTTTTTTTTTCTTTTCGAGAGGTTTCTGCTATAGGGCACGTGCGTTCGCCAGAAAGACAGAGACAGAGAGCCAGAAAGTGAGAAATCACCCCCCCCCATGGGAGATAGCCACGCCACAGTCTCTTCTCCTCCATTCTCTTGGGATCTTGGGCACACACGCACACCTGACGCAAGTTTAAGCCACTGGGTCGGGGACCCGAACTGCAGTCGACTACATGGGAGTCCAGCGACATAGCCATTACACCAACTACTGGTCCCACCTCTGACAAAATTTTAAAGAAAATTAAAGTTTGCTTTTAACAAAGTGATGTGTGCATGCACAGTTACAGGATCAAAGAGTGCTAAAGGCTTTCTAAGAACACACAGCAGCCCCTGTCCCATCTCCCCCTTCTTTTCACCTCCCAGAAGTATTGACTTTCCACTCCTGCAGTTTGTTTTTTTTTCTCTCTGGTATTATATCTCCATCTTTCTGAATAATTTTATATTGCTTATTACTTGATTTGGCTCTCCTTGACATTGTGTCCTTTTATAAAAAAAAATTATTTACTTAACTTTATTTATTCACTCATGTATTTATTTCTATTTAACCAGAGAAGGAGAGAGAGAGAGAGAGCTGTCTGGTCTGGGACTCGAACCGCAGTTGGCCATGTGGGAGTCTAGCATCCTTAACCACCAAGCCACCTACCGGCCTGCATTGTGTTCTTTTATAATCCCCCCCCCATAAGGCAGTATCAGCATTTCTGTAAAGTTGGTGCCCGGTGTTTACATATTATGGCAGTGCAAACCCTGGGCACACTGGATCAACTAGTGCCCTAGGAGTGTATTTCCCTTCTTGTGCAGCCTTGTATTTTTCTTGGAATTAATCATTAACTTGTTTCTTTTTATTTAGTTGGTCATCTAGGTGAGTGTTGGTTTTTCCATCAAATTTAAAAAAAAAAAAATAAGATTTTTGCCATAAGGTGCCTGTACTCGCTGGAGAGACAGAGACAGTGGGTGGGGGGGAAGATCACCCCCTAGAGGGAGTGATGCCACACTGCAGTCTCTTCTCCATCCTCCTCCGGGGATTTTGAGCACACAGCTTACCTTGTCTGAATTTCAGGTCACTGGGTCCGGGACTCTAACTGCAGTTTGGCCATGTTGGAGTCTAGTGCCTTAACCACTAACTGATTGGTAAGTTATTCTTTGAAATAGTGCTATGCCCATTGTTCTTGTTTAGCTCAGTGTCCCAGCATATTTGTCACATGCCTGTCCCTGTCTCTTCCAAGTACTTAAGTACAGTTTCCAATACTCCCCATGCACCTCCCTAGCACTGCCTCTGTGACCCCCTCCGGTGAGCGTGGGCTGGGTCTTGTTGCTGTCCTGTGCGGGCTCTGTTTCCTGGCGTTTGTGGTTTCCTCTTCATTGATTGAATCCCCAGTTTTGCTGATGCATCCTCCAGTAGCATCCTAAGAAAAGGCTCCTGGGAAGCAAACCTTAAGTCCATGCACATCTGCAAAGGTCTTTATTCTACGCTTACTTGATTGGTGTAGGGGTAGAATTCCAGAATCCTCAGGGTTTTGGAGATGAGACTCACTCGTCTCTGCAGTGTGCGGCTGGGTGCTCTGGTCCCAGGCCTCTGTCCGTGCGCTGCTCTCCCTCCCCCCAAGTTCTTCAGGTGCTTTCTTTATCCTGAACTTAGTGTCCTTTCCTGGTGTGTTGCTTTGGGAGGGTCTTTTCATCCCCTGTGCCGGAACACTGCTTGTCCTCAGGACAGAGGCTCACCCTCCCCCGCTTTCACTTTAACCGCTGTCTCTGAGCGGTCCTCGGATGACGCTCTGGTCCTTCTGTTCCCTTGGTTCTCCTTTCCTCTACCCTATTGCTTCATCCTTGATTTGCCACCTGAAAGGTTTCAACGTTCTCTTCAAGTACTTTTTAAAAATTTTAGCGCTCTCTCTTATTAATTTCTTTTCTTTTCTTTTCTTTTCTTTTTTTTTGGAGAGTTTTTTGGTATAGGGCGCGTGTACGGGCCAGAAAGACAGAGAGACAGAAAAAGAGAAATCACCCCCCAGGGGGGATGGCCACACCGCAATCCCTTCTCCTCCATTCTCCTCTTGGGATCTGGGGCACACACACACACACGTGCCCGGCGTGAGTTTTAAGCCACCGGGTCTGGGACCCAAAATGCGGTCAACTACATGGGAGTCCAGCGACATAGCCATTATGTCAACTGCTTGTCCCTCTCTTTTTAATTTTTAATCTCTTCATATTGTCCTAACATTGTTTCTTTTTTGGAAAAGTTCTCTCCGTATTCTGCCCTGGTTTGGTGGTTGCAGGACAGATTCACGCGCTCCTTCGAGGCTCCGGAGTTCAGACTCGCTGATTGTTCCTTGTTTCCCCCTATCATCTAGTTCCCCCTTTCTATGCTAGGCCCTTTCACGTTTCAGACTTCTTCCCAATGCAAGTGGTCCTCTGTTCTCAGCTGATATTCAAGAGTAAGGCTGACTCAGGAGTGGAGCTGGATGGGTGGCTGGGGCCTGTTGGTTCGTGGGCTACACCATGCAAAGGTGCAGCAAAACCAGCCTTGTAATAGGAGACCCGGAGTTCTGGCCTGCTGGTCTACCTCTGGTACCTTCTCTCTCTTTAACTCTCACTCTCTCCAGTTCCTCCAGAAACAGATCCTTTAACATCACCATTAGGGGAGACTTTTAGAAGCAGGAAGGAGGGTAAGCTAGGGTGGTGGCAGGCAGGGTGCCCCACCATTCCAGGTGCATAGCTCACCCCCGGTTTCCACCTTGTAGTCTAACTCCCTCACTCACTCCTTTTGTGCTGGGCCGGTGTTCTGGAATCCTGAGCCTTGCTGGCTCCCTTTCTGTGGGAATATACCTGAAATGGGGGTCGGGGTCTGTGAGTCTGACCCTTTGGTTATGGACCTTGTTCCAGTACACTGGTTGTAGCCCTGAACTTGCACCCACCTCCATGCTCCTCACCCTCCTTCCAGTGGTATCTGGTGACTCTGGGACCTGTGGCTCTCTATCTAGAGTAAATTAACCTTGCTTGGTGTGGCCCCCCAGACCTTAGGTGCCTCCCCCTCTGCTGGGCTGAACCCTGCACCTCCCACGATTCCAGGTGTCGTTGGCATCCTCGTGTGCTGTGCTCCTCTCTGACTCTTCATTTTTGGGCATCCCACTTTCTCCACTTGATTGTCATGTTAGAAGAATATTGGCAGGGAAGGGAGAATCCTATGCATTCCATCTGCCACTGCCCTGGTTCTAGGGCCCCTCCTCCTCCTGCTTCAGGTGGCTCCTGCACTTGGGCAAGAAGTGCTGGAGAGAGAGAGGTTGTGAATGTGTGTGTGTATGTGCTCGTATGCACATATGTGCATGCATGTGCACGTGTGTGCATGTGTGCGTGTGGCCCTGTAAAAGACCGTGGAGTCTGAAGTCAGCAGCAGCATTGGGTGTAGTGAATCACTTTGGGAACAAGGCGGAGAACAAATAAGAGAACCAAAGAATAAGAGGCCACCAAGTTGCAGTGGGGAGGGACCGAAGGGTCACACAGCAGGGATTCTGCCGCCGATACACTCTGCTGCAGGAGCAGGTCCTTTGACACTTCTCTTTAAAACCTTTTCATTACCTTGCGTGGGTAGCTAGCAGGATACATGGCTTTCACGCTGCACTCTGATCGAATGGGTGATCCACTTACTCATTCTGCCAGTAAGTTCTGATGGGGCCCCTGTGTCTCAGCTGCTGTGGTTGGCACAGGAGGTAAGGAGGTGGTCAGTACAGGCCATGGCCTGGTCCTTGTCCTTGTGCAGCACGTGGGCCAGGACAGGATGGCAGGGGAGGGTTCTGTGTAGTCACACTCGTATATTGATGAGTTTGAAAGACCAGATTCCGTCCCAGAGGTGGGGAAGAAATCTCAGGGGACTGGAGGTGGGAGCCGAGCCCCTTGGGGCTTTTTGAGTTCTGATGTAGCCTGACGTCACTTACTACTTGGTTTGATGCCAGACCCTACACCCTTGTTAGTAGCTTAGAAATGTCAGTGCTGTTTTCACGAGTGCTCACGGGCGAGTGCTCATGCTGAGGTGGGCACTTTGCACGTGTGCCATCTTCTTTGACCCTGGCAGTGATGGGGGCTGGGACTGGGGGCAGCATGTCCCCTTTAGGGAGGACAGAACTTGAATTTCCAGTTCATCAGCCTCCGAGTTTCCATGCATATGGTACTCTACCCTGCATCTACCCCCCCAAGCCTTCCCAGGATCAGAGGTTGGCTGCGGAGTTCGTGCCCCGGGAGGTGTGCAGTCTTAGCCATGGGGACCCCTCTTTGTCCTGCTTCACCTGCCATTTATCTTGTGTATCGTTAGCTCATCTGACTTGTGATGGGGAGGATTTAGTTTTGGTTTTTTGTTTGCTTGTTTGTTTTTGAGAGGTTTTTGCTATAGGGCATGTGTGCTCGCCAGAAAGACAGAGAGACAGAAAGCGAGAAATCACCCCCCGGGGGGATGGCTACGCCACAATCCCTTCTCCTCCATTCTCCTCTCGGGATCTTGGGCACACACATGCACACACACCCAGCATGAGTTTAAGCTGCCGGTCTGGGACTCGAACCACAGTCGACTAACTGCTGATCCCAGGAGAATTTAGGTTTTTAAGCACCTTCATGTGACTGGACTGGGAGGAAGCTCCTGAGTA
>NW_006159896.1:3270310-3298472 GCF_000334495.1 Tupaia belangeri chinensis | reverse complement strand
CCTGCTGTGGAGAGGGCAAGGCTGGCGTTGCCCTCCTTGTTCTGCCAGGACTGCTGTTCCATGTTTCCAAGGAGCTTGGCAGCCTCCCAGTCCTTGCTCCCTGGGCCCTCTGGTTCCTGCACCAATAAAACCCACACGGCCCCGGCCTCCTGAGCTGTGCGCCCTGCACTGACTTCCTGGGGCAGGGGTTTCCTCTCTGTCCTCCCTCCTCTCAGCTCTTTGGGGAGGACAGGTTCCCTCCTGGTACCATTCCACCAAGGCCAGGCTGGGCCTTTGGAGGTCTTTGGATTGGGGGGCTCTAACTGCCCACTCTGCAGGTTTTTTCTCTGCATTACCTTAGTAAGTATCTTCTCACTCAGAAAAAGGAGAATTCTGGCAATGGGGTAAGAGGAAGGATTCACCACTTTCAAACACTGGGAACAGTGGCCCCAACTTAGAATGCACACCACCCTCTGTGGGGTGTCCCGGTACCCAGCGACCCCTCCTGGACCCCTCTCTGCTCTAGGGCAAGGTTATTGTGGAGCTCTCTGTCTTCTGGCACAACCTCCACGTGTTCACGTGTCCTGCAGACCGTCCCTGTCTAAGTTTATCAGAAATTACGCGTTTAGCACAGAGACCGTCTAGGTCCCCACATTTCTTTGTTCTTGGAACATCTTTTTTTTTTTTTTTTTCATTTTGTTGGTTCTAAATTTGGGATGATCTTACAATACATGTGTACATTCTAGTATGGTACTATGTGGTGTGTGTGTGTGTGTGTGTGTGTGTATGTGTGTGAGGGCGTTCCTTAAATCCATGGGTGATTCCCCAAATGACTGCACCCCAGAATTGAGGAAATGCAGCAAAAAGTCCCAGTTTGAACACAGATCTTTCAAAACTTGGAATTTCTGGGAGAAAGCAGCAGAAGGGGTCCTTGGTGGTGGAGAAGCTGAGACTGTTGCCTTAAACCTCTTGTTCCTCCAACGCTCACATGTTACCATTATGGGAAAAGTGCTGATGAGGCCCGATCCCTGTTTCAGCAAGTTCCTTTCAGCGGGGGTGACATACTGTAGCAAACAATTCCTAAAATTATCCCCACACCAGCCCTCCTCCAGCATTCAGGTCAAAGGTATTTGCGTGTTTAGCACAAAGACCTTCCTTTTCCTGCTGTCGGGTTTGCTCTTTCACAATGGCTGGCTCTCAAGAACAGCGTCTTTCTTTTGCCATCTGGCCTCCCGGGTCATCCGAGGCAGCCCTGGAGAGCCTGGCCGTGGTGGGCTCCAGGAATGTCCTGGGAACGTCCCGGGGAGCCCGAGCTCACTCTGCAGGGTCACAGAGAGCCCACCCGATCCCCAGCCTCCGACAGCCAGGCTGTGGACGCGCTCGCCGAGTGGTCTGCGGTGCTCTGTGCTGCATGACTCGGCGTGCACCAGGTGGAGCTAAGCCATGCAGCTTTCTGTAGAGAATGGAGGTGCTGGGGCCAGCAGGTGGTGTGGTAGTTGAGGGCTCTGGACTCCCACATGGCCAACTGCAGTTCAAGTCCCAGGCCTGGTGACTTGTTTCTCATTTTCCTTTCTCTCTCTCTCTCTTGCTCTGGCCCTCTCTGGTCAAATTAAAATAAACAAATAAAGTTAAATAAAATAATTCTTAAAAAAAAATGGAGGTGCTTTTAGCAGTTTGTCATGATGGTTGGAAGCCTGTCAGATCAAGGACTGGATCTTCAAAAGGACAGCCAAGGATGAGCCAGAAAGCAAACTGCTTCAGACCCCCTCAGGGTTTATCTGGACACTTGGCAGTGCCCCCTCATTCTTCCTGGGTGTCCCCCTTTGTGGCGCTGCGACAGCAGCAGGGAAGGCTGATTCATGTTCTCACCATCATCATGCCGGATGCAGGAACAGGCCAGGCCCTGACCGCCTATTGCCAGAGCAGTCTGGAAAGAATTAGGAAGGAAATACCACCCTCTGCCAGCCCCGGCCTCCTCTCCCATCTCCTCGTAAACTCTTCCACTGAGCGTGGGCCTTCACACTGTCCCCTGACACACATCACCTGCACCACTCTCTGGTTCGGTACGCTGGGCCTGTGAGACTCAGCTCAGGGCTGGCTTCGTCCTTGAACCAGGCTGGTTTGCTGGAAGAGAATTCCTAGGCTGTGCGTGAGAAGATACTCTGAGTGAGACCAGGAACTGGGCCTTTTGCAGTGCTCCCCTCACGATCTGGTTTCTGACCTTGATGGCAGTGTCAGGGCTGTGCCAAGAGGACAAGTGTGGAGTGAGTCTTCCTGCTGCACCCCCGGCCCCCACAATCCCGCTGCCCGGAGCACCCCTGCTGCCCCAGGCCAGGAGGCAGGCCGTGGCATTTCACACCCCGTCGGGCTTGCCCCCACCCCGGCCACGTGCCCTCCCGGCGTGGGTGGACCTGAGCAGCTTAATGTGCTGACTCCTCATCCTCAGCCCTTCCTGGCCCAGTGCAGCCGGCACCACTCTTCTCATTAGAGCCATTTCGTCAGGGTGTCTTTAATCAATGGCTTCCCGGGGACAATATTTTTAGAAGTTGTACTTTTCACACTCTCCCATGTCCCCTCTCGGAAGTTCTCTTCCCTGTGCCCGGAGAAATGAACTAACGACACGCCAGCAGAGCACCGGCCGTCGTTAAGAGGGGCAGGTACGGGAGACACCGCGAGCCCGCTCCCTGCCCTGACCTCACTGCGCCTTACCTGTCGCCCTTCTTTCTCTGTCTTTTCCGTGTAGGTTGCACAGACGGCAGATGGTGTGGACGCTGACCTCTGGAAAGACGGCTTATTTAAATCCAAGGTTACCAGATACCTGTGTTTCACAAGATCATTTTCCAAAGAAAATGTAAGTCCAGGAGCCGCGGCTTCCGACTGCTGAATGAGCACGAGTAATTGACACTGCCGTTTGGAATTTCCTCATTTTCCTGTTGTGGTGGTTTATTTTCATTGCCCTGTTAACCGTTTGGAATTTCCTCATTTTCCTGTTGTGGAGGTGGTTTATTTTCATTGCCCTGTTACTTTATCTGCGGTTTGAGCGCGCTGGGTGGAAACAGCAACTAGCAGCGTGTTCCGCGTATTAACAGTGTTATTAACCACGTACCCAAGTGTACAGTGAGTTCTACTACAGCGCCCTCCGAAGGAGACCAGGAAATGTCTCACGCAGCTCTCCTTCGCCTGCGTTTCCCCCACAAATCACAGAGCAGGATGGAGGGGAGACTTCTCCAGCAGAGCTGGACGTCGTGCCGGTCCAGCGAAGGGCAGTGCTGGGCCAAGGGGGACTTACGTGAGCCTCCAGCCCATAGAGATGGTCTTGATTCCAGCGTGGCCGTCCTTTCTCTTTGAGCCTCCACGTGAGACATGCTGTTGTGTAATTTTGGTAGGTAGGTAGCCACACGTGCAGATTTCTCCTAGAAGGCTATTTTTTAATACTTGAGCCCATAAATGAGGAAACTTTAAGGCTTTTCCAGTGAGGTGTTTTAGCGGGTGGTTTAGAAAAAAGACAATTAGCTCTGGTATCTCCTCTGCACTGACCCATCCCACATGCTCTGCAAATACGCTTCCTCCCATCCTCACACAATCTCTCGAGATACTCTTTTCCATAAGCAAAGAAACTTGAGACCCAAGAGTTCACACGCTTGTCTCAGGTCACCTGGCTTTTCTAGTCCCCAATAAAGCGTGGCCAGATTTTCATTTTCGGGGGTAACATTTATTTTTGGCCTAAACGTTATTCTGTCTCTCTTTTTTGAAAATATATTTCCAGAGGACATAAGTGCTTGTCTGGGAGAAACAGAGTGGGAGAGGGAGAAAGTGCCCCCAAGTGGGGCGTGGTCATGCCATGATCCCTTCTCCCCCACTTCTCCATCTTGGTGGTATCTTGGGTACGCATGCATATGTGCCCAGTGTGTTTTTCATGTTACTGGGGTGGGATTCAAACCATACAGTTGGCCATGTGGGATCTGGCCCCCTTAACCACCCAGCTATGGAGCTGGCCTGTTTTTACCTCTTTCTAATGTAAATATTTATTTGGGGAACTATTTTTATCAGTTGGTTTTTGTGAATTTTTTATAGCAGTCAGTTGTGATCACGGTTTAAAACCAAAACAAAGCAAAACAATAACTTCAGACAGCCTCGTTCAAAAGCCTGAAATGGGAAACGCCACAGTCTGCCTCCACCACATACCCCTGCAGGCCCAGGGCCCTGTCACTAGGTCCTCATATGTCCCTCCCATGTCTTCTGCAGGTGGACATCACATGGTTCTCTGGCTTGTGCTCTCTTTCGTTACTTACTCCGGTCATTTGTTGATAATTCTTGGTCAGAATTATTCCTAACATATTTAGGACCAAGAGAGAAGTCACTGTTTTCATTTCCCCAGCCTAATTCCAAGAGCACTATATACTTGTAAAATACAGGGCTCATAGGGAGAAGGGAAAAGTCGTGGCACTAAATACTGGAAACCTTTCTTCCTTTCTTTTATTTTTTTAAAGAGATTTTTGCTATAGGGAATGTGTGTTTGCCAGAGAGACAGAGAATAATAGACAGAAAGTGAGAAATCACCTCCCAGGGCAGATGGCCACACCAGAATCCCTTCTCCTTTAGTCTCCTGGGATTCTGGACATGCGCACATACATGCCTGGTGTGAGTCTCCAGCTGCCGGGTCTGGGTCTCAAATCACAAAGCTGACGATATGAGATCCATTGCCTTAACCACCATATTGCCTGCTGGCCCTGCTTTGTGGACATTTTGACTGCTGTTTTTGTTGTGTTTTCCCCAAAGGCTGTGGCTAGCACTCTAGTCCAGAGCAGTCCCTGCACCCCTCGGAGTGGGTATAGTGACTGGCTCGACACGACACAGAGTGGTCACTAGGGCTGGTCAGTGTTGGTGTCCTGGGCAGGGCTATGAGAGAACACACGCTGATCTCGCAGACCTTTGCTGACCATTAAACAGGTGCTGACTGGGTATGAAGAAGGGGGTGTAAGAAGTTATGGGCAGCAGACCAGCAAATGGCGTAATGGTATGTTGTTGGACTTCTGTGTAGTCAACTGTGGTTCGAGTCACAGACCTGGCAACTTAAAACTCATGCCAGGCACATGTATGTGCATGCCCAAGATCCCGAGAGGAGAATGGAGGAGGAGATATTGCGGCATGGCCACCCCCGCGGGGTGATTTCTTGCTTTCTGTCTCTCTGGTGAGCACATACATCTCTACAGCAAAAATCTCTCTTAAAACAAACAAACAAACAAACAAACAAAAAAACGAAGAAGAAGAAGTTACAGGCAGTGGGAGAAAGCTCTGCCTTGATTCTGAAGCAAGGTAGGAAATAAGTGTATTTTGTTCTCAGAAAAAGAATGACTCAGTCCTATAATGGGATCCGCTTGATCAAGTCACGGGATCAGATTTGATCTGGCATCAAGTCGTGGGGGACGCAAGGACTCCCTAGTCCTCCCAAGAGTGAAGTAGGAATCAGACCTGTTTAATCTGGTCCAGCCAGCATGTCCTGGCCCTGCAGCCTGAACCCAGACTTTACAGAGCATAATTTTTTATAGCTGTCGAGGAGGGATGAGAGATCTCAGGACCGGACAGATTCTTAATGAGGTGACTTAAGACTCCCAATGTAGGAGTTTGGGGAGACTCCTATGGAACTGAAATTCTTTTTCCCCAATAATGCTATTAATACAGAAACCGGGCTTTGGAGTGACATTGCTTCCTGGGGAAGGATCGAGATTAATTGCACTTTTCATGCCCTCTACTTTCTGCATTACCTGTAATAATAATGTACATAGATTAGGTAGGGAGGATATTAAACAGAAGGATTTATGAACATTTGAATATTAAGTTGGTTATCTGTGGCTACCTTAAATGCAAGGTTGTCAAAAATAATTACAGTATACTAGCAAATACTGGCTACCAGAGACGATATAAATACCCTGAGTCAGTGCATATTGGGGTTTGGGCATGAATCATTTGCTCAACAAGGATTGGGAATACGTTCTTCATATTTATGAGGAGGAAATGAAAGAGCACTGGTGGGGGAGGGGAGAGGAACAAGCAAAATGAATGGTGTCGCAGACCCGCTGTATTACACCCTGAACAGCGGCAGCCCCGTGTGAGGAGGGACCACACTTGGGCTGCACGACGCTTCGACAGCGCGACCTCCCGTTTTGTATGCAAAGGAGGGTTTTGCGATGCCTTTTTTAATGGCTGCACCACTGATGTTCTGGTTTTATGATCAGGGACATTTGCAGACAGTGTGGAGGGTGAGGTCGCTAAGTGGTTTGCAGTTGACTTCTGTAAAACCCAACTTGTCAAGCAGAAGACGTTGGAGAAGGATATTGATGAATGCCCATCCATCTACAGGGCAGGAAAACATGCCCAGTTGTTAATTTCTCAATGCGGAAAGCAGTGATGACATGGAAAAGCAACTGCCACGAAAAAAAATTATGATAGATTAGATCAGGCAATTCTGAAAGCAGCCGATGTTTGCGAGTTGGGTTAACAGTTCAAAGCCTTCCTACACAGCCAGAGATTTATTCCGCGTTAGGGAGGGTTCCACTCCACACTTGCTGCACTGCGTCCTACATTGTCTCCCCGAGACCCAGCTATCCAAAATGTGTCGTACTAAATTGCCGACACACACAGTGGTTCCAAGAGAAAGAAATGGCTTCGAGGCGGCAGTGCCAGAAAAACGTTGGTCACAGGTTACATGCGCCACCTTGACCTTCGCGGTTAAATTCCAAGATTTATCCCATTTGTGTACTTTGGGCTCAGAATGGATTTATGAAGTCTACTGTCAGGATTTTTATTGATAGAGTTTAGATTTGTCATCCAAGCAAATCCAGTTTGATTTCCGACTCCAAATGTCCCACCCAGCTGAGAAATGTACCCAAAAAATGTTAAATTATTGAGCAAATAAATTATTGAGCACCTACTGCATGGTAAGAACTATGCTCGATTTGGATTTTCAGTGAGAACAGAGTTAGTTGTGGCCTGCCATGGTTCTTAACCCTAGTAGGGAGACAAAAGTAAAACAGCCTCACAAATACATATATTTTTATTATTTTATGTAATTTTATTAACTATTACTATTTTTAATTTGACCAGAGAGAGAGGAAAAGTGAGAAAGCAAGTCACCAGGTCTAAGACTTGAACCGCAGTTGGCCATGTGAGAGTCCAGTGCCTTAAAAACCACGCCACCTGCTGGCCCCACACATATATAATTTTTTTTTTTGAGAGGTTTTTTTGCCATAGGGCGCGTGCACTCACCGAATGGATTTATGAAGTCTACTGTCAGGATTTTTATTGATAGAGTTTAGATTTGTCATCCAAGCAAATCCAGTTTGATTTCCGACTCCAAATGTCCCACCCAGCTGAGAAATGTACCCAAAAAATGTTAAATTATTGAGCAAATAAATTATTGAGCACCTACTGCATGGTAAGAACTATGCTCGATTTGGATTTTCAGTGAGAACAGAGTTAGTTGTGGCCTGCCATGGTTCTTAACCCTAGTAGGGAGACAAAAGTAAAACAGCCTCACAAATACATATATTTTTATTATTTTATGTAATTTTATTAACTATTACTATTTTTAATTTGACCAGAGAGAGAGGAAAAGTGAGAAAGCAAGTCACCAGGTCTAAGACTTGAACCGCAGTTGGCCATGTGAGAGTCCAGTGCCTTAAAAACCACGCCACCTGCTGGCCCCACACATATATAATTTTTTTTTTTTGAGAGGTTTTTTTGCCATAGGGCGCGTGCACTCACCAGACAGAGACAGATAGAGAGACAGAAAGTGAGAAATCACCCCCCACAGGGGATCGCCATGCTGCAATCCCTTCTCCTCCATTCTCCTCTCGAGATCTTGGGCATGCACACACACATGCCTGGCGTGAGTTTTAAGCCACTGGGTCCAGGATGCAAACCAGTCCCTCACATATATAATTTTTAATTGATACAAGAAAAAAAAGGGAGTGCCAAGAGAATACAGTCAGCCCTCCATACCCACAGATTCTACAAATCCAACCAACTCCCAAAAGTATTTGAGAAAAAAATCAATTGTGTCTGAACTGAACACATACAGACCTTTTCTTGTCATTGTTCCCTAAACAATGTGATAGCTATTTACATAGCATTTACATTATATTAGGCATTATAAATAAGTGAGAGATGACTTACAGTGTGCAGGAGGGTGTGTATAGGTTATATGCAAATATTCTGCCATTTTGTATAAGAGACTCAAGCATCCATGGAATTTAGTATCTGCTGGAGGACCTGTCCCTTGTGGATACCAAGGGACAGTTGTGTAATGTAGTGGAAGGGTAAGAGGTCCCTTCTGGCTTTAGGGCCATTGCACAAGTTGGCCCTGAGCAGGTGGCGGCAGGGCCCTGGCTCTCCATGCACAGAGATGGAGGTAGATACCCTTCTTTTCTAAGCAAGACAGAAACACCGTCCTGAGAAGTCGCTGCTGAAGGCAGAGTGAGAGGCTGACCAGTCAGATGTCTGTCAGGGATGCAGAACACGCACACTGAGAGCATGCTGCTACCGGGCTCAGGGGGTGAGGCGCTTTGGGAAAATGGGTGTGCCAAAGGCATCACTAGTATCCTAATGGGAGAGAATTGGGATCAGAACCCATAATTCTCTCTTTAACTGGCTCTGAGTAGAGACAGGGAGCTAAGCTGCAGACTACTCTGAAGATTTTAATAGACTCTCCAAGGTGGCCCCACATACTTCAGTTGTAGGGTAGCTGTCTGCAGAGCTCGCTTCCAACTTGAAATGCTGGCTGCAAGTGTCAGACGTTTGCAAAGAATTCTCTCTTGAAATTACAGAACGTTGTGCCCTCTTCGAAAGTTACTTTGGGAACCAGCAGTTAGCGTAATGGCTATGTCGCTGGACTCCCACGTGGTCGACCGCAATTTTGAGTCCCGGACCCGGTGGCTTAAAACTCACGCCGGGCGCGTGTGTGTGCATGCCCAAGATCCTGAGAGGAGAATGGAGGAGAAGGGATTGTGGCATGACCATCCCCCCTGGGGGGTGATTTCTCGCTTTCTGTCTCTATGTCTCTCTCTGTCTGGTGAGCGCACGCGCCCTATAGCGAAAACCTCTCAAAAAAAAAAAAAAGAAAAGAAAAGAAAGTTATTTTCACAGTGTGCACCGTGGACCCCATATACTAACGCTGAACGGCAATTTAAAGAGGCTCTTGTACACGTCACTGTAGAAGATGTGTAATATCGAGGCAGCAGGGCTTTTGTCTGTGTTGGTTTATGATTACTGGGATTTTACAAAATGCATCTAACAACCAAAGTGTGCATCTGTATGCAGACTGGTGATCACCGAGGAGCATGACTGACTCTCTGTGAGGTTTCGATGAAGTGCTTCTACTCTGAGTGCCCCAAGAATTAGCTCTTCCTAAAACCCTTCTGTCCTGAGACCTGATCCTCAGGGCTAACTGGCAGTCGGTTTTCAGACCATGTGCGCACAGCTGCCCTCTGCTGGGTTCTGTCTAAAGTGTCCCCTGGGTTGCTCATCAGACTAACCAAGGCCAAGTCTGAGTGAGTGGCTTTGAGGTTCTGCAGATGAAACTCCTTCCCGGGGGCCCCCGGAGTTCCTGCGTAACCACTGGGGAACATTAAGTGTCACCTATTCTAATTAACCCACTGTCATGAAGCTGTAGGAGTCATGGTGTTAAATATGCATCTTGAAGCCAGAATGGCAAATCTACCACAGGCGTGTTCAGATTAATAGTCCGTATCTCTTTTCTTTCTTTCCCAAGAGTCATTTGGGGAATGTGTTAGTGGACATGAAGCTCATTGACATCAAGGACACGCTGCCTGTTGGCTTCATCCCGATTCAGGAGACAGTGGACACACGTGAGTCACCCTTAAGTTCCACTCGTCACAAGGGTTCTCCCTCCAGGTATATTTTTAGGTGTTTTTTAACATGCATTCTTCTTTGGAAGCATTTTAGGAGGCCTTACTACCTGCAAATAGAACCTGCTGCTTTTGGTGCCTGTCCGCCTTGGTTCTCTAAGAGTTCGCAGACTGTTCCGGGTGGCGGCACGTGAATGAACAGTGTCTCCTCTCTCAAAACGGTGCTCCCTGTTGAAGTGGCTCACTTGGAAATGAGACATTGAAGCAGCTTATAGTTCATCTTCAGTCTTTCTGCTGGTGTTGCCAAAACCAAGCTTGCACAAGACCCAGAAGCAAAAGGAAAAGAAAATCAAAAGATACCCAGGGAACACAGTATGCAATAATGTGCTCATTTTTAACTCTAGAGCAGACAAAAGTGAGAACAGGAAAGACTGCACACTGAGGACAGAGGATTTGAATTTGACCAAATACTCTGACACTGAGCAGTGCCGAGCAGAAGGGAACTGCTGATGAATCCAGGCCGTCTTCAGGATCCCGGGTACTCTGAGTTTCTTGTCCTGCACATTGGTTATCAAATTGTGTTAGAAGCCCTTGGGATAATTTGAGCTTCTTCATTTTGATGTAATATAACTTACATTATTTTCAATGACTTGTTAGCCAACTTTAGAATATCCGCAACAGTGAAGCAGCAGATAAAAAACAAATACAGTGGTCAGCAGGTGGCACGGAGGTTAAGGTGGCTAGATCCCATATAGCTGACTCCGTGATTCAAATCGAGGACCCAGTGGCTTGAAAGTCACACCAGGCATATTTGTGCCTGTGCCCAAAGTCCTCAGAGGGGAGTGAAGGAGAAGGGATTGCAGTGTGGCCAACCCCCCGGAAGATGATTTCTCACTTTCCCTCTCTGTGTCTCTCTGTCTCTTTCCAGTGTGTGCACATGCAAAAACTAAAAAATGAACAAGCCAAACAACAAACGAAAACAGAACTTTTTTTTTTTTTTTTCGGATATGTGGTTCATTTGTGGAATTCTGTCTCTCATTCTTCGTTGTACATACTTTATTTTTCCAAAGCTAGCCCTATTTTGGACCCACTGTGTTTGCTGTTTTCCTGCTATATTTTCACATAGAACAGACTGCATGTCTACACAGACTCCACGTAACTGTGTGTGTGTGTGTTTCATGAAACAAGTAGACCCTGTTGTTCTGGCATATTTTTAGTTTATGATCTCACTTGTGGACATAGGGTTGCTTTTAGTTGTCTGAGACTATATGTGTTCACTAATAATCATAAGAGCCCATATTTGTTTATGTTTGCTACATGCTAGGAAATGTGATCAATGCTTTCCATGCATTTCATTTAAAGTAATTTCATTTAATCTTTAGAAGACCCCTCTTTAGAGATGGGTATTAGTATACCCTTTTCATAAACAAGAAAAATGAGCACAGGAACTCCTTAGGGATTGAAGAGTTAGCCCTACTCACATAGCTAGACTTGTGAGAATAACCAGAATATAGAAGACTGACTTTAGTCAGGCTTCTAACCACAATGCTGTGCTGGGGGAGCTCATGGATAAGCACCTTTAAGATAGATTATACATATTTATGTATAGGGTTTTTTACAGCAGCTTCCTCAAGATGTAATTCATGGACCAGCAGGTGGCATGGTGGTTAAGGCCCACATGGCTGACCTCAGTTCAAATGCCGGACCTGGCAGCTTAAAAGTCTTGCTGGGCACATGTGCTTCCATGCCCCGAGTTCTAAGAAAAGACTGGAAGAGAAGGTATTGTAGCATGGCCATCCCCCCTGGGGGAAGGGGTGTTATTTCTCACTTTTTTTCTCTCCAGCAAGTGTATCACCCTCTAGCAAAAAACTAATGTAAATGTAATTCACATGCCATATAATTCACCCATTTAAAGAGTACAATGGAATGGTTTTTAATATATTTACATAGTTGTGTAACCACTGCCTAATCCAAGGTCACCAAGATCTATGCCTATGTTTTTTTCTAAGAGTTTTGTATTTTTAGCTCTTGCACTCATATCTTTTATTTTGTTTGAATTAATTTTTTGTGTGTGGTGTGAGGTAGGGGTACAACTTTATGTTTCTGTATGTGAATATTCAGTTTTTCCCGTCCCACTTGATGGAAAGACCATTTTTCTCCCATTGAGAAAAATGTCTCAGTATCCTTATTGGAAATCAATTGAGCATAAATAGGAAGGGTGATTTCTGGACTCTGAGTTCTCCTCTGTTGATTGTATGTCTTTCTTTATGTGAGTACCACACAGGATTACTGTAGCTTTATAGCAAGTTTTGAACAAAGGAAGTATAAATCCTTCAACTTTTTCTTTTTAACAATTGTTTTGTTTATTCTGGGTCTCTTGAATTTCTATACGAATTTTAGGATTAGCTTATTTATGGCTTCTTTCTGTGAAAAAGTTAGAGATTTCGATAGGAATGGTGTATCTGTAGATCATTTATTTATATATAGACTTTTTTTTAATTTGATAGAGGGTGTATGCACTCACCATAGGGAGATAGAGGGAGAGAGAGAGAGAAAGAAAAGTGAGAAAGCACCACCCCCTCTCAAGAGAAAGAAGAAAAGTGAGAAAGCACCACCCCCTCTCCCCCTTTGGCATGGCCACGTGACAGTCCCTTTTCCTCCCTCTCTCTCTTTTTGGGATTTTGGGTGTGCATGTACCACATACCCAGTGTGTTTTTCAAGCCTTCGGGTCCAGGACTCACTACACAGTTGACCATGTGGCATCTGACCATCTTAACCACCACGCCACACTGGCTGGCCCTGTGTATAGACAGATTTTGAGTGACTTCTTTGTGATGAGTTTCTAGTATTTGAGGTTGCTGGGTCTCAGGTCCTCTGTGGCCTGCCCCACAGTTCCTCTGCAGACATGTTCCCCATCTTTAAGCACTCGTACTTGAAGCCCCCCCACTATGCCTTCCCCAGGCTCTTTTCTTTTCTCACTCTAGGTATTGGTTTTACAGTCTTTCCTGCCTGAAAGGCCCATCCTGAGTTCCATCTCTGTATCTTTCAAGGGACAGGTTTCCGTACTCCCGCCCTTGGGAAACAGCCTCTGACCCTAGATTTCAGTTGGAAGCAAGCCTCCCTCCTCTCCACAGTCAGCTAAGACTGATGGGTGTGGGTGTAGCCTGTGTACCTACATGCGTATAGGTTTTGAGGGCTTCCGGACAAAGATGAGGACGGTTCTGGTGCTCCTCTCAGGGAGCATAGTCTAGTGGGGGATCTCGCCCTGACAACAAAGTGCATCGTGGCATGGACAGGGCTAACATCTGTCGGAGGCCGGAGCCCTGTCTGCTGTCTTCACCATCTTTCTGTGTGCCTGACACAACACACACTTCAGGGGTGGAGGGTGGGGCCAGCAGATGCAGGAGCCAGCAGAGTGAAGAGGTGATCACTTCTGCCCTCAGGTTGCCATCGTTACTGCTGTTAGGACAAACGGCATCTCGTTGTGGTGAAAGGAACTTAGATTGTGGAGTCCAACTCACCTAGTACTCGGTCTGCTCTCCCACTCACCATGCAGGGACCTGGTCAGATCCCCTCACCCTCCTGGGCCTCGGTTTCCTCATTTGTCAAATAGGGGCCGTATTACCCCCTCATAATGTTGGCGTTAGTTCGTGCTATAGCCCTCTGTCTTTCCCTCATGCCTTTGCTTAACTTTCTCTGAGGCCGGACCTGTGTTTAATTCACCGTTGACTCTCCTGAGGTACCTGCCACACACAGTGCCTTGCTGGCAGGATGGCCTCTCTGAGGATAATAAGCTTCATTACTGTCTGTTGGCAAGTTAACTTCCAGAAATACCAGTTCACGGTACCACCGATGATACAGGCTGCTACCTATTTTCCAGGTCTGCCAGCGTAGGCTTTCGCGTTTTTATTTGGTTTTACTGACTTTATTATATTTTAATTTTCACTTTATTTATTATCCTTACTAATACTTTTTGAGACAGGGCCATGCCACGCCATTTATTATCCTTACTAATACTTTTTGAGACATGGCCATACCATGCTACAATCCTCCAGCCTCCCAGCTAGGACTATAGACACACACCAACATGCCCTGCTCTTTCTTTTTTTTTTTTTGGAGAGGTTTTTGCTATAGGGTGTGTGCGCTCGCCAGACAGACAGAGACAGAGTGACAGAAAGCAGGAAACCCCCCCCGAGGGGGGATGGCCACACCGCAATCCCTTTTCCTCCATTCTCCTCTCGGGATCTTGGGCACGCACGCACACGCGCCCCGCGTGAGTTTAAGCCACCGGGTCTGAGACTCAAACATCGGTCGACTACACGGGAGTCCAGCGACATAGCCATTACGCTAACTACTGGTCCCTCCAGCTCTTTTTTGGATAGTCTCACTATATCGCCTGAGCCAGCCTTGACCTGGTGATCCTCCTGCCTCAGCTGCCTGGGTGACTGGGATTACAGGTGCACACCGCCCACCTGGTCTTCGGGTTGGATCAGGAATTGAACTCAGGCCTCTGGAGGGGTCCCCACCTACAGAGCACAATGTCTTAGCAGAGGGTGCCACAGCGGCTGGGCCAAGACTGAACATTTCACAAGGGTTTCCTGCTGCTTTTGCTTACTCTTAATGTGAATTGCTTGTGAACTAAAATTGCTTTATAGACATAGCAATTTCCCACGTTCCCCATGTTTTTATAGTTTTAAAATTTGCATCGATGTCTGTTGTTGACAGGTCATTGACTGGTAATATCCTTACACAGTACACTGTGAGCCACAGGGAAGTCCCCATTCTGCATCTCCCTCTGAGTCTGTTGAACGAGTTAGATGAGGAGGCCCAGGACCGAGTGTTGGCTGGGCCTGTGGTCTGACTCCGGGGGCTTCATCCTGGCGACTGGGAGTACTGTCCTTGGGGTTCCCATCTTGGACATTCTGAGGCTAGGTCCTGGGCTGTCCATCAGGTGTCTTGTCAGACAGGAGGTGTGTGGAGGGAAGCCTCTTCATTTCCAGTGGTACTGTCATTTCCTGGAGCCTTTACCCAGGGGCAGGTGGGCCCATACTGACCGGATAAACCTTACATAGTTTGAGAGCACTAAAGGCCCGGATTTTATAAAGTCAGCCAACAAAGATGAGACTCCCGGAATTCATTTAAAATACCGTTTGTTGCAATCCATATAGCACTTAAAAACGAGAAGCCTGTTTGTTTTAATAAAGTGCTGTGTACTTTCTCAGTGTTCATTAGCATGACTGAACACATTTCTATTGACTACGTATAATATGTTTACTTAAAATTAGGCCTGCTTAAGCATGCGTAATTAGTGGCTCTGTCTCTTACCCTGAGTTTGCTGTTGGTGGGGGAAGGGAGCAGAGAGCAGTGGGGAAGGGAAGGCGGGAGAAGACCTGCATTTCAGTTTACTTCGAGAGAGGGTCTCACCTTATACCAGGCAGTCATTTCGAAGGTGCAGGGTTGCTGTGGACTCCCCTCCCCGCAGGATGCTGTCTGCCTCATTAGGTACAATTTCTGGGGTCTGGAATCGGGATATTATTGCTCAAGGCTTGCAAATTAGATCTAGCCCTCGGTTGTCCACCTGGAGGAAGAACCCACGGAGTTTCTGAGTTCCCATCTGGCTCTTTCCAAAATAACCGCACCCTCCAAAAAAAATAACAATAACAAAATACCACTCGCTGTAGTTCCCCCTTGGTCAAATCACAAGACTGGAGGCAGGACCGCCCTTCTCATTCTGCTCCTCGGTTTAAATGTGCTCATTTCCTGCCGCAGAACTGGAGTCTTGAAAGTCAGTACCAAAGCTGGACATTAATGATGCACCGGGGCTTATGTGTAATGATGATGACAAGAGCCTCGTGGCTGTTCTTTACTGAGCACCACCTCCTGTGGGCCGGGCACTGCCTGCGTTACCACATCTACCCTGTGTCCCTGTGGAATGGCGTTTCACTCAGTCCCTTTTAGGCTCAAAGACATTAGTAAGCTTATCTACGGTCAGAGTGCCAGGGTATGGCAAAGTCGGGATTTCGAGCTGGTCCATCTGACTCCTGTATGGAAGGGCTGCAGTCAACTAAAACCCACATTTAAAACTCAGACGGGGACCAGCAGATGGTGTAATGGTCACGTCGCTGGACTCCTATGTAGTATGTAGTTGACCGTGGTTCTGGTCCTGGGCCCAGCAGCTTAAAACTCATGCTGGGCATGTGTGCATGCATGCCCAAGATCCTGCGAGGATCCTCAGAGGAGAATGAAGGGATTGCGGCATGGCCATCCCCCCTGGGAAATAATGTCTCGCTTTCTATCTCTCTGGGGAGCACATGCATCTTCTACCAAAAATCTCCTTTAAAAAAAGCAGAAAACTACAGACAAGCAAACAGATGCCTCACTGGCCACTGGAACAGGGCATGAGCGCCAGCTCCTTACCCTGAGCCTTGGCAACTGAAGACGAGAACTACACACTTCGTCCTTTCCTGCACACGCACAGAACTTGTCTCCCGGAGGCCAAGGAGTTGACAAAGAAAAGTTATTTTTTATATAGAAGAATCTCTGTGAATGCAGAAGCATGAATACGAGAAAATGACCATTTGAAATGTTCAATAAAAGCGTGAGTCTCAGGTGATGAGCAAACTGCTCAGGGTGCGGTAGCCTGGACCTTCACGACTGAGGTCCCAGCGGGAGGGGCACAGCTGGACTCCAGGCCGGGGATGTGACGCCAACAGAAGTGCACCTACCACCTGCGACCTGTCTGCTCTTTAAAACTCCATCCTGAATCGAATCAAGCTTCACTCTTGATAGTTCACAGGAAAGGGAGTCAGAGAAATCACCCACATTCTCCTGCCCCTCAGTGCCCTGAAGAAAGAGGGACCTAGGAGAGGCTGTCACAGACTCAAAGGGGCATAAGAGGCCTAGCAACCTAGGGCAGAGCACAGACGGTGTCTGGATCTTGCTCCAGACAAGCCCAGAGTGAAAGGCCATTTGTGAGAGCGTGGAGAACACCTGACTGGGCAGGCTGTCGGGTGAGGGGGAGGTTTGCCCCTTTGCTTAGGAGCGGTAACGGCATGGTGGTCACATCGGAACGCGGTCTGCCTGCATGCCTGTTGAGATGCCGATGGGCACCATGGCACGGTGTTGGGGTTTATTTAAAATGTTCCAGCTAAACTAAGTGGGGTAGGCGGGAGATAAAAATAGCAGGTCCAGAAACAGGGTGATGGGGACATGTGAGTTTTTCCTTTCTCTCTACTTGGAGGTCTGTGTGAGGATTTCTGTGATAAAAGTCCGCGTGTTGAAGCGAGTTAACACTGAGCACATCAGTGTGTAGGAATCTGATGACTCGAGCAGTGAGCAGAGTAGGCTTCTAGAAGGCACCACCTGTTCATTGCAGATGCGATGTGGTGTGCTCCTGGTGAGGGGTGCTCCTTGGTAGCAGGTGAGTGGGTCAGGCCCTGAGCACGGGGTGGCCATCAGAGCCTGTCCACACAGGCCAGCCAGGCGAGGCAGAGCCCAGCCCTTTGTCGGGCAACATGGATGGATCACGACTTTCTGCAGCCAGGAGGGCACGGCGTGACAGGGGCTCAGAACAGAAATGGTGGCATCTCTGAGGACTTACACCTTTTCCGTTCTCCTTTCCTTCAGAGGAAGTGGCCTTTAGAAAGAAGAGGCTGTGTATTAAGTTCATCCCTCGGGATTCAACTGAAGCAGCCATTTGTGACATTCGGATCATGGGCCGGACGAAGCAGGCCCCCCCTCAGTACACGTTTATCGGGTAAGTCTGATCATAATCCCCTGCTGCTCTGTGCTGAGCGCACAGTCCTGGGGACAAGTCCCGCGAGGCCCTCGGTGCTGCCTCTCATCGGCCTGCCAGCCTCACTGCTGCCCTCCTGCTTAGCTGCAGCCCGCCCAGCCGTGCCGGCGACCTCAGTGCCTTGGCTCAGGCTACTCACTCCACCTAGGGCCTCCCACCCTGTGCTTCTGCACATTCGCCCTTCTCGCACCTCTGGCTCCACCCGCATGCCTCTGTGGTACCAAAGGTGCTCACTGTTGTGCACCGTTCACTGACCCCACGAGTCTGGAGCCCCCACTTTGTCAGCTGCACCAGGCTCCAGGCATGGTGGAGAGTGAGGAGCAGGCCCTGCTCCCAGGACCCTGATGGGATTGTCTCAGAGAGGAAAAAATGAAGCACAGTGATGAGCGGGGGCTTGTTTGGTTAGGGTTCACAAAGGTGACATTCGAGCAGAGACCTGACCGTAGAGAAGAAAGAGCCATGCCAAGGTGAAGGCAGAGCCCTGTGGGCAGAGCAGGAGGGTGAGTGTAAAAGTGAGATGCACGTGGCATGTTCTGGAACAGAGAGCAGCCCAGTGTGGCTGGAATGCACAAGTCGGGGTGTTGAGATTGAGGGGAGGGTTGGCAGGACCTCTCAGGATATGGCGGCGGTCTGGACTTGGTTCCAAGCCATTGGAGGACTCTAACCAGCAAGAAACACAAGTCTTCCGTGCCTGTGTCGGCTGCACCAGTCGCTGAGCAGTGGTCAGGTCTGGTGTCCGCCATCCTGATAAACAGAAATGCTGCAGCCAGGGTCCGTTCGCATCTGGTTTCCCTGGGAGCCTCCTGAGGAGCAGGGCCTGGCTCTTCAGCCTTTCATAAACACCAAGGACGGTGGAATCTCAGGATTTCGCTGTGGGCTCTTTTGATTGTAAGTGACAGGAAACCCAGCCCAGACTGACTTAAAAGGAAGACGTTGTCAGCTGACCTACAGAAGACTTCAGGAGGCAGGGGTCGTGGCTGGGAGTGGGAGCTCAAGGAACAGTAGAAGGACCTGGGTCCCTTCACATGCGAGGTGGGGGGGTCCCGCCACATGCTCCCCTGGAGGGAGCGTGGTGCTACTGTAACCAGTTACCTGTGTGTAGTTTTTATTTCAAACTGCTTTATTGTAGAAAGGTTTCATTTTTAACCAATTTAAACAGATATGAAGGATAGATTTTTACTAATACAAGTCTTTTTAAAAATTATTATTTATTTAATTTTATTTATTCATTCATTTATTTTAATTTGACCAGAGAGAGAGAAAGAGAAAGGGAGAACGCAGGAAGCCGCCAGATCTGGGACTCGAACCATGGTCGACCATGTGGGAGTGTCCAGCAACTTAACCACCTGCTGGTCCCCCAGTACAAGTCTTGATAATCAAAACTAGGATCTTTTTTCTTTCATATCATTTTGAAAAGATTGCTAATGTATAATTTTGTTTCATCTTGGGGCAAAAGTTCTTTTCCAGAGAAAGACCATTCTGGTGTTGTTTTTATATAAGGGGAGAGAATTCCACATTCAGAACTCTAATAAGTCACTTACTCTTAAAAAACAGGTACAATTCCACATGTCACTTTGCAAGGATTTGGGGCTGTCTGCTGGGGGAGAGAGAAACCTCACATTCAACACCATTCCTGCCAAGACTGGCATCTTGAGGTTCTGACCAGGACACAGTGAACTCAGTGCCGAGACTGGCGTGCCTCCCCTAGGGAGACAGAAACGGGGGGTAGAGGAGTTCTGCGGGTGCAGAGAAGCTTACGAGACGGACGTAGGGAGTAAGGCGTTCAGGTCTCAAAGACGCAGTTCTGTGGGCAGTTGAGAAGCTGAGAATGGGATGTGGCTAAAATAATGCTGGCACAGTTGCTAGGAGCATGCCTGTGTCATAGACACTCATGACTGTGTGTCGTGGGGCCAGGGTATGTGTGTGTACGCGTGGGGGGCTTATCAACAGGAAACCTGACATGGCACTTGTGAGACCCCTCGCCACTCTCAGTTGTGGCAATTTGTAGGGTGGGTACCTTAGGTTTTATAGCCTGAGAATGTCTCCCCAACGGACCCCGAGACTGAGGCTGACTGCAGGTGACACGTAGCCGCAGGGGGCTGTGTTCTGAAGGTCTGCAGAGTAGGGCAGGCTAGTTCCCATGGTTAGAAACCAGGCATGTGTCTATGGGCCCATTTCTCCGTCTGTCTCACCCTGACTGCTCAAGGACCTAATGTCACTTATCACGTAACTACCTGCAATGGATAGATGGCGACACAAGGAAAGTGTCAGTAGGAATAAGAAGGCAAACTCGGGACCAGCAGTTAGCATAATGGCTTTGTTCCTGGACTCCCACGTAGTCGACCGCGGTTCATGTCCCGGACCGGGTGGCTTAAAACTCACGCCGGGCGCATGTATGTGCGTGCCCAAGATCCCAAGAGGAGAATGGAGGAGAAGGGATTGCGGCGTGGCCATCCCCTCTCGGGGGGTGATTTCGCGCTTTCTATCTCTCTGTCTGTCTCTGTCTGGCGAGCACATGCGCCCTATAGCAAAAACCTCAAAAAAAAAAAAAAAAAGAAGGCAAGCTCAGGGTGGGTGACAAAGATGGCCACGTCATAAGGACATGCCTAGACAGGACAACTGTCCTCACGTTGGCCTCTGAACCAAGACAGAGTACAGAGGGGTGAACTCACCTGACAGGTGGGTGATGGTCGATTCCCTGCTGTTCGAGGCAAGGGCTTTGCTTAGTCCCTCAGGCAAATGCTTCGCACTAAACCGAGTCTTGAAGATTTCTCTTTTCTCCTGAAGGGAACTAAACAGCATGGGGATCTGGTATCGAATGGGCAGAGTACCAAGAAATCACGACTCATCTCAACCCACAACGCCTTCACCTTCGCAGTCATCTGCCGCGTCCACCCCAGCCCCTAACCTTCCCAGGTGAGCCTCGTCCATGGTGTCTTGTGCTGCCGTGTGGCCGTGGTGTGCTGGACACACTCGTCAACTCCTCCGCCTGGCACCTGCTGCCGCTGTGCAGAGTACGGCTGAACACTGTAGGAGGTGGATTCCTGAAGGAGAGCAGAAGTCCAGGCAGAAATCTTGGCATTACCCGAGTGTGAAGGCCATCCAGTGTTCTATTGTGTACACACGTCCTGCAGGTTCCCAAAATAGCAAACTGTGCAGCTTAAAATAGACCTGTTATTCAAAAGAGCCCTATGTACACACAGACACGCTTTGTAACCACGTGATTGGGGTCGCTGGCCTTAGGAAAGTGAAAACCTTAGAAAAGGGACGAGGGAGGAGGAGGGAAAAGCCAGCAGGTGATATAGTGGTTAATGAACTGTACTCCCACATGGCTGATGGCGGTTCAAGTCCCGGACCTGGTGGCTTGAATATCTTGCCAGGTGTGTGTACATGCATGCCCCAAATCCTGAGAGGATAATGGAGAAGGGATTGTGGTGTGGACACCTCCAGGGTGGGGGGTGGGGGTGATTTCTCGCTTTTTCTCTCTGTCTCTCTGGCAAGTGTATGTACCCTATCACAAAAAAACTCTCTAAAACAAACAAACAAAGGTCAAATTCCTTCTTCACCTTGGCCAGTGATACATTTGAAACTGCAGGGGGTGGGTCCGTAACAGTGTTTATTTTTCCAGTGAGCTACAGATTAATAGGTAGTTGGGGATGTGAGAGCTGTGAGTTTTTCAGGTGTCAGTTTAATAATTGTTCACACAGAGGAACTTGGGGGAGCCAAGTGGCCACTCTGCAACTGCTGGCAGTACCGCGGGGCAGTCATGGTGTCCACACCGTCGGCAGAAGCAGAGGTGAAAAGAATCCTGTCGAGTAGGATTCCACACATCACTAGTGCTAGGTCACAGGGCAAGAAACAGACTCTAAAGATGGGTGAAGTTTGAGAAAAGGATTGCAGAAGTAAAAAGCACAGGTAAGAACTGGGGACTGATGTAACATGAGATCGAGCGGACCTAGAAGTGTCCACGTGGGTGAGTAGAGAAGAACAAAAGCTGCAAGGAACAGGTCAGGACACCCACCGCCTGGCTCCTCCCGCCCCCGCCCCTGCTCGCACTCTGGGACGTTCCCCCATAAACACCATCTGTTCTTTTTCCTGGCAGTGTCACGAACTGAGAGTGGGATTTAAACTTAATGACCCCCGGAATCACCTGGAACTTAAGAAGCAGTTTTTTCTTTTTACTTAGACATAGAAAGATATGATAGTTAATGAGCTTCTCCAAGTTACAGGTGGAGCAGGTTAGTCCCTCTGTTTCAGGGGAGTGAGGCTGGGACAGCTCTGGTTCCTTCCTTTCTTGCTAAGAGCACCATCATTGCTTTTACCTGGAGGGCAGTTCACCTGTGCTCAGATGAGCTGAGGCCTGCCACCGGTGTTGGAGGTTGGCCGAGGCCCAACACGTGCCCCAAATCACGGCATCACCTGTGACAGGGCCAGCACCTGTGCTAGGGGTCAGCCAAGGCCCCTCACCTGTGCCAAAGTCACCTGAGGCCCATTGCCTGTGCTAGGGGTCATCTGAGGTCCATCACCTGTGCTAGGGGTCAGCCGAGGCCCCTCACCTGTGCCAAAGTCGCCTGAGGCCCATCACCTGTGCTAGGGGTCATCTGAGGTCCATCACCTGTGCTAGGGGTCAGCCGAGGCCCCTCCTCACCTGTGCTAGGAGTCAGCCGAGGCCCATCACCTGTGCTAGGGGTCAGCCGAGGCCCATCACCTGGTCCGAGGCCCCTCACCTGTGCTAGGGGTCAGCCGAGGCCCCTCACCTGTGCTAGGGGTCAGCTGAGGCCCATCACCTGTGCTAGGGGTAGGGCTCAGCCAGGGCCCATCCCCTATGTGCTCAGAGGTGAGCCGAGGCTCATCTCCGTGCTGAGTCAGGCTTGTTTGTCACCTGGGTTGGGGTCCTCATTTCAGAGGCCAGAGAGCCTTGAAGTCGTTACGAGTGCTCCCTGTTGGCTTTCTGTGGTCTGGAAGGCCCCAGAAATGGACACCACTGCGGGGCAGGTTTAACTTCCTGGTGGATACGGAAAGACATCGACTCTCCCAGGTAAAGTTGGACGGGGGAGTCCCGGAAGCCGCGGGTCAATGTGACAGCATCGGGCCACTTCCAGCTGGAGCTAGCAAGCCCGGGGACAGCAGGCCACTGGGAGCCGGGTGGGATGGAGGGCAGCGCGTCTCAGCGAAGTGTTTATAAGGCTTGTATATTTTATAACCTCTGTTGTACAGTTTATGGTTAACAATGGCTGCAAGGAAATTGGATCAGTTTTGTTTTACTTGCCAAATAAAACAAATGTCAAAATAGTCAATATAAAATGTATTCTAATCTGGCTGAGTTAAGTCAGCCAGTATGCAGTAGGGTAATTGAATGTACATTAATGCTCCCAAGTGAAAACCACTTGTCTGTCCCGAGCGCTTCTCTCTCGCTGTGTGGTAATTTACGGGAAGCCGCGTACCTGCATGAGCCTCCTAATTCGTCAGGGGTGTTGGTTCTTGTGGAGTTACTTTTTTTTTTTTTTTGGTATTGTTTTCCTACGCAGTGTCTTTGATTTTCTAAAAATGAAATGTTCATTGCTTACTTGAATTTTCCATGGAAGGCTTAGGAAATAGTGTGTGAGGCCTCTGGCCTCGGTGTACTCTCCAGTAGAGGACTCTGCCAGCCTTCCCCCGAAGGTGAGCCAGGGTGGGAGGATGTTTGTGCTCCAGGTGTTGGGGTCTCCCATGGGAGACCCTGCAGGGCAAGGACCAAGCTCCTCAAGAAGGCATGGGGTGTCCATGTCCAGCTCCCTGATTTCTTGTCTTCTCCCCCCCCAGCCTCAAGCCTCAGGCTTCAGGCTGACCTGGTGCGGACACCTTGCAGTGGACGTGGCTTGCATTCCCCTAGTAGATCTCAGCTCAAACGACTCCTCTCCCAGGAAGCCTTCCCTGAGCCCCCTTGGGTCAGCCTGCGTTGGGCTCCCCTAAGCATCTCTTGGTCATTTGGATTTCAGGTTGTCCTGTGGTCACACTGTAACCTGTGAACCAGAACTGGTCTTGTCCCTTGTTACTTCCCTGGCACCTGCCTCAGTCCGGGCACCGAATGCTTCTCTGACAGCCAAGGACCCTGTGCTGCAGGCCCTACAGACAACTCCCACAACCCTGATTACTGCATGCATCTTTTCTGGCTGTTAGAATATTCAAACTTCTCGAATATTGGCAGAACATAAAGAATAATGAAAAAAAAAAAACCCAGAAATTCTGGAACCAATCAGCAAACCAGAACATAAAGAATAATGAAAAAAAAAAAACAGAAATTCTGGTTCCAATCAGCAAATGCTCATACTCTTTTGTTATATTTCCTTCGAGTCTTTTTTCTGTGTATTTTTTTCACAGGTAATAGCATAGCACAGTGTATAATGGCAAGTTTGTGTTTTGCTCCTTGACTTCACGTACTGTTAAACCACAAGCATAAGAAACACTCCTCGGAGTGTGGTCTTTGTGTGGACACAGGGATCAAGTCACTGAAGCCAGGGCTACAGGCAGAGTGGTGACGCAGCGCCCTCTACTGATCGGCCTAGGGTGGTGGGAAGGTTTTAATGCCGGTTCTAGTGCAATAGGCAGTGCTGGCACCCTTAGCAGAAGTTGCTGCCTTCTTGAGCCTGGAACTTGATCTCAAAAGCTAAAACCGTCCCCTGCGTCCCTCCACTTTTTATGTGCCAGTTTTGGAGTGCTGCCATCCCCAGCTTTACTTCAGACAAAGGGGCGTTTGGCGGGCCTTTTTGCAGATGGCGGGCCAGCACCTAAGGACCTCACGGAGTATCGCCTTTTCTGTCCAGAGGCAAGGACTGCCCCGATGCGAGAGCTCCCTGCTTGTTTCCTCCCCATTGAAGAGAATGTTTATGGGGAGACCAGCCGTGGATTCGTGCCCCCCCAGTGGGCAGGCTCCCAGGAGACGAGGAGTGCTCCTTGGCTGTGTTTGGTGAATTGGCCTCAGCGTTTGGTGACGTTTGTGGCAAAAGATGCCGTGAAGTGGCTTGGCAGAGCTCTGCCTCCTGCAGCGAGTCCTAATCTCACACCCAGACATCCCCACACACGTCTCCTGGCAGTCTCCACAGGAAGGCGGTCAAGCCACTCCCCCTACGAGTTGTAGCCTCTGCCCCCACACCCCCCAGGGCAGTGGGCTGCTCGTCCTCTGCCCCCTTGCTCGCCGTTTGGTGAGTGGGGCAGGGCTGGCCGTGGGGCCGAAGCATGGTCCCATTTCCCCACCGTCTCTGGGCTGGCCTCAGTGTCGTGAGCTGGCCTCGTGCATGCAAGCAGATGTAAGGGTTCTGGAGTCTGTTCTGTGCTGCTGCCTTGGGGTGGGAGTGCAGAGGGAGGAAACACCTTCTCGGCTTCAGCCAGAGAAGCCCCTCCACCGTCCCATCACACATGGGGTTTTGCATGGTTTCTGCCAGGAAGAAAAGGTTCAGCTGCTGCCAGGACAGAGATTCGGAAAAGCTCCAGAGGCAGGTGGATTTACTTCTGATCGAACACCAGGAGCCCCAGAGTGTGGACAAGTGGATGAATGGTTCTGTGTCGACCTGGAGGAGGCCCTGGCGGGCTGCCGTCCCAGCTTGCCAAGCGGTGGAATCAGTGGCTTGATAAAGACATCAGAGGCATGCTTATCAAATTTGCAGATGACACGGAGTCATTAGGGAGAGCTGATGTGCTGAATGACAGAATCAATACTCCACATCTCCTCCACAGCTGGAACACCCTGCTGGAACTGGGAGATGGAAGGCGTTGGGCACAAATGGAGAAGGCCCTGAGGGTCAAAAAATCAATAGTACAACAACCAAACAGGATAGCTGGCTTGGCGGCAGTGCGCAAAATGACAGGCTTGGGTCGTATGGGCTGCAGGCTGGTGTGCACAGCCACGGATGTCCCCTGGGGTGGTGTCCTGCACCTGCTGGCATAGAGAGGGTTGCAGCCACTGTCATACACCCCAATGTAGACCTCACCCACATTAAGGATTGAGTTTTGGCCTGAGCTCTGGAAGATAAACTTAGTTCAGGTGGATTGATGGTGCAAGGATGTAGACTTGGGTTAAACGTTTTTTAAAATCGATAAAGAAAACTTCCCAGAGGTAGAAATTCTGTGGCACTGCAGAAGCTGACTAAGGGGTCAGGAGCTCCTGGCTGCTGGAGATGGTTGGACAGCATTCGGATTCTTTGGCCCTTTGGTGGAATAGAAGAAAACCAGTGCATCTTACGCCCGATTCAAGAAATGTAGCATAGTCCCTGTCCCCATGCCGAGAAGTCCAGATTCCGCAGACCTCCACATCGGGGTGCAGACGCCTTGCCGAGGGCAGCTTCAGGACCTCTGGCAGGCAGGGAGGGCAATGCGGCAGGCATTGGCCCCTGATGTCTGCTCCGGTGGCTGCTGGTGCCACTTCACAGGTGACGTTACTCCCCCCTCTTTTTTTCTTTTTTCCTTTGGAGAGGTTTTTGCTAATAGGGCACATGCACTCGCCAGAAAGACAGAGACAGACAGAAAGCGAGAAATCACCCCCCGTGGGGATGGCCACGCCACAGTCCTTTCTCCTCCATTCTCCTCTTGGGATCTTGGGCACACACGCACACACGCCCAGCATGAGTTTAAGCCACCAGGTCCATGACTCAAACCGCGGTCAACTACATGGGAGTCCAGTGACATAGCCGTTACACCAACTGCTGGTCCCAGTCCCACCCTCTTCTGCCCTCCAGTGCTGACGTCAGTGAAAGAGGCATAAGTGACCCTGGACTTGCTGCTATGTCCCCGTCCCTGGGATGAAAGGCACGGAGGGCCTCCCAGACACCCGGAGTCCTCAGCGGTGGTGACACGTGCTTCAGTCCAGCACTGGCATGCATGAGCTGATGACAGGTGCTGTTGTCTCTTTCAGAGTCCATCTGAAAGAAGGAGCCTGGGCTCCAGTCTGGAATTGCCAGACATTGCATGCGTACATGGATGTTGGGCTAAGACGGTCCTAGAGCGTCTGCAACGAGGCGCCAGTAGCTCCACTCTGCCCTTCCCATTGATCGTGCCTGTCAAGCTGCACACCGTGGTCCCAAAGGAGAACCCTGCTCCCCACAGACCCCAGGCCATAGACACATCCTGTGACCCTTCACTGACACTGTCCCTTCTTGGGTGGAAGGGCCGTCCTCCCACCCAGAATCACCAGACGCCTTAGTCATTTCCCAATGGTGGGTCTGAGTGTCATCCTCCCAGGTGCCCCCAGGTGTCAGTCGGCCTGAGCGCCCCATGCGAGGTGGCGTGGCTCCTGAGCAGTGTCAGTAATCTCCCGGTGATGTGTCAGCTCCCAGCAAGTTGTCAGTCACAGCTCCCGAAGTATGGTTCTACTGACAGACATAATTGTACTTAACTTTTTGCGTGGATGTTATCAATCTGTGACAGATACTCTGGGAAATGGGGCATTTTGATTGCAGACGATCTGTCACATGCATTTAGCCTTCCTCTCAGGGACACCAGGATTCAGTCACAACTTTTGCATGTCGATGTCAGGTTTTGTGAACATAGATCCTTGCTGACCTCAAAAATCATTTTGTCGCTCTGGTCCCAGGGCTGTCATCTCAAAGGTTAATGGCCCTTCCTAAAGGAGAGTCACCCTGCAGCGATCTGGAATCCAGCGCTACCCAGCCTCATCCCCATCACGTGCGTCAGCAAAAGCTGAGTCCAGCGTGCTCCGTCCTGGTCTGCCACCCTGCCTTCCCGCCTGACGTGGGCATCAACCTGCTGCTTCCTCATCTACCCGCCTGACGTGGGCATCAACCTGCTGCTTCATTTTCTGGAGGAGGGAGCTGGCAGCGGGGGAGCCTTCGGTCGGCTGGAGCCCTGTTGTCTACACTGACAGCCTCATGTCCTTGAGTGCCTTCTGTCAGTTTTCAATTATAAGGTGGTCTTTGTACCACAGGTGACATCTGTCACCTGCCCATTGTCGCAGGATTTGAACAAGAGTCCCCTAATTACACAGAACCAGGAGGCTGAGTTTCCCTTTTTCCCTCATGGTGTTTGCTGCCTGTCTCAGCGGCAGCAGGCTTGGTATGGGAGGCATTGGCCTGTGAGGAGGCCCAGCAAAGGAAGCTAAGAACCAGCAGATGGCATAATGGTTATGTTCCTGGACTCCACGTGGCCAACCAGGGTTTGAGTCCCATACCCAGCAGCTTGAAACTTGCACTGGGTGCGTGTGCATTCATGCCCAAAATCCCGAGAGGAGCATGAAGAAGGGATTGCAGCATGGCCATCCCTGGGGATTGATTTCTCCCTTTCTGTTTCTCTGTCTCTCCAGCAAGGGCACATGCCCTATAGCAAAAAACATCTCTCTTAAAAAAGAAAGAAAAAGAGGGACCAGCAGTTAGCATAATGGCTATGTCACTGGACTCCCATGTAGTCGACCATGGACTCCCATGTAGTTGACCGTGGACTCCCATGTAGTCGACCATGGACTCCCATGTAGTCAACCGTGGACTCCCATGTAATCGACCACGGTTCGCATCCCGGACCCAGTGGCTTTTAACTC
>NW_006159896.1:3255191-3270251 GCF_000334495.1 Tupaia belangeri chinensis | reverse complement strand
TGGGGAGTGATTTCTCACTTTCTGTCTCTCTGTCTCTCTCTGGCGAGCGCACATGCCCTATGGCAAAAACCTCTGGGAAAAAAAAAAAAAAGAAAGGAAGGAAGGAAGAGGAAGATGGAGCCCAGTAGATGGCATGAAGGTTAAGGTGGCTGGATCTCACGTGGCTGACCACACAGTTCGATTCCTAGACCTGGCAACTCGAGAGACACACTGGACATATATGTGTGTACGTGTCAACAACAACAAAAGTCCTGAGGGGAAAGTGGAGAAGGGATTGCAGTATGGCCACCCCTTCTCAGGATGATTTCTCACTTTTTGTCTCCAGCGAGTATGTGTGCCCTGTAGGAAAAAAAAATAATAAATAAGGAATGCACCGCTCAGAGGTCTGCAGTTGAAAGCTGTGGTTTAATGTCGGCTTGGAGTTATGAGAAGGGTTATATGCATCCTGCTCCGAGAGAAGATAGGCGGCAAGGCCAAGGACTGATTTCAATTTTTCTTATTTTTTCTTTCCCCCCTAATAGTGAACAAATTGTGACGTGAGCTTTGAGCTCTGTTTCCATCGTGGGGGTAGGTGAGCTGGGGCAGGAGGGGGCAGAGAACCCCGCCCTGGTCTCGCCACAGTGGGTCAGGGTTTTAGCTGTTCCAGCATGGGGACCTTCAAACCTCATACCCCTGCAGGCCATGTCTGGGCATAACCACGTTCTGGTCTTCCCAGTTTCTCTTTTCTCCACACCAAAGCATCCGCCTCTGAAGCTGCAACCACCTTTCATGTTCGAAGAGAAGACAGATGCAGTGAGCACACACGTAGCACCGGGGTCTGATTCGTCCCCGCTCTGAGTGTAAGCACCAGCAGGGCCGGACAGTACTGCAGCTGTAAAATGTGATGCTCTCAAGCATGGACCACATGGGAAGGTTCCAGGTTCATGTCCGGAGACCGTCCTGAGTATGCTCGCCAGGCGTGTGCTCGTGATCCCAGGTTGACTGAAGCTGGGGTGGATCGTGGCATTGGGACACTACTGGGGGTGCTGTCTCTCTCTGCTCCTCTTGTTCATGGAATGAATGAATAATTATAGAACGGTCCCAGAGAAGAACCCACTGGAGAGTAGGACCTGAATGCTAAATCGAAGTTGGATCATTTGGGTTTCTGGGGCTCAGGTATTCTTGCATCTAAATAGCCCACTCTAATACTCTCTGCCTGTAACTTCAAAGTCCTAGGTCACCTGGCTTCCCATTGGGGTTTTCAGATATGCACATATTCTTTCTCAGACTGGAACCTTCACTGCCATTATCTGACCTGCCTCCCGCATCATCTCGCGCTGTTTACGCAAGCCTCTTCCTGGCTCCTGGGCACATCTTTCTCCTTCTAGAAGCATTTCTGCTCCATCCATTGCATGTACCTCACCTTGTGCCAGCCCCGTCCCTCCTGGAAGACCTAGCCTGGGCTCCAGAATGCTGAGACTTGGTTCTGGCACCCTCTGGCCTGCCGTAGCCCTCACTTCTAGAAAGCCTGGTCCCCAGCATTTCCCAGGCCTCTCCCTTAGTCGTCTGCATCCTACAATGTGATGTCCCATGTCCCTGTCACCACCGCGTGTGTGCATGTTCGCTCTCCCAGAACAGATTTGTTGCTTCCTGATGATGGGAAGTCTCGCGTCTCTTTCTCCCGTAAAGCCTCAGGGGCAGTTAGTCACACAGAAATAACAATGAGGGTGCCATTGCATCGTCGTGCACCGGAATTAACAAGGACTTTCAACTGTGTCATTTCATTTCAAGCTCACAATTAAGAGTCTGGTGAAAATATGTGGCCCTGAGACGGCAGGGACCCCTGACATCCAGGTGCCTGGCACCTGGTCGGCACTCAGGTAATACTTAGTAAAGCGAGCTCGTTTGGATACAGAGAGCCAGGCTTCATGTATTTATCCACCTCTTCTTCCATCTGTTCTTCCATCTGTTCATCTGCCCATCTGTCTGTCTGCCCATCCATCTATCCATCTATCCATCCATCCGTCCATCCGTCCATCCAGCAGAGACTTTTATTACATTCACTACATGCCAGGGACTGTTCCAAGCCACGAGCTCTTTGAGTCAGGTGCTATTAACAGGTACTAGCATTGTTCCCACTTTAGGCTGAGAAAAGACAGATCAGAGAGGCTAAATTCCTTGCCAAGGCCACACAGCCGGTAAATGTCAGAGCTCGGATCTGAGCCCATCCAAGCAGGCCAGCTACCTTGAGCTTGCAGTCTGCATCCTTTGGTCCTGGTGGGGCATGGTGTATCCAGCCAGCCTGTGCATGGCCCCCAGTGCTCTGATGCACACCACACCTTGCTGCACATGGTCTCAGGGTCCCCCATCGTGAAGCCTTTCACTGGGGAGCTGCTGCCTTGCAGGGGCTGTAGTTGGGGGTACATCCATTGAGGTACCCCAGCTGTCTTCGTATGCTCTCCCCCAGGCCCTTACCAGCTCTGGGAGTAGATGAGTACCCCAGAGCCTGCACGTGGGAGTGGGAGTGGGGAAGCTCCCACCTTCCAGAGGCTTCTCTGGTCGAAACCACCTACACAGGGAGATTTGCTCCTAGGGGCGTGTGAATGGGGCGTGTGAATGCTGGCCTGGGTTCAGCACACTGGGGCTGTGGACACTGACTGAGGAGATAGGTAGAGGCCATGCCCGGGAGCCTCATACCGCCATCCCCTTGAATGGTTTGAAGCCCGTGCGCAGGCAGGCTCACAGCGGTGGGGTTTACTCTGGCCTTCCTGAGTGCAGTGTGGAAGTGGGGATACTTGCCCACCCTCGCTACGCTCCCGAGCAAAGCCAGAGCCATGGCTGCCGCTGCAACAGAATCAAACTTAGTTTGGGTGTCAGAGTGATCTTGAAGGGGAAATTTCATTAGAATGCAGTTTGGTATTGTTAGATATGAATGATGAGTTTAGGCTGAGCAATACACTTTTCGATATTAATTTTTAATACGGCTTCTTGGGAAGTCAGAGCTTCTGTTTAATGAAGAATCGACTATTAGTCAATACTGCTTCCACCTCCGTGCCAGCCTCCTTTGCTTTTGCTCGCGCACATCAGATCCTGACAAGGTACTTGCTGCCTGTAAATGAGCTATCTTTATAATGTTTGTGACTCTGTGCGCGTCCTATTTTTCTCGGTGGTTGTGATGGTTATGTGTGCTTTTCTGTTGCTGTTGTCCCGAGGAACAGGTTATAAATGTGAAATTATTTCCTCCTCTGTCTGGCTCTCAAGTGTACGAAGGCTCTTTGTGCAGTTGGTTTCAGCTCCAGGGTTTCGAGAAGGGCCTTTTTCAGGATTATGAAAATAGTTCTCCGTGTGTCAGAACAGATTTATCAGTTCACTTTAGGGTCGGTTTCTGTGAACCAGACCATTTAGAGGAGGATATTTTACCTTTTATCAGAGTGGAGGCTGACAGTCTATTTGCAGGTAGGTCTGTGGAATATTTCACCTGGGTCTCTCGGAGTAAATCTAGCTGCCAAATAAAGTAAAAATGGGCGTTAAACCAGCGATATTTCCCGGGATTTTACTGCCCCTCCCACTGTGCTATTCTATTTCAAGACAGCGTTTCAATTATTAATTTAGATATTTAATAAAATCCGTTCCTTGCAGTAACTTTTAAAAGCCCTTTTGAGTTTATTTGGGTCAGGTTTTTGCCCGTGGGTAGGGTAGAATTCAATCTGGATATCCTTCTTCAGCAGCAGATGTTTCGTTTCCAGTTGAATAATAATATTAATAATTATTATTAGAATAAACACAATCATCATCATCCTCCTCTCAGCTCCAGTTTTCTGAGCATGTACGGGGCCTCATGTAAACATTTCACACAGGGTCCCCGAAAAGCTCTAGGAAAATGCGTAGTAAGAAAAAAGTATGCATGAATTTCCATTTCTTTTCTTTTGTACCAAAGGAAACTCATACTTCCATTTTTCCGTGTACCTTCTGAAGTCCTCTTGCATGTATGTATATATATGTATATGCACGCATGTGCACACACACGTAATTTTATCACTGCGCCATGAGATAACTAACCTTGTCCTCATTTTAAGAGATGAAAAATCTGAAGCTAGGCGAGATCAGGACTTACCTGAGGACGGAGAGCCAGGGTTTAGAGGAGCGAGGACTGGGTTCAGCTCTACCATCATGTCCTGCCTACCTCAGGGCTTCCTGGTTTTTAGGCCCCTCCACCTCAGGGTCTCCTGCAGCCACCCACGGCAGCCTTGCGGGGGACCAGGTATACACATCCAGCCTGCAGCCACGGCCCACCTCCTCCTTGGTCATGGCTTCGTTTTGCTAAACAAATTGTTTCCCAGTTCCCTGGGACGGGTCGGCCAGGAGCAGCCTTTGGTCCTGGTCAGGGTGTGGTGTTTCCAGCCCAGCCTGTGCACGGCCCCAGCCGCCGGCGCTCTCACCACACGGCTCTTTATGAACCGGAGCTGGCGGCCCCCTGCTCTTGAGTTTTGGAAAGGCGGGTATTTCAGTGGGCTGGAAGGAGATGGAAAGCCAGCAGTGCCCATATGTTCCTTGTTTTTAAAAGTAAGGTCAGTGAGGTTTAGAGACTCTCTAAATATTTCAGTTTATAAGATTAGACGGGTCATCTGGAATGGAGGTGCAGTGCCCCCAGCCCCAGATTTGGCTTTTTTCTTCATTTCTTTTATATGGGAGGTAGGTGTTTTGGCATCGCCGGTTCAAGTGTAATAAAAGCGAAATGCCGTGAACAAATACTGTGCTTTGGAGTGCTGCCACACTATGAAAGTTTCCTTCCTTTATTTTTTAAAGTAATCAGTGACTTGAAAAATAGCAGATTGGTACAAGGTTTGTAATTTAAGAAACCAAAAACGCCCGGCTTTGAAGGAGCATAGTCTTTGGCATTTTTCTAAGGAAGCACTTTGTTCACTCCATGAAATCTTCCTGGATTGAGATTAGACATTCACCCTGAAAGGTACATTTGAATAGTTTGGGACTCAACACTTGTTTTCTAGTTGAGATATTTTCTCTTGGGCTATCAAGGGTGAATGACATGCGGTTGTGTTTCTCGATCCTACACTTGTAGGAGCCCAGAGTCCGGGGCGCTGTCCCCAGCCCACGGTTTCCCATGAGGGGCTGCATACACAGAGCAGGCAGGGCCTCATTCTTGCACTGCAAGGGGACACTGCAGGTGTTTGCTCCGCTAGGATGAGCCTCCAGTCACTGACAGGAACCACTGGGAGATGGCAGGCGGGGGGGATGGCTGTGCTCACTGCCCTTGCCTAGCGGCAAGAGGCACCCCAGGCTTAGTGGCCGAACTGAGGCCTGCCCTTCTCCCTGTGCAGAGAGAGCAGGAACTCTGTTCACTGGCATTTTCTGTCACATTCAGCGGCACGCGTTCAAGGCACCCCAGGCTTAGTGGCCGAACTGAGGCCTGCCCTTCTCCCTGTGCAGAGAGAGCAGGAACTCTGTCTGCTCACTGGCATTTCCTGTCACATTCAGCGCGACGCGTTCACTCTTCATACCTCTTGGATTCTGAATTCCGGAAGTAATTTGTCACTTTCAAGGAGGGTGTCATTAATAACCATTATTTAGAACCGTCATCTCTTCCTGTCTGTGTGAGAGTGTCTGAGCGGACAGCCCAGAACTTGGCCTCGTTGGTAGCACCCGGTGCCTCCGTGTCCCCCCACCCCGCTGCCCCACGGCTGCCTTTCATCCCTGTGCCGGTGGCGAGAGGTCTTGGCTAAGCATGCCCTCCTGGAACTCGTTAGGGTTATTACCAAAGACCCTGTTGTAAATAGAGATTTTTTTTTTTAACTGCTTGGAAAAAATTTCTCCTTTACTATTTCATTTTATTGTACTTACGTGGAAAAAAAAAAGATTTTTTTCTCATCAAACATTTAAAACAAGAGTTCAGAAACCCCAACTTCAGATCCCACTGGGTGTGGACCCTGAATGACTGTCCCAAATGAAGCTGAAGTGGCATCTGGTCACCCTTGGGCTGTGGGGTGGAGGTCGATGAAGGACCCCAAACCTGCCAATGGTGGTTAAGAAAGAGAATTGTCACTCAGTGTATGTTAACGACATTGTTATTCTTTAGCATTAAAATTCCACTAAAGTACTCATAATTACTGTTAATATCTTCCAGTGGAAACTTACAGTAAAGGAGCACTAGTAGAAACAGTATTTAAGGGAGAGCTGCCGGCATGATAAGAATGCAAATAAGTGTTATTAGCCTAATGATTTTGCCGTCGCCATGGCTGTGCGGCAGCCGTGTTGTGAATATGTCATCCGGCACCCGTGAATTTGGAAAGTGTGTCAAAACACAACTTCAATTAGTTTGCTCTAATTATGGCTCTGGAGAGTTTGTAACTACATCACTCCTCATTAAAAGAGATTTTCTTATATGGATTAATGTAATATACAAAGGAAAGTTTCAAAGTTCCCAACGCCATTTGCTCCCACCGCGAGCTTAGCTCGGAGCAGGCCTGCTGGATCTGGGGTCTCCTGCTGCGGCCCAGCTGAGGCAGGGGACTGCAAGGAGAGGTGGCCACACTGCATGGCTTTCCCTCTGTCTGGTCATAGGCTTCCTGCTAAAAGCTGCCATTGAATCAGAGCCTTGTCGATTTCCACCCGAGGGTAATGGGACCCATCTCAAGCTTTTAAGAGAAAATTGCTAAGCCCGAACTCTCAGGATGTCGCTCATGTTTCGTTTCAGTGGAGTCTGGAAGCAGAAAGGTCTCTAGACCTACTATGGCCAAGTACAGTGTGCGGTCAGCCTTTCGCCCCTGGATGGGGGAGCTGGGGGGAGAGTACACGGGAAAATTTGTTATTTGGGGTTGTGTCTTCAGTAGAATCTCATGGTGTTGGGACCAGCAAATGGTGTAATGGCTCTGTTGCTGGATTCCCATATAGTCGACTGCAGTTTGAGTCCTGGACCCGGTGGCTTAAACTCACACCAGGTGTGTTTGCGTGCCCGTCTCTCTCTGTCTTTCTGGCAAGTGCAGACGCCCTATGGCAAAAACCTCTAAAAAAAAAAAAAAAGAATCCCATGGTGTCTCTGGAATATCAGTAAGTCTTTTCATACAGTGAAAAAGAATGCTTTAAAGAGATGCATTCTCTTCTCCAAACAGATGTGTAGTTATAAATGCTGTTATTTTGCCCGCACCATTTTGAAAGAAAACCAAGTTCACATTTTCTTGCTGGCCTGTTCCTGGCCCCGCCCCCTTCCCTGAACACCAGCAGAGTTCCACAGTGTCCACCTTTGCAAGGCTCCCCTCGGTATGGCTTTGGACTTGTCACCTTGTACTGAGTTGGCTGTGCATGGCTGTTTCCTTAAGCCCTCTTCCCCCACCTTCCCCATTCCCTGAACACTGGCCACAGCAGCATGGTGATGTCCCGAGAGGAGAATGGAGGAGAAGGGACTGCAGCGTGGCCATCCCCTCTGGGGGGTGATTTCTCGCTTTCTGTCTCTCTGTCTCTGTCTGTCTCTCTGGCAAGCGCACACGCCCTATAGCAAAAACCTCTCCAAAAAAAGAAAAAAAAATTTAGAATGCTGGTTGAGGAGGCCTGGTTTTGGTTTTCCTCCCAATTTATTTGTACCATGCAGAAAATCCAGAATATGGTTTTGGGGACCAGCCAGGTGTCATGCTGGTTAAGGCAGCTGAATCCCATATGGCTGACTGTTTGAGTCTCGGACCCAGTGGTTTGAAAGCCATGCTAGGCATGTGTGCATGCATGCCCAAAAATCCTGAGAGGAGAATGGAGAAGGGGCTGTGGTTGATCACCTCCCCCACCCCGGGAGGATACTTTACTTTCCCGCTCTCTGTCTGTCTCTCTGTTTTATTCCAGTGAGTGCACACATGCAATAGCACACTAAGTAATAATAATCTAAAACTTTGGTTTTGAAAACATTTCTGTTGGCCTTTCAGTGTTCTCTCATTATTTTTGGTGAGAGTACGTGTGAGAATCAGTGACGTGGGCCTTTGCACCCTCACAAGCAGCGTTACCTTGAGCGAGGTTTACCATCCCCTCAAGCCTCAGGCTCTTCCGTGAAGTGGTGATGAGAAAGCCTCCTTCGCAGGATTGCTGTGAGAGTTAAACAAGGCGGGCATAGGGACGCGGAAAGTGCCACATGTCCCGCGTGCTGGCTTTCTGTCTTTGCCCAGGGTTCATTTCAGAATTAGTGTGAGCACGAGCCGTGCGTCCCTTAGGCCCCACTCCCCCGCCACTGGTGCCCCTGTGCTGCAGCTGTAGCTCTAATCACCAGCGCTCCCCTCCTCGCGCTCGGAATCACAGGCCGGAGCAGGCGTCCTCCCCTGCGGAGCCGGGACAAGAATCGCTGTGCTCACAGGTGAGCAGCTGGCATGGGGTTAAGATAGTAATTGTGTAAGTCTTCCAGGCTTTCTCCCAGTTCTGCGATAATTTGATGAAGAACTTCACCCTAATTAAATATTCAAATTAGGAATAAGTGTCAATATGGCTTCCCATTGCCTGGAATGATGATTAATTGTATTCAAAACTCTAGTGGCCCACCGTAATCTAAGCCGAGCCGTGGTTCTTGATTATTTCTGTACCACACTTGCCATGTTTTTGTTTTAAGATTTAAACTAGTAATTGATTTGCCATATGCTGTCGCCGCACATACTTTAAAGCCGTGCGCTTAGGAACTTGAGGGACTTGGAATTGTGATTTCCTTCGTCTTCCCGTGGCAGCTTTGGTTTCCTGTCCAATGCAAAGTGATTTGGTTGTGTGTGTACGCTTGTGTCTGTGTTGCCCATGAGGAAAAGTCATTATGTAGTCGAGTCGGAAGTCGCAGCTACACTGATCACGGCAAATGGGTTTCTTGAGTGGAAATCACACAGGCTTGCCTTTATCCTTACTCCACGCTCTGCATCATCTCATGAAGCAACAGCAGGAACTCAAATTCCGGCTCGGCAAGTTCCTTAACCTCTCTGGACCACTGTCCTAGCTCAGTAGGTGATGGCGCTGGACAGTGACAGAGTCAGGTGTCAGGATCTGCCTCCACCAGCATGCCACTCCAACCCGCAGAGGCCACTCCGCAGACTCTCAGCAATCCACGCATGGGGCAGGTCTTGTGGCATCTCTCGGTTCACTGCCTGGCTTGCCTTGCCGGTTCATCCCTCAGGCCCTCCTGCCCCACCACACCCTGTCCTCTCTGCAGGTGGGATGATCGCTCCCACTCCTGGGTGCTTCCCGGGGCCTAACACAGCACCTGGGGCGTGGTGGATTCGCAACAGATGCTGTTGTGGTTTTTTATAATTGAAGCATGACACCCTGCAGCCCTTTACTAGGTATCTTCTACTTTGTGACATGGGAAATTTCTGTATGTGTTGCAGTTTCCTTGTGGATTAATTCCTAAAGGGGGAGTCCTGAGTCTCACTTGGTTTCTTAAACTATCTCCGGGTCAAACAGAACTTGGCATCTGGTAGGAGTTCAAAGTGGGTGGTGCAGTGGGGACGCAGTGGTGACACAGTGCCCTGTGATGCTGAAGCCACGTGGAAATGTCTCTGAGTCACATCCAGAGATCTCCCTGCATGAGCCAGGCGTGTGCACATGTGCACACGATCCTGGTCGGCTGAGGCTGGGGGTGAACCACAGTACGAAGACCCTGCTGGGGAGGAGGGGGTCTCTTCCATTTTTTTCTCTCATGGAAGAAAAAAGTAAAGATGCTTTTTAAAAAATGAGTGGCCTGTCAGTCACACATTCTATCTATAGCAGCCCGTGTGCCTGTTGACCCGCAGTCCACCTCCCCGCCAGTGGAGTCGTGTGCGCTCAGTATACTGGAACTGCATTTCAGGTCTGAGCGGAGAAATCATTGCAGAGGAACAACCTCACCTGTCTTTGCTGGTGTCGATTACAAACAAAGCAAAAATGTGTCTCCGCAGCCTGGGAGACATGGCAGAAACTGCGCATGATGGATTCTGAGGCTGGCTCCGAGATTCATGAAAGAAAAATCACCAGACCTAAACATAATTTAGGGCCCAGTCTTATTAAAATAACTTTCTGTTTTAGTGGGACCAAGTGCCAAGACCAAATGACAGTATCTTCTCACACCTCAGGGTCTTCGCAGATCTTAGTCACAGCTCAGAGCCCCAACACAGAGGCACGGGGGACCAGAGCGGGAGCCCTGGCCAGAGTCTTCGAGGAGGTGCCGACGCTAGCCAGGCCCTTCCAGCTGAAAATGATTCGTCGTAATTACCTTCCAGGGCGTGCTGATGCCTGAGCATATGGTCCTGGAGAAATAAGCCTCCCCAAACTGTCAGCGAGTGCAGGCAATGGTCAGGGACCTCCCTCCGACACCGCTGACCAGCCTCCGAGAGCCGACGCTCTAGAAGGTGCTTATTAAAATGCCAGCAGGTGCAGCGCAGGTCCCCTTCCTGCGACTCCCTCGCCCTCCTTGTGCCAGGTGTTCTATAAGAGCCTTTTTCTTCATTAAATGGCATTCATTAAGCATGTCCTTACACCTGGCACGGAAGCTGTGTGTCACAGATGACTTCTTCCCAGCGGTGTTTTGCAGGAGTAAAATGGAATTTCATTTAGCCGTTTACCATGCCCCCCCATTTCCACCTTAACTCAGTTATTGCGGTTTCTGCATCTTCCTCCCCCACCTGTCCACTGCTTTCCCTTGCGCGTTCTCTTCGGTCCTTGTCCACCACAGACACATCATGCCCAAAACAAGATGCCCTTTAGCACCAGGCGTGGTGCTGCGTGTCTTCGTATGTGTCATCTCTTCCAGCTCTCCCAACCACTTAGGAGAACTCCCCTAGTTTTTACCTGCTCTTTACATATATACGTGTAAAAAGAAGCATAACTTTTCATTTAAACAATTACCATTTAAATACATGGAAGGGAGGGGGGAAAGTGCACCCTCACATCAGAGAGTTTTCTTGTCAACGCCATGAGCAGGGTCTCTCATCCCAGGCCTGCCCCAGCCCAGCCCAGCCCAGCCCAGCCCAGGGATCACCATAGGACTTGGAACAACCTTCCAGGCTTTTAATATGTTTTGTTTTGTTTTGTTTTTGAGAGGTTTTTGCTATAGGGCGCGTGCACTCGCCAGACAGAGACAGATAGAGAGACAGCGAGAAATCACCGCCCAGGGGGGATGGCCACGCCGCAAGCCCTTCTCCTCCATTCTCCTCTCAGGAGCTTGGGCACGCACGCCCACGTGCCCAGCATGAGTTTTAAGCCACCAGGTCCGGGACTTGGACTGAGGTTGACTACATGGGAGTCCAGCCACCTAGCCATTACGCTAACTGCTGGTCCCTTTTTACATGTTTTTGAACTCTCTGTTACTTACTTTGTGTATTCACAAAGATCAATTGTTTTGTGAAATGGTTTGTTATATGTCATTCTGCAACTTTTTTGCTTGATTGGGTTTTTTGGGGGTTTTGTTTTGTTTTTCCCAGCAGCTGGGTCTTTGAGGTTTGGCCACATTGGTAGGAAAATGTCTGGCTCATTTCTTCCACTCTTTCTGTCCTAGTTTAGTGCAATGTGAACTTTCCACATTTTACTAGACTCCCCTTGTCAATGGTCACCAAGGCTGCTCCCAAGTTGTCGCTATTACAAACATGCCCACGGCCCCATTCATGTCTCTTCTCCCCAAGCTGGGATCACACTCCACAGCTGGTTCTTCATCCCAGGTTCCCCACTTGGCACCTGTCAGCATCGACCCTCAGCCCTCCCCGCCAGGCCTGTAAGCATCATCTAATATCCGCATAATATTCCGGATCAGACATTCCGTAATGTGGTTTCCAGTTTTGGAGTAGAGCATCACAATTGAGAGCATGAATTTTGTACTCCACCCCATCAACAACCAAATCCAGGCTCCTGCAGACTCTGTTCAGATCACGCTGTGGCCCTCAGGCGAGCTGTTGTATCTCTCCGAGGCACACCTGTGGGACGGAGTTTCGGCACCGAGCTGCAGGCGTGGGTTGGGGGTTATATGATGCGTGAGAAGGGTAAACCCTGTACACGTGTCAGTTACTGTTACTGCTTTCAATCTTAGATAAGACATTTTCCACAGGTTATAGCCTCGGATTTCTGAGAAGAAAGAGTAAAGGCTTATTCTTTCGTCCTCTTACTGCCCAACTCTTAGATCTTGGTTTTCAACCAGCAGCGCTTGTTTTAATGTATTTCTTCTAGACAAGGGAGATGAGCAAGTGACCTTTTACTGTTGTCTTTACAAGTAAAAGAGAACGTGGAGGGCTAAAAAGTTTCAGAAACACAACTTTTTTCACCTTCCAAACGTTGTCTTTGACAACTTAGTATGACTAGAAAAGTCTCGAGTCGCCATGAGTATTTGCCAGAACTTATCCACTTGAAGATCCCTTTTCAGGAATACTGTGAATTCCATTGGTTTCTTTGTTTGGGTTTGTTTATTAGATCAAGTAGACTCAATGATGCTAAACTACACACACTTAAAGCTTGCAGTTTGATGAATCTCGACACATGTAAACACCGTCACCAAAACCAGGGCCTTGACCCTATCCACCATCCCGCAAAGTTCCCTTGTGCTTCTTTGAAATACACCCCTCCCCCTCAGGCGGCCACGGGTCTGCTTTCCATCTCTGTAGATGAGTCTCATTTTCTAGAATCACATACGAGTGGAATCCTACCATATGTACTCTTTTCCGCCCTGCTTGTTTTACTCGGCGTAATCATCTCGAGATTTATCCACCTCACATGGATCAATAGCTGTTCCTTTGTTATTGCTGAGTGATACCCATTGCAAGAATACCACAACTTGTTCAGCCAATCACCTGTTATTGGACATCTGGCTAATTTTTAGTGTCTGACTATTACAAATAAAGCTGCTAAGCACATTTTGTACAAATCTTTGTGTTAGACATATGCTTTCATTTCATCTCTCTGGGTAGAAATCTAGAAATGTCGCGACGAGGCTGTATGGGAAGACATGTTTAGCATTTTGAGAAGCTGCAAACTGTTTTCTGAATTGGTTATACCACTTTACGTTCCCATCAATGGCACGTGAGAGTTTCATCTGCTCCACATCCTTGCCAGGAAGTTCTGTCATTGATCTATTCATTTCTTTCCATTCCAGAAAAATGCATAGTAGCATCTCGTTGTGTTTCCATTTACGGTGCTCTGGTGACGGATGTTGAACTGTTTTCATCTTCTGACTTTCTACTCGTCTTTTGTTCTTTCTTAAGATTTAATTTATTTATTTATTTATGATTGCCAGAGGGGGCATGCACATGCCCGAGAGAGGAAGAGAGACAGAGAAAGCACCATGAGGCTGGTCATGCTGCAATCCCTTTTCCTCCATTTCTTCATCCTGTCAGGATCCTGGGCACACGTGCACGTGCCTGGGGTTCAAGCTGCCTAGGGCTGGGCCCGGTGGGCCGTGTGGGCCCCAGCTCCCCATGCATGGCACCTCGCCACTGCACTGTGAGGCCAACCCCATTTGTGCTTTCTTTAGTGAAGTGTCACTTCAGATATTTCGGCCATGTTTACACTGGGCTGTCTCCCAAGTCCTACGAGTTCTGTGTTTATCTCAGATGTAAGTTGAATATATGTCTTACAAATCTTTTCTCTAGGCCTGTGAGCATGCTTTTTCATTTTTGCACTTTTAGAAAGCAGGATTGATTTTTCCCCCCTTATATTCTTTGTGTTTCTTTGTGTCCTATTTAAGAAAAAGGAAAGTGATGTCTCTGTGTTGTTTCAAAAATATGATTAGTTGTGATGATGTGGATGCCCTGAAAGTATTGAGAACCCCCAGAGGTCCCTGGAGCACATCTTGAAAACTGCTGCCACAGAAGGTTTTTGTTTTTGTTTTAAGGTTTTTGTCATAGGGCATATGTGCTTGCCAGAGAGACAGAGAAAGTAAGAGGGAAAGTGAGAAATCACCTCCCGGGGAAATGACCATACCGCAATCCCTTCTCCTCTTGGGATTCTGGGCACACACACACTCAGTGTGATTTTTAAGGCACCAGGTCCAGGGTTCAAACTGTGGTCAGCCATATGGGAGTCCAGCTCCTTAGCCACCATACCACCTGCTGGCCCCAGAAGTTGACATTCTTAACACAACTTTCAGAAAAAGAGTGGAAATTGTAATATAGTTCCACAAAGTTTAATGTAATTGTGTGGTGTGGTGTGTGTGTGTGGTGTGTGTGTGATGTATATGTGTGTGGTATGTGTGTGTGGTGTGTGTGGGGGTATTATGTATGTGTGTGTGGAGTGTGTAGCGGGGTATGTGTGTGTGTGTGTGTCTGTTTATGTGTGGTGTGTGTGTGTGGTGTGTGGGGGTATGTGTGTGTTCGTGTGGTATGGGGTGTGTATGTGCACATGTGTGGTGTGGGGGGTATGTCTGGTGTGTGTGTGTATGTGTGGTATGTGTGTGTATGTGTGGTGTGGAGTGTGTGTGTGTATATGTGTGGTGTGTGTTTTGGGGATATGTTGTGTGTGTGTCTGTTTATGTGTGGTGATGTGTGGTATGTGTGTGTATGTGTGTGTATGTGTGGTGTGGAGTGTGTGTGTGTGTATATGTGTGGTGTGTGGGGTGTGTGTGTGTGTGGGGTGTGTGTGTGTATGTGTGGGGGGTGTGTGTGTGTGTGTGTGTGTGTGTGTGTAGGGGTGGCCTCTGTCTCCCCCCTGACACTACCCTCTGACAATTGGGAAGACAGCAGGCCTCGCTGCTGCCTGGGCAGAGCGTCCTCATTCCGTGTGGCCCCTGGGCCCACAAGATTAATGGTAACATTTTAAAAATTCACACAGACCTGGAATCAGCACTAGAAAATATAGATTTAAATTAACAAGGAAAAAGCAGGAGCCCATCAAAGGGAATAAATCGTGCTGGCAACTGTTGTCACATAATAAAACGTATGTTGTCGTTGAAGGGCTTCCACATGGACTGTCCACAGCTTAGTAGACATGCTAATTGAATAAGGGGCCTGAGATGACTGGGGGAGAAATGAAATTTCCCTCCGCATCTGCCTCCCCGCAGACGCAGCCGTTGCTGGCAGCGTGCGTGCCGCCGACCTATTAGTTCCGGACCAGCCCGTCCCTCCTGCAGAGAGATGTGGGCACCACCCCAGCAGCCGTGGG
>NW_006159896.1:3254191-3254884 GCF_000334495.1 Tupaia belangeri chinensis | reverse complement strand
CCACCCCCCGCCCTTCAGAGCCGTGGTCTGCCAGCCGTGGGAGGACCACTGAAACGCCGTCCACGGAGACGTTACCCACCGTGATCTCTGGGACTTCCTGATTTCCTTTGATGCTGCCAGGTGCCTTCTGTTCTTAGAAGCCCTGGCTTGTGGGGTGTGGGAGAACCAAGCTTCCAGGCAATGCCCATGGCCCCAGGAGGCTCCTGGTTCTGGTCCCCTCCCATCTTCTGGGAGAAGGCGTCGCAATCAGGATATTCCTTTAACCTCCCCCATGGGAAGGAGGCCTAGGATTGCTGGGTTAGCTGACCCCAATTCCAAGTGCGAAAATTAAAATATTATACCATCTCCACTAGACACCATGGGTCTGGGTGCAGATCACTAGATAGTCTTCTGAAATATTTCTAAAAACGGTGAAATCCTTCATTGCACAGCTGTACGAGAATTTGTACGCTGTTATTTGATAATTCAGTTCCCATTTTTGACTTTATAAGCAATGCTCTGATGAATGTATTTACAATTTACGTAAAAATACCCACAGATCGGGAACCAGCAGTTAGCGTAATGGCTATGTCGCTGGACTCCCACGTAGTCGACCGCGGTTCGTGTCCCGGACCCGGTGGCTTAAAACTCACGCCGGGCGCGTGTGCGTGCGTGCCCAAGATCCCGAGAGGAGAATGGAGGAGAAGGGATTGC
>NW_006159896.1:3251881-3253962 GCF_000334495.1 Tupaia belangeri chinensis | reverse complement strand
TTGTGTGTGTGTGTGTATATGTGTGGTGTGTGGGGGGGGATATGTGTGTATGTGTGTGGGGTGTGTGTGTGTATGTGTGGGGGGTGTGTGTGTGTGTGTGTGTGTGTGTGTGTAGGGGTGGCCTCTGTCTCCCCCCTGACACTACCCTCTGACAATTGGGAAGACAGCAGGCCTCGCTGCTGCCTGGGCAGAGCGTCCTCATTCCGTGTGGCCCCTGGGCCCACAAATGGTATGGTAACATTTTAAAAATTCACACAGACCTGGAATCAGCACTAGAAAATATAGATTTAACAAGGAAAAAGCAGGAGCCCATCAAAGGGAATAAATCGTGCTGGCAACTGTTGTCACATAATAAAACGTATGTTGTCGTTGAAGGGCTTCCACATGGAAGCGTGCGTGCCGCCGACCTATTAGTTCCGGACCAGCCCGTCCCTCCTGCAGAGAGATGTGGGCACCACCCAAGCAGCCGTGGGGCCAGCCGAGCAGGGTGGCTGTCTTCTGCAGGGGGCGGGAGAAACTGGAGGAAGCTTGGGAAATCTCCCTCAGGACTTAGGGGCTGCCCGAGTTCAGTTCTCCACTTACCTAACAGCCTTGGAATAATCCTCCCTTGAGCCAAGAGGCAGAAATTGTGGCCTCTGATGGTCCTTTCCTCGCTCCGTGGCCCAAGACCTACTGGGATGGGAATGGAGGCTGCAGTCCCTGGATGCTGCCCCAAGTGCAGTTTCCTGCGTCTCTGGGTCTCTTTCCGCTCAGTCTGCCGGTGATCTGTACGAGCGCCCCTAAAGCTGACAACAGCCATCTGCCTGCAGAGCCGTGGGCTTCCAGCCGTGGGAGGACCACTGAAACGCCGTCCACGGAGACGTTACCCACCGTGATCTCTGGGACTTCCTGATTTCCTTTGATGCTGCCAGGTGCCTTCTGTTCTTAGAAGCCCTGGCTTGTGGGGTGTGGGAGAACCAAGCTTCCAGGCAATGCCCATGGCCCCAGGAGGCTCCTGGTTCTGGTCCCCTCCCATCTTCTGGGAGAAGGCGTCGCAATCAGGATATTCCTTTAACCTCCCCCATGGGAAGGAGGCCTAGGATTGCTGGGTTAGCTGACCCCAATTCCAAGTGCGAAAATTAAAATATTATACCATCTCCACTAGACACCATGGGTCTGGGTGCAGATCACTAGATAGTCTTCTGAAATATTTCTAAAAACGGTGAAATCCTTCATTGCACAGCTGTACGAGAATTTGTACGCTGTTATTTGATAATTCAGTTCCCATTTTTGACTTTATAAGCAATGCTCTGATGAATGTATTTACAATTTACGTAAAAATACCCACAGATCGGGAACCAGCAGTTAGCGTAATGGCTATGTCGCTGGACTCCCACGTAGTCGACCGCGGTTCGTGTCCCGGACCCGGTGGCTTAAAACTCACGCCGGGCGCGTGTGCGTGCGTGCCTAAGATCCTGAGAGGAGAATGGAGGAGAAGGGATTGCGGCGTGACCATCCCCCCTGGGGGGTGATTTCTCGCTTTCTGTCTCTATGTCTCTGTCTGTCTGGCAAGCGCACGCGCCCTACAGTGAAAATCTCTCCAAAAAAAAATATATATATATATCCACAGATCAGAAATGTTTGCTTTTTTCAAAATCATTAACTGTCCCAGACCAGGGGACAAGAAGGACACAAGTAGGAAACCTTCCTGGAAGTGTCCCCAAATGGCCTCTAACTGCAGGTCATTCCCCCAGCGCCGGATAGTCTCATAGCATTCTCCCCGGTGTCTGTTCAGTGCCCTCCGTGTGCCAGACGCTGTCCTCAGCATCAAAGATGTTGTGGGAAGAGAAGATATAATGGAATCATGAGCTGGGGACCGAAAAACTAACCAGACAGCCCTGTTGGGTGGGGCGGGCTCTACAGAGAAAAGTGGGGTGCTGTGAGGGAGCAGCGGAAGCTCCCCCTTCTGGAGGGTAGTCAGGGTAGGTATCTGAGGAGAAGGTGCCTGCTCCTAGAGAGCTGGGAGGAGTATTTCAGGCAGAGAGAACAGCAGGTGCAAAGGCCCCCCAAGGTGGAAGTGAGTGCAGGAGATAGAGGGAAAG
>NW_006159896.1:3250277-3250876 GCF_000334495.1 Tupaia belangeri chinensis | reverse complement strand
GCGGCATGACCATCCCCCCTGGGGGGTGATTTCTCGCTTTCTGTCTCTATGTCTCTGTCTGTCTGGCAAGCGCACGCGCCCTACAGTGAAAATCTCTCCAAAAAAAAATATATATATATATCCACAGATCAGAAATGTTTGCTTTTTTCAAAATCATTAACTGTCCCAGACCAGGGGACAAGAAGGACACAAGTAGGAAACCTTCCTGGAAGTGTCCCCAAATGGCCTCTAACTGCAGGTCATTCCCCCAGCGCCGGATAGTCTCATAGCATTCTCCCCGGTGTCTGTTCAGTGCCCTCCGTGTGCCAGACGCTGTCCTCAGCATCAAAGATGTTGTGGGAAGAGAAGATATAATGGAATCATGAGCTGGGGACCGAAAAACTAACCAGACAGCCCTGTTGGGTGGGGCGGGCTCTACAGAGAAAAGTGGGGTGCTGTGAGGGAGCAGCGGAAGCTCCCCCTTCTGGAGGGTAGTCAGGGTAGGTATCTGAGGAGAAGGTGCCTGCTCCTAGAGAGCTGGGAGGAGTATTTCAGGCAGAGAGAACAGCAGGTGCAAAGGCCCCCCAAGGTGGAAGTGAGTGCAGGAGATAGAGGGAAAG
>NW_006159896.1:3236748-3250252 GCF_000334495.1 Tupaia belangeri chinensis | reverse complement strand
GACTGCAGGAAGCACAAGATGCAGCCTGGGGGACCAGCAGCTGGCATAAGGGCTATGTCACTGGACTCCCATGTAGCCAACCGCAGTTTGAGTCCTGGACCTGGTGGCTTAAACTCATACCGGACGCATGTGCGTGTATGCCCAAGATCCTGAGAGGAGAATGGAGGGGAAGAGATCACAGCATGGCCATCCATCCCTGCTGGGGGGTGACTTCTTGCTCTCTCTCTCTCTCTCTCTCTCTCTCCCCGTCTTTCTGGCGAGCACACACACGCCCTATAGCAAAACCCTCCCCCCCCCAAAAAAAAAAAGAAAGAAAAGATGCAGCCTGGGAAGGTTTCAGTTTCATTCTGATGCAGAGCTACCCTACCTTGTGGACTGACACCCTTATGGGCAGGACTCTCAAACAGTGGCAAGGCAGGGAAGAGTCTGGGAATCGAAGCCAAGCACCTGTCTTTGCTCTCTATAGGCCTGGCTCTGGCCAACCACTCTGCCTGCAGTGTGGCCAGGTGTACACTGGGTGGCAGCACCTGCTGAGGGCCACTTGGCCCTGGTGCTGGCACTGGGATTTGAAACAACGTCCAGCGGACTCCAGAGGCAGTGATCTTCACACACAGCCATTCCACCCCTGGGTGTTGGGCCGTCGGTTATACAACCCTTTGTGTTGCGCTATGACCTGTGGGGGTCACCAGCCAGTAAGTGGCAGGGATGCCGATCCTTGATGTCATTGCTTTCAGGGCAGATGCTCTGCAGTCCTGGTTGAGTACCTCTGAGTACCAGGTAGGCAAGATGGCACATCAGGGCAGCTCCACAGCAGCCTCCGGAGAGCACATGGGCTGAGCTTTCTGTTAATTCCTAGCATTGTCTTTATCAGCTTAGTGTCTGAGGGCCTCCATTTCCTGTCCGCTCAGTGAGAACGGCTATTCCTGTCTGAAAAGGCTGGCAGAGGTTTAGGCCGGGGGGTGTATGTGAGAGAACCCACCCAGTGCTGGGCAGGTGGGTTCCCAACCGGAATCTCATTTTGCTGAGACTGCACTGACCACAGAGCCATTCCTCCTGTCTGCCACTTCCAGGCTCGTCAACGCCAAAGCACCCCGGGCCACTTCCCCTTCAGCAAGTGACTTCTTTGTGTTATTTAAGCACAGGTGATCAGCCCAGAATGTCCACTAATGGGTGGCATAACTGTGCCTTTTTGTCCTCCTGTTCCTGTGTCCCCTGCTTCTTGTGTCTGGCAACAACGCAGTGAAAATGCAAAGGAAACCATTTGCTGAGGAGGGAGGAGCCTCTCTCCCCGACCTCTGGCCGGGAGTCGGGGACCTTCCCCACAGCTGCTCTCCAGGTGCCACTGAGGCCTGCTCTTGCGTCAGCGCCGAGTTTACTGGAGCTGCAGTAACTAGATGTCAGTCTTACAGATTCCCTCGGGCAGTTTCTCTGTAAGAGACACAGCCAGGCCCACGACTGGACTCTCCTCTTCAGTCTCACACAGACTGCACTGGCCGCGTGGTCTTGCTGTGTGTGGTCAGAAGCTTCCTTTCTCCCCACGTACATTCCTGGGTGCTGCACCCCTGGGATACCTGGAACAGCAGACACTGCCCAAGTCTGACTGGGAAGGCGCATGTGTACACGCAGAAGTGACACGACTCAGGCTAACGCCAGTCCACGTCAGCACTGTTTTCTTAGGGGTTTTAGTGGGTGAAGTTGGACACGTGATTGGGTCAACAAATGCTCAGCAGTTGTCTGATCTGTGACACGCACTGTCCTAGAAAGTGGGGCACGGGTGGGGCCAGCTCTTGAGATCGGTCACATTAGGAGTCCCAGCTTATACCAGGGAGTATACTGTGACACTTGGAGTGAGAGAGGACACGCAGGCACCCAGCCCAGCCTGGGACAAGCCCAGGAAAGGTGTCTACCCAAGGGGCTGGTCGGTGGCAGGATGAACAGGAGATTGCAGTGTAGGTAGGAAGCATGGGAATTTCTGGGAAGAGGGAGCAGCGTGGATAAAGAGCCAGGCTGAGACATGCAAAAGCCAGGCCTGTTCCGAGATCCCCAAGACTTTCCCTCCTCCAGATGGAGGGAGAAGCAGGCAGTGACAAGAGAGTGCAGAGAGGTGTTCCGGTGAGGGTGGCTGAAAGCAAGGATGTGGGAGTGGGATGGGGATGGATGGTGCTGCCTGGAGAAAGCATGTGGGGGAGGAAGAGGACTAAACCAGGACCCTTGAACGATTGAAGGGAAGGAGGGGGAGGAGGAGAGAGAGAACCAGGTGAAGGTGGGGCGAGGTGCAGGGTGTGGTCAGTCAGATAAAAGCCAGGCTCGGAGAGGCAAGCAAGTTTTGGCTAGTGGGCTAAGGAGCCAGGAACCCCAGCTTTGCTTCCTAAGTCCTGTGTGCCTTAGAATTTCCCCAAGACTGCTGACCTAGAGCAGGGCCCAGCCCCCTGGCCATGGACTAGTGCTGGTCTGCAACTTGTTGGGCTGCCCACCACCGACCTGGACCGTGCAGTGAAGGGTGTGCCACGGGGAGCAGGCCAGGCTCATCTGTGTTTGCTGCGCCCGGCTTCCCTGCCGTCCTGCCAGGTCAGCAGCGGTACTGGGTCCTCACCGGAGCATGTGCCCTGTGGAGTGACTGTTCCGCAGTGTGTGGCGGGGGTGAGAATGGGGTGCGTGGTACAGTGGTGCACTCGGGACCTCCCGAGACCAACACCTGCCATCCCGGTCTGTGGAGGGACTGTCTTCCACGAAGCTGGTGCCTGGAAGTTTAGGGACCACTGAGGCAGGTCCATGGCAGGTCATTTCAATAGGAATTAAGGGGTCTGCACACAGCCAGTGCTGAGCAGTTGGCGGTTGTAGCATCGTTCACTGCTACAGTCGCACCAGCCCTGGCCTCAGTTGTATGTTGTACTTTCCTACAGACAGGCAAGCTTTTAAAGTTGTAAACTGGATCTTGTCCCGTCTCTGTTTGAATGGCCTTCAGGATAAGGGTGGAATTCCCGCTGGCCCCCAGGGCCCTCGCCTCCAGGATCATCCTCATCCCCTCCCTGGCCTTCCAGGCCTTCCTGCTGCCCCATGTCCGAGGGCCTCACGCGCCCACCTCTGTGCTCTCTGTGCACCTCTCTGGCCCCGCCCATCCTGAGGTCCTGCCTGGTTGCCACTTCCCCAGGAAGCCTTCCAGAAGCCCCCTCCTGCCCGGGCCTCCATGCCCTCCAGTCACCTTGCTTTCTGCATGTTTGTGTCGTTCTGTAGACATTGCCATGACCCTCTGTCTGGCCCACCAGCACTGCGTTCCCTTGTTCTGTGTGTGGTGACGTGTGTTTGAACAGCCACTGGCAAGGCTTGCCCCAGCTTCTCTGACTCCTGGCTGGGCCTCTGCCATCATCCAGCTAAATTCCTGCTAATGCCCCTGCTCTGGGAGTTTTCCAGGATACCTCCAGCCTCTGGAGTAGCCACCACACTGCACAGGTCACTCTGTATCCTTAGCTTGGGTGGGTGCACCTCGTTAGGGCCTGTGAGGCTTAGGGACCTTAGGTCTCAGCCAGCAGTGGCATGGCGGTTAAGGGCAGGCAGACCTCCGGTGGCCCACTGTGTGACTCCAGTTCCAGACCCGGTGCCTTGAAGACATGCCAGCACTGTGTGCCTGTATGCCCTAAACCCCAACGGGAGGGGAGGAGGGAGAAAGAGAGGAGAAGGGATTGCAGCCTGACCATGCCCCATGGGGAGGCTCGGTGCTTTCTCAGGTTCCCTCTTCGTCCGTCTCTGTCTCACGTGCCCGCTAGCAAGTTCACAGAAGGGGAGGAGGGAGGGAATAAATCCTAGATCTGGTGGCCCGTAGGCACAGTTCTTCCCGGCTCACTGTACTGTGGGTGCAGCGGTACCTCCCCAGGGCCAGCCGTGTGGCTGTGAGGTTGTTGTGGTCACCCGGGGCTGCATTCGGGCCTTGGCTGCACGCTGTGCTCCCCGCATCGTGACACTCTGCGTCATATGTGAACAGGCCCACACCTGCCTCAGGGCGCAGAGAGGAGCTATACGAGGATGCAGGGCATCTGTATCCTCTGGGGCCTGGCACATGGTGACACTCACTGCAGGTCCCTGTCATCATCTAGTTCTGCCCGACCACAACCACGGACGGTAATTCATTCTTCTGTGCGCAAGGCTTCGTGGTCAGAGGTGTTGATCACTGCTTAAACCCTCTGCAGCTGCTGCTCACCCCCTTGGGGTTCCCAAACCTGGCCAGCCTTCAGATTCACTGCTGGGCTTGTTAAAGATAGATTTTAGGGGACCAGCAGATGCCATAATGGTTACGTTGCCGGACTCCCATGAGGTCGACCATGGTTTGAGTCCCAGACTCAGCACCTTAAAATTCAATGCCAGGCGTGTGTCCATTGGTGACCAAGATCCCGAGGGGAGGGCGGAGGAGGAGGGATTGTACGATTCTACTTGTGTGGCCATTCCCTGGGGGGTGATTTCTCGCTGTCTGTCTCTCTGTCTCTCTGGTGATCGCATGCGCCCTACAGCAAAACTCTCTAAAAAAAAAACAAAAACAAAACCTATCTAAAAAAATGGAGACTGTGGAAAGAGGGTGGGAGAAGTGAAGTGAAGGCTATAGGGAAGGAAATCAGGGAGAATAAATAGACAAGACATTTGTGGGACACAGAAATGGTTCATTACCTGTTAATGATAGCATGTATAGTATTTTCAACTGGAGATACTGAGTTGTATTTCATGATGAGTAAATTTTCTTTACATGCCAAATAATGTATAGTGATCGAATGTTTAAAAAAATAATAAAATAATTTAAAAAATATAAACAGTAAGCACAGCAACTAAAAGAACACACAAAGATCTCGGGGGGCATAGAGTGGTACGGCAGTAAAACGACACTCTGAGGCCCACCCACCCGGGAAGGTTCCAAGTTCAGCCCCAGAGGCTTCTCTTAGTACTCTAACCATGTGTGTACTCATGACCCGAGCCTAGGAGAGGAATTTGAGTGTCAGATCCTGCTGGGATTGCTGGTGCTGTATCTCTCACTCATGGGAAAAATAAACTTTTGGAAAAAAGTGGATTTGGTGGTTGCACCCGAACAGGTCCACTGAACCAGACCCCACGGGGTCAGGGCCCGTGAGTCTCCACTATCGGCAAGTTCTCAGGGGACTCCAGTACCTGGAACAAAGTTTGGGAACCTTCATCCTCATGGATAAAAACCCAAACCTCTTGCTGTGGCATTTGGTGTCTCTTCCAATCTGGCCCCAGCCTACCTTTCTGGTAGACCCTGGCCCTAAAGCGTTGGCTTCCCTGAGACCCAGCGATTCCTTTCACTCCTATCCCCTGAGTGTCGGGGAGCCCTGCTCCTTGAGCAGGAAACGTCCCTGCCTTTCCTGCTCCTCCAGCACCCAGTTTCATTTTCTCCGAGCACACATCCCAGGACACTGTGACTTGTTCTTGCACCTTTCTCCCTGGAAGCCTGGGAGCTCCTCGGGGAGCTCTCTTGTCCGTGGCTAGACCATTGTAGTGCTGTGTGACCAGGTGTCCTCCAATTGGCAGCGTCTTCATGGGATAAAGGCGCCCCCCACCAGCCTCTGCCCTGTTGGAAATGATGAGGTACAGCCGAAGCCCAGGCTGCTGGGCATTGCGAGCCAATCCAGGCAGCCCCCCAGAGGAGGAGGTGGCGACAGCAGTGGTGGTGTTTTCCCCCAGACCTGTTGGGGTTTTGTTTATTTATTTTTCCTATTTTAATCTTTCTTTTTCAACATTAGCTAAAGAGAGCTGACATCCATGCCAAGAAGCTTATTTACTTTTGACTAAATCCCCCTTACACTGTGTGTTCATAGTGAGCTTTCATGACCAACGCCGGAGCCGTAAAAGCATTAGATCACTCCATGGCGCTTTCCTAAGCAGGTACTCTGTGCACCTCCGGGGCGAGCACCCTGACATAGCAGTTCAAGGCCGCGTGCCTCTGATGTCGGAGGTCGGAGGTCGTTGGTTGCCTTTATTCACATGATGACGGCAGTACCCTCCGCTTACCGGCGATCCCCAGCAGCCGGGCAGGATGGGGGTGAAAGCTCTCAGGTGGATCATGGAACAAACTCGTGTTCAGAGCCTGGTGTCTTGGTTCTGTTGGTGTATGTTGCACAGTGGGCAGCAATCTGACCAAACTGCCCACATTGGAGCCCCTCGGTCACGCCTTGAGGCTTGGGAGACCCTTTTTTCCTCTTCGATGTCCTCCCAGTCTGGAACAGGGGGCTGCTGATGTCCGGGAAACTTCATGTTCCTCGGGAGCACCCGAGGCTGCTGGGGTCAAGGTGGAGCTGGCCAGGGGCGCCTGCTCTTCCTGCTCCGAGCTGCGGCTCTGCAGATGGCCCCAGGTGCTCCCAGGGGGTAGGGGACTGCCCTGCACTCATGCCTTCTCTCTCCCTCTCCCTCTCAGGCACATCTCTCTAACGCTCCCTGCCACCTTCCGAGGCAGAAACAGCACCCGGACGGACTACGAGTACCAGCACTCCAATCTGTATGCCATCTCAGGTACGCGGGGGCCGCTGCTGCAGGCCAGCCCAGTTCTGCGCCAACCCCTCCTGGGCCAAGTCTGAAGTCTGTTTTTAGGGGCATCTGTCTGTCTTACCTCTCTTTGTCTCCCTGCAAGGGGCCTGTTCCCAGCAGGAACTGGGCCTTCCCTTCCCTTTGTGTCACCCTAGCACTTGGAGAAGACCAAATACTCAGCATGTTTTGAAACTAATGATGAAAAACAATGTGTGGATTTCATGAGCTTGAAGGGAGGTTTCCAGAGAATACTCACCACATTGTTCACCTGCCAGACCCCGGGCAGGGTTCCCACGGGGCCCGGGCAGCGCAGAGCCGAGCCGGGTCAGCCCGCCCTCCCATAGCCAAGGCTGTCCTCACCTCTCATTTCTCATAGCCAGGTTGTGGCCAGAGGGTACACTGGCGGTCTCCCCCCTCACACCCTCGAGGTATGAGTCTGTGATTTCTGAACTCGGCCTTGAAATTGATAGTGTTACCTTGGCAGGAACTTCATCAGTCCTAGTTTTCCTTTTCACCTTCGCCTAGGGAGGGGAAAACCTACATGCCTGATTACAGAATCGAGATTCATTAGGTGCTTGGCAGTGCAGGGGACTTGCTAAGCGCCGAGGAAACCCACAAACTCGCCTCCCATTATCCTGGGCCGCCACTCAGGGGTGTTTGTGTGTGCGGGGGAAGCAGTAAACCGGTGCCACTTACCAGCATGCACCCTTAATGGTGAGTGACGTTTGGAACACGGGAACATGGCATTCATTCATGTACCATAATGAATCGGTTATTTAAAAAGTAATCTTTTTTTTTTCTAAAAAATTGCAACTTCAGGTTACTAAATAGATGAAATAGAACAATGGCATAATTCTTGTCAGTATTAGTTTTTCTCGTTATGATCACTCCCTAATAGATTTGGAAGTATAAGCAAAAGCCACTTGTTCCATTTCTGGGCGACACTCCTGCTGGGAAGGGAAGAAACGGGGGTGTTCTTAACCCCCATCCCTGGCTGCACTCCAGGAGCCAGACTCCCCAAGGGGAGAGGGAGCATGTTTGTCTAAGAAAAGCATCTCCAGGGAGAATCTCTTTCGTGCTGTGGCCATTTCAGCAGAGTCGACAAGAAGCATAACAAGTGTGGAAAGATGACCTATTTTGTAGAAGAGCTGAATATTTCCCCAGATGCTTAGTGGCAGAGTGGTGCAAAACAGGCCGCTGAAACCCAGCAGGGCAAGCCTGTTGAGAATGCACCCGAGCAGAGCTCCATCAAACAGAGGACTCTCCTGCAGCTTGCAAATCCCTTTCAGGCCAGTGTGCAGCTACTCCTACCTGCCTGCATCCTCTGATGGCCTTCCCAGCTGTTGGCCTTTCTGCAGAAAAGAGCCCGCAGCGGGAACTCCTCTGGTTTGGCAGGGCTGTTGCTGTCTGCCTCTGGACCGCTGCTTCCTCACCCTGCAGCTTTGACGAGGTGTTGTCTGGGTTCATTTCAGCTGTTAGTTTAGCAATATCAAGGTAACAGCCTCAAGACACAGGGGAAACCGTTCCGAAACTTCCTGTTACATTTATGGAAGTGGCAGTCAGTTGGATTTTATCTTCCAAACAGAGGTTGCTGAGGCTGCAGCCCCCGGCAGCAAGCAGCTCAGGCCTCCTCGGCGGCTGCAGGCACCAAATGGCTCTGCCCGGGTCCAGGACCGCGGAGCAGCCAGGCTGCCAGACATCCCCCGCAGGACCCACTGGCTCCATCCAGCCTGCAAGCTCAGCATTGGGCAACGATGGTGCAACTGGGAAGCTTGCCCACCCACCCGCCGGCAGGCTGCCTGCACGGCTTTCTGGCGAGGAGGAAGCAGAGACCACCCCCTCACCTCGGTATGAACAGTATCTGGCGCTGAGTGGCACATCTCAGGCTGGCATCCTGAAGTTAGTTTCCGATGGCTTATTCCAAAAACAGTTAAGGCAAAGTGTGCCCCAGGCCCTAGCCCTTGCCCGGCCCCGATGCCTTGATAGCTGGAGTTCTGCTGATAATGAAATGAATCGTCACACTGTTCTTCCAAACCGGCGCTGGCGCGTGGTCGCTGAGACCCCAGGGGCCAAGCCTCTGGTGCAGACTCCTGGCATGATCTTCCACGTGGTTGCAAAGACACCAATTCCTCCTCCCTTAGTCTGTGGTTCCTCCCTAAGACAAGTAGAATTCAAACAATGGAACAGGAAAGTTGAAAAGCAGCCCACATTTAATGTGTCTGTCCTGTCGTTAAAGTATATTTACTCTGCGATGTTTTCTCTGTGACACGCCTGTTAATATGTCCTCTGTCCAGTACCACCCACTAAGACCTCACTCCCACCATGCCTGCAGGGGGAGAGGGACTGCTCAGAGCTGGTAGAGACTCCAGAGGAGACAATATGAAGCCCTGTCGCAGGCACACGGAGCATTGTGAATTGTTAATGGAGGCACAGAAACGAGGGCAGAAAGCAGTTAGCCCAGCATCTGCCTTGCACAGGAGGGCCCTCTTAGACCCCTGGGGCAGGTAGTCATCCTGATCTGTTGTTTGAACTTACCAGCATCTGGGCTCACCACATCCGGCAAGCTCATTCGCACTCCAGGAGGCCCTCCCTCACTAGCTGGCTCTTGTCTTCCTGTACGTCCATGTCTACCCAGCGATTCAGGGTGCTGTGCGTGTCCTCGGCCCAAATCCACCTGCTGTTCTACAGTCAGGATTTCTCACTTCCGCACTCCTAGGCTCTTTGCTAAAGTCCTGAGATGCTGCGTCTCTGGCTCTGCCATCTTGTGCTCTAATCGAAATGTCCATAAAGCAAACCTCTGCTCCTCACACTTCCCCTTCTGGAATTTCTTCTAGAAAATACTTAGGGCGTATTCAAAAAGATTTATCCACAAAGAAGAGCGCTGCTACTTCTTAAAAATAATACTCAAGGGACCAGCAGAATGGCATGGTGATTAAGGCACTGGACTCCCACATGGCTGACCACGGTTCAAATCCTGGACGTGGCTGCTTGCTTTCCCATTTTCCCTCTCTCTTTCTCTCTGGTGAACACACATGCCCTATAACAAATTAAAAATAATAATGATAATAAATAAAAGTAAAATTAATAATGCCAAGAAATAAAAATATAATAATACTCAAAACAGAGACAGGAGGTGGGCATGTCTTAACTTCTCCAAACAAAGCACCCACTTAAATTATGTGTGCTACTTTCCGATACTGACGGTTCATGGGTTAGTGAACTTTTCAGCCATCAAGAAAACAATGATGTAGATGAAAATATTGTTAAGTGGGAGGAAGAAACAGGATACACAGAAAGTGTGTCCCAGATGGTAGCATCCTACTTTTCCCCTAAGAGTTCTGTTAGATATCTGAGCACTCCTTTCTGTTTCATCTAGTCCACTAGGATTCAAGGTGGCTCCGTCGCTGCATAGATACAGTGAAGTAAACATGGCGTGAGGGCAAATGAAAAGTGCTTTAAAAAGTAGGGCACAGCTAACTGTATGCAAAGATTTTGGTGCAAAAAAAAATGTTTGCCACAAAATATACTTACACTTTAATGCCATTTTCCACAACTTTTTGAAGTCCCCTCATGGATAAGAGTAAACGCAGCCAGGCAGCCCTCATTTGATATCTGTCTCTTTAAGGGAAACCCTCTACAGACCTTAAAGAGTGGAGTAGCACTCTGATTCTGGGTTTAGTTCGCAATCAGAGGACAGTCTCCATATGGATGGATCAAACAAGCTAATCGCTCAGGGAGAACCTGAGCCCAGAGAGGACCCTTCCTGATACCGACGGCCCGTGGGTCAGTGGTGACCTCCGGGAACGCAGGCTTGGGAACCTGAACAAAACGAATAGAAAATCCCTGCTGTGGAAATGCAGGTTTTCGTTTTCAGGGAAACCGATTTCTTTAGTTCTGCACTTTTCCACATTCCATTCCATGAGTATTGATCTTGCGGATACATATTAAAATGAGCGACTGTCTCGGACAACTCTGTGAGTGTGAACCAGATACAAATATTCACAACCTGGGGGACAGAAGGCGGCCAGTGCACTGTCGCGATGGACCCAGCAGCTGCTTCTCAGCGATCGGAACTGTGAGTTTGAGCCCAGCAGCCTGTTTGCCCACCCAGTAGGGCAGAGAGTGGAGATCACTCCCATCTGAAATGAGACCCTAAAATGTCAGAGTTGAGTGAGGTGTTGGTTTCTTAAGAAATGTTTCGTGGCAAGTGCCATGTACCTGAGGGGATTCGAGACCTAGGGGTATTAGGAAGGACAGAGGTTCCCAACCTCCTGCCCAAACCAGAGGCACCGCCTCTGGCCGAGTCACCCTGTGAAGAGGTTGGACTAGGAGGAGCTCGGCGCCGCCCCGCTAACCTAGGGACGTTTCTCATCAGGCCACGGCAACTCTTGCTTAACGAACAGGTGACCATAAGTCTGGGAAGCCTACTGTGCTGTTCCTTTGCTGTGGTTGTGAACCAACGTACATCTCTTAAATTTGAGGTTTTATCAAAGAAAACTTATCTTTCTCCTATTTAGGAAAAAAAAAGATACACTAGTTCAAAATAGAAAAATTAAACAAATGCATATTTAGTTGGCATGTAATAAAACCCCAAAGTCTCCAACACCCCCGTGAGTTCAGGAAGCTTCGCTGGGCAGTGAGCAGTGGGTAGAATTCCTTTCCCCTTGGTGCATGGAAGTGTCCTTGTTGATGGGTTCATCAGGTTGACCTTATACAAAAGCAAGTGGGGCCCGCAGTTGTACTAGGGCCAGGGCCATCACCAGGATCAGTCCTGGCAGGCTGGGCTGAATTGACCACACTGCCTTTAGCTGTTTTGGGTTTTATTTTTCCAGTTTTCCTTTTGATTGCTGGAAAATCCAGTTTATTGCCCTCCACAGCTGTTCCCTCTTACAAACCAGTTCCCTTTCAAGCTGTTGGACACCAGGACGGATGTGAGCGTGGTCAGGGCCGAGCCCATCGCCTCGTCAGTACAGAGAGGAGGAGGATTTATCCATAACCCAGACCGTGGAGGAGCCTGTGACTCTGACACCGGACTAGGAAAGCACAAAGCAATTAAAAATAATTAATGATTTCTGAATATCAGCCTTCTCCATGCAGTTTTAATCTAGGCCTCATTTAAATTGGAAGATGGACATTTAATTATCAGTATTATGAAATTCATGATTTATATATTTCATCCAATTGGATAAAATTTCTGCCACCAGCTCTTCATCTTATAATGAAAAAAAATCTGTGTATCTTGCAATGTGATCACTTAAAACCTCATCTGCAGCTTACCAAGCAATTGCAAACATATTTTCCTTTCATTTATAGCGATTACATTATTTTTCTCTCTCAGTAGAGGGGGAAATAATCTCACCTGGAAAATCAAAAATAACCTTAATACTTTAATGATCATGAAGCATTGCAGGGTTGGAGAATGAAGCTAAACAATAGGAAGCTTGAGGAATGCCGTTCTTTTCTGTGTGAGGTGTGCTAACCATGACCACCTGGCACATAATGTTTATGGTTTCATGCAACAGAATTTGCATCCTCCTTGTGTGTGTGGCCACGTCCCTGGGTCTCCTTTCCCCACATACTTGGGTGAGTGTCAGCTCACATGTGGGCCAAGTGTGGTGCTAACCCCCTCCAGTGAGGGGGAGAGGCCCTGTCTTCTGTATAAGACCTGAGTGATGTTAGTCAGCCCGTGCGTTTGCAGGTGGTCCCATGGCCTTTGTCTCTAATGGGCATGTTCTTGCAGCGTGATGGAGCACTCTGGTTCAGGCCCCTGGCTCCCTTTATCCCCTGCAGAGGTTTCTCAGAATCACCTAGGACGGTTGGAGCCGCGATGGTGAGTGTGTGCAGAGACGGCAAGGATCCCAGAGAGGAACATCAGTTTGGCATAGCCACAGATAATAGCATATGGGGAGAATTCCTGAATGAAGTGGAAAAACTATTTATAATAATGGTGCTCAAATCAAGGAGGGAGTAAGGTGTATACATTTTTATCATCACCTGTAACAGCCACTGCTTCCCACGTCTATCCATCTGCTCTGCCCTGACTGACAACAAAATCAAGTATAAAGAAAAATAGAATAAGAAAAGGAAGGAGCGAAGGGGAGGGGGTGGGGAATTGCTCGCGTGGTGTATCTGTGTGTCCTGATGTAAAAGGTGCTGCTGACAGGTGGCCAGGTTTGCTCTGTGCACAACCATGTGTGGGCTGTCAGGCGCACGCACCCTGCCTTGTTTCGATTGATGAATTGCCTGCTTTCTTGATTAAACCTTCCGTCACTTAAGAAACAAAAAGCCTGTGTTTAGATGGCAGAGTGGGACATGTCAAAAAAATCTGTCTCCTTTACCTTTGTGCAGATGTTGGGCACAGACTGTAACATGTATTATTAAAATGAATGTGGCATTTACTGTGCATTACTCCTTTCCTGGGAGAAAGGACTGTAAATTATATGCTAATAATAAGCTTTAACCCTTTCGAAATGTACGAGATTTAAGAGTGCAAATATTCATGCAGGCCTGGCTAATTGGATGTGCTTTTGTACATCCACCGTGCTGCCTGTGTCACCGAAGCTAATGAACAGCGCGGGCAGGCGCACACGCGGGCCGCTCGGGGGACTCGCCTCCTGGAGGTTTCCTGCCGCATGAGCGCCGCCGCTAGCATTTCCCAGAGAGCCAGACCCGTAGCTCCGTGTGGGACTCTGGGTCATCTCACACCAGATAAAGGCCGTCCATGACTAGTTCCCCGGGGCTGAGGGCTCAGAGTGGTCCTCCCCTCACTCTCCGCACCCTCACTTAGGGGCCGGGCCCACTCAGGCGGAGCTGAGCTGAGGCCTGGCAGGTGTCAGCCTTGGTGCTTAGCACCTCCTTGGCTCTCTTTCTCGCCAGGGCTGTCCTAGCCTCCGCCCACCGGCCTGCTCTGGCAGCAGGCCCCGCTCTCCACAGCACAGCTCGGGCCCCTCCCTGCCCGGCCCGTGGCAGGCCATGTCCCGCT
>NW_006159896.1:3214449-3236515 GCF_000334495.1 Tupaia belangeri chinensis | reverse complement strand
GGGCCCGGGCCAGCCACTGACGGCATTCACTCAGACCTCACCTGGCTGGGGTCGAGGCTGTCTGGGGGCTGGCCACCCCCTGTCCATTTGTCTGCCCTGCCTCCTCCCCTGGGTCCCAGCCTGGGTCGCTCCCTGTGTCCTCCTGTCTCTGTCTGTGCATCGGCCCCCACCAGTCCAATAGCTCGGGCCGTCCACCTCCTCTTTCTGTCTCTTGAACTCCACGTGGCGCTGTACCAGGCCTGAGCTTCTGAGGGCAACAGAAAGGCTGCTGGAGAGGGTCAGGCCAGGCAGCACGCCCTACACTGTCCCTGCCCTGGGCCCCTCGGGCAGCGCGGATGACGCACACCTGTAAGAGGAGCCTTCCCGGACTGTGCGAGGCTCTGGTGTGTGAGGACGTCTGTGAACCAGGAAGGTCACTTCTCTCCGTGTCCGCCTCTCCTGCAGGGCCGGGGTCTGAACAGAAGCCCCATAGGCCTGTTGAGAACGATCATGGGGACACTGGCTTGTGCCCAGCGTCACGGTCGTCATCTCAGCCTTGTGCTCCCTCTCTGATACACGAGGCCACTTCTCCGGGTGCCCAGAGGAAATGCCCTCAGTCCAGAGGAACTCGCAATAAAAGGCCCCTGGCAAGGCTCTGGCCAGCACCCCTGGAAGCCCAGACACTGTCACGCATCAGCACTTAGAGTGGGTGTTTTCTGTGGCAAGCAGCCCAAGAGCCCTTTCCCGGGGAGGTGACAGAACGATGGCTTGGGGGCAGGAAGGAGGCGAGTGCTTGGCAGAGCGCCCTGACTTCTATAAAACCTTCCCACGTGCCTCTGGGTTTGAGAGGAAAAGTGCCCAGGGGCCTGATTTCTGCTCCAGACTTTCATTTCTGCTTTTCCTACGCTCCGTGGGTAGGAGAAAGTTAAGACTTTTTCCAGTTTCGTCATCGTGAAACATAAAAATATTATTAGGTGGCAGATGCTTCAGTGCTCTTAAAAGGGCGGCCCCCCCTCCCACCATGCTTTGATTCTCTCTGGCTGGAAGCATGGCAGGGCCTGGGCGTCGTCGATCTAATGGCCCCTTCTCTTCTTAAGTCGGAGGGTGAGGCAGCTGGGCCACAGTGGGACAAGCAGGGCTGGGGCTGGGAGAGCCGGCTCAGCCTGATGTCAGGGTCCAAATTCCCACCTCTGTCAATAGCAGCAATTGCAGTAACAGCATCAATAATTGCAACAGAACAGGAGTTCAGCTGAGATTGACCGGAAGCTTCCACTGTGTCGGCTGTTGTCTAGGCTCTAACAGACGTGGTAATACCCCTCATCCAGGGCTGCAGGGTTGTGGGGAGGAGCTTGTGTGTTTCGTAGCTTCAGGTGCCCCAGATGTGGCTGGCAAATGCAGAGTTATTACCCCCCCAAGACTTCATAGTCATTCTATCCAAACACTGCTTTGATAGAAAGTTCCTGAACACATGACTAATTAGAGAAAAACCAACTTCCCAACACCTTCTCTCTGTGTATTTATCTTTGTCTCCTCTTTAGCAGAGACAGGCTCATTTCTCCCTGTAGCTCCTTTCTTCATAGGCAGCATGACTGTGGACCTGGCCTGAGAAACGCTGAAAACAAAGGAACGCACTGATCCCAGCTCATCCTCTGCTCTTAGCTTCGGAGGTTTGCTGTGGGGTGAATAAAGCCGTCTGGTGTAGCAGACACTCCTGCCTAGGGGCAGCTTCTATCAAATTAGCTTTTTGTTTCTTTCTTTCCCTGCCTTTTTTGCAATAAGAAGCTATCAGTGGAGGGGGGAAATGATATAATTAAGGCAGCTTCTTTTCTTTAAACACATTTGGGGAGCTGAAGTTGTTTTTGCTTTATTAAAATGGATTATATTGATTACATTGATTTATTTCATTATACCTACCTTCCTCCAGCACTTACCACTTGCGAGACTCGAATATGCAAGACAGACCTTATAGGCCTGTTGCCATTTCATTCCAACAAATTTGAGAAACCGAGGTTTTTGGACTGCGATTTACCCAAAGTTCCACAACTGCTAAGCGGTAGGGCTGAGATGTGAACTCGGGTCTCTCTGACTAAGCTCTAGCCCACTGTACCGAGGGTGCTTCGTTAGTCCACATTGCGCATGACCATTACCAGCCCCTTTCCAACCTTCCAAGTTGAAAGTCGAAAAAGGCACATGCTCTTGGCATACGGGACTCAGCATTGTCTGAGATCGCAGATGCCCCCGAGGCCGTCATCTCTGGGTCGTCAGAGTGAGACCTTTGATGCCTGAGCGATGACAGTTCTCAAGTCCAGATGGCATCAGGAAGAGTGGCCGTGGTCCTCATCGGCCCAAGCCAGGCAGAACAGTGCCCCCTCACTTGAAGTGGCGTGACCTTGGGCAAGGAGCCAGACCTCTCTGGGCCTCTGTTTCAGTGTCTGTAAAATGGGGATGATGGTGATTTGTGGGGATTAGAGCCCTGCCTGGAAAACAGAAAGTTCCAGGTTCGTTAGTAAGTTCATCATTATTAATACTACACAGCCCCTCCCTCCCAGCCCTTCTCAGGCCCCTTTCCAGCCAGGAAAGGGGCCATACCAGGTGTCTCAGAGAACCGCCCCCATCAGCCCATGGCCTTGCTGTTGAGGCCTTGTCTAGGAGGGCTCCAGGCACAGGTGTGTCCCCTCGCCTTGGTCTTTCCCTTGCCTGTAATGAGCGTGGGTGGCCCAAACCCAGTCTCCCCTGGGAATGAACCCAGGTGTCCTCTCCCTTCCCCAGCTCTCCTGTACCATGAGTGCTGCCCCCTGCCGAAGGCCAGGTCTTGTGAATAGTCACCTTAGCGCCCCCTACCTCCCTGCTATGAAGCTCCATTCTGTAGATCCTGTCACCCGAGCCCACCTTTGCTGAGACTTGCCCTGCCAGTTCTCCAGAAGAGCCCCGCCTGGCTGCCTGCGGCCTCTGCCTCCCCATTCTGCAGCTGCAGGCTCTGTGGCACTCCGCGCTCACGCCCTGCTGCATTAGGACAGTGGTAGCAGGGCGTCAGGTTCCAGGGCGTGGATGCTCTCTGGTGGCCGACCAAGGGCAGGTGCTGGCCGAACGTGGCAGGAGCTGGGCAGCCACACGGATTCTGGAGGAGCTCCACAGTCACCCCTCAGCCATCACACAAGTGATCTCCTTTGTGTCAAACCAGTGCATTTAACTGCTGGCATAGGACAAAAGAAATGCGGTTCCATTTTAGAACAATGAAGCCAACTTTCCTGTATGGACAGAGCACCTGGAGCCATCTATCCTCACACACTGGGTGTTTATGTCCTCAATATTGAGTGCCCCCCCTTTTATTAATAGCCAATGACAGTCCTAAAGCCCTTTATGTTTACAAAAAAAAAAAAGAAAAAGAAAACTTCAGTCCTCCAGCCTAGAGTTTGGCTGCGATATATTTATCATATCCCAGAGCACGAGGCTCCTCATTTCTCAGATTTGTCTTACAATTGTCTCCGAGACAATGAATGATGCAGAACTCTCATCCAAGGTTGAGATCCTTTGTTAGAGAGCGGTTTCTTACGCCCGACTTGTTTTATAGCGTGAGCGATCTCATGATCCACTGGCGAGGCAACATCCATAATTTTGAATGAGAGAGGAAAGCTTGGCTCGTTGGCCCTAAGCATCGCTTCTGGTGACACACTTAGAAGCCCTTAATCGCTTGCTACCTGGAGGCAATAAACGCACCCAGCTTTATGTTCCATTGCCTGCGTGTTTACCTGAAATATGCCCTGCGCTAGCAAAGCGCCAGTCTCTCCCCCGTGGGAAGGTCCTTTGGCTCATGAATTACAGAGCCCTCGCTCACCTTATTCCCCCAAAGGTGGTCATCTCTTGGAGGGCCCAGGCATGCAGCTTCACTGGCCAGTGAGCAGCTTGGCAGTTTATGCTTCTTGTAAAACTTGGGCTGTCTGCTTGGTTCCCTAGTTCTACGAAAGGAGATGGGTCTTTGGTTCTAACGTCTTGTTCAGCGCTTGACTCCCTGGCTAGTGTTCAGGACTGGTTCTGGGAGGGTGGGAGGATGATGCCTCGCTTGCTAAGGTATGCCCAACGCCCAGGTCAGGGCCTGGCATCCAGGAGATGCTCAATGATTTATTATTATTACTATTTTTTTTTTGCTATAGGGTATGTGCACTCACCAAAGAGACAGAGAGAGATAGGGAGACAGAAAGCAAGAAATCACCCCCCCAGGGGGGCGGGGTGGCCATGCCACAATCCCTTCTCCTCTATTCTCTTTTCAGAATTTTGGGCACGCACACACACCTGGCATTAGTTTCAAACTGCCGCCGGGTCTGGTACTCAAACCAGGGTTGACTACATAGGAGTCCAGTGACGTAACCATTATGCTATCTACGGGTCCTTCAATGATATTTATTGTTCGACTGATTCTGGGGAGGAGCTGGGACTTGGACCCCTCCCTTTGGTATCTATCCTTCCCAGCCGTGTGACTTTGGACAGCATCTCGGTCTTCCTTTTTTGTCATTCTGAACGACAGTCTCTCTCCTGAATTGTAAGTGTTAGAGACAGTGTACACGAAGTGTCTAGACCTGGACGGGTGCTCTAGAAACGGAGATGTTGTAACTACCAGCACAGAGACTCTGATTCCAGCAAAGGGCTGCCCGTTACCCCAGGAAGCACCTGACTTACCCTGTAGGACAAGCCCCTGTGCCCCCTAAAAACTCAGTCCGCACAGGGCCCAGGCAACTGCGAAGGGAAACTCATATCTGCAGGGACCTGGCTCCATTCAGGGGACTTTCAGACATGGTATGTTATACGGCAAACCCTTCTCCCTCCTTCCAAAATCAGTAGCTGCTTGAGATGTTGGTTTGCTAGTGGAAGACACCATTTTAAAGAGAACTTCTCAACATTTAAATCAGCCTCAATGTTCACTTTCCCTCTCTGTAATTTAAGAGAGGGTCCTGTCGATGCTCACTGCTCTGAGTGGCTTCACCCTGCCCTCTCACGTTCACTTCAGTTCATGGCTCCTACCTTCCTCGCACTGCCCTCTCAGGAGCCTTTTTATCTCTCTCTCTTTTTTTTTTTAAGTCCCTTTTTTTGACCTGGAATCATACTGCCCACCGAGCACTACCAGGCCAGTGGCTTCCCAGGCTCTGAGGCCACAGAGGTTCACGTCACGTGGCCGGCGTTCCCTCACGTGGCTTTTCTGAGTTTGAGAGAATAAATAGCTTTCTCAGACGGCCTGTCTTCCAGGAGGTCCCCACCACGTAAAGCGCGAGGCTATCGCTGCAGAGGCTACGTTTGTTTAAAAAGATATTGTACCTTTTATTTGGACTTAATGAGGACAGACATTTTAATCAGAGGTTAGTCATTTATTTTTGCAAACTATTGTTTTGATTCATCATTTTTGCAGATAATTAAATGGTTCAGTTGGCACAGTGCGTCTACTTTATTAAAACAGGTAATTTTGAAAGAAAAAAAAAAAGAGGGAGATGCTATTTTTTGGATCACTGCACAAGAATTGCTTTTATCTTCATCTTGGAGCAGAGTTTCTGGTTATTTTGCCAGAAGGCTCGCCAGTGTTGAGGCGTTTGGTGTCCCTTCTGGTCTGAGAGTCTTGCCCTTTGATGATTGGGACGTTAGCCCTGCGCCCTTTGAAACAGGAGCAGAAGAGTAAATCTGCTCTGTTGCCTTTCAGAAAGACTCCTAGGTTTTAATTGGATTGGGAAAAAGAGCCTACAAGTTATGAACTTTGCAGAGCAGCAGTTCTTATGCTGAAAACAGATTAATTGTAGCCCTCTCAGTGGGTGGAGTTTAAAAGTCAATTACTGCTTGTCCTATTATAATTTACACACCTAGGATTTGAAAAAGTCTGTCACTTAGCATAAAAATGAAAAGGTTACGTGTACTAGTCTGAGCATACCTATGCCTTTCCATTTGTACGCGCATCCGCTACACATATTTGTATGTATGCAACTTGTAACCGCAGAGCTGTGCCTTTACTCCATCAGTGAGCGCGAGTCCTTAGAAAGCTCAACCTTTCAGATGGGATTCTTTAAATCCATAAGGGCTTAGAGTGTGGTCCTTTTGTCTAGCTCTGGCGGCTCAATCCACTTGTAGGCACGGTGGCCAGCCCCCGCGGAGGCAAAGGTACACTCCACTCACCGGGTCGTGAACCAGTAAGGGAATGGCCCTTCGGGGGCCCATTTTTTAAAAACAAATTGCTCCCGACTTTTGCTTTCTTTGATTTTTCCATGTTGTGTCCTGAATCAGTTAATTCACTCATTAAAAGGATTTATTTGAGATGGACCAATTAAAACTTTGGAAGCTAATTTTTTTGCTGAGCGATGCAGACCTCTGAAAACACAATTTATAACGTGGCTTCTGCCCTTTTCCACAGAGAGCTGCCTGGTAGCGCCGTAACCTCTGGTGCTCGCAGAAGTACAAAATTGCTGTTCTTTGTCCTGGCGCTGGTGCTAAGCTGCCCTATGGGCGGGTTTCTCTGAACCTTCCCATTATCTTAAGGTGAGCAGACAGGTCTGAAAAGTCCGGCCCCGCCCAGCCCAGGAGTTGCATGCTGCATTTGTTTGCTTGCACAAACCCCATAGTTTATTATTTTTTTTCCGTAGGAAGATGCTGTGTAGTTTGGATATTTAAACAGTTATTAACTGAATGACAATTAACAGATTGCATAGACAGATTTTCTTTTGAAAACCTCTGAAATTGAGTACAGTTTGCAAAACTATCACGGCATAGTAATGACAATGAATTTTGATTTCCCGGAACTGATATTAGACTCCTTATTAAACTATGTGCATCTGCTTTTAATTTACTCCAAATAATTGGAAAATGCAATGAAGCTTTCCAATTAAAGCACGGCTTTATGCTGTTTAATAATACCCCCATAATATTATAGCTTATGAAGTGACAGGTGAGTTGGTGTATGAATAAAACATAAAGGCAGCAATAAGGGACAGAAAACCGGAGACAGTTGTGGGGATTTTAAATGCTGGATGTAATTTGCATATATTAATCTCTTCTTTTCAGCCTTATCAGGCGTTCTTCAGTATTTGAAGTTAAAATAGCGTTGACAGGCGGGAGTACGCTTAGTTTTTTCAAGGATTTATTACTTGTATAATTTCTGATCTTTAATAAGCAGATATGACTGATCCTCATAGTTCTATAGAAATCGGTTAATTGTTCCAGATGGCGTGTACTGATTATGCAAAATTACTTTTCACACCATTTTTTTTGTGATGGAGTTTGGAGTAAAATTAAATTTTTTATAGCCTTCTTATCATGCTGTTTTACAGTGGTTTTTCTACAGAAGTTGAATTTAATCTACTATATTACATTGACCAGCACAGTTATTCTAATGTAGCATTTTGTGATTTGACAAAGAATAATAGAACACATTGCTCATTGTTCATTACTGTGTCCCTAATAAAAAGGAGCTCCCGTGTATAGAACATAGCCGTTATTTATGAAGAATGCCTAATTCATACAGTTAAAAATGCAAAATTGTATGATGAGGTAGTTCTTCCTTTTGGGGAGAGGATATCTGGGAAGAGCAAAAGGAAGCAGTCTTGTTACTACAGATCTTACACACTAAGGAAGGCGTCTTCTTTGAATGACCAGGGTGTTTAAACCGTGCTATGTTCTTGCTCTTGGAAGGAGGAGAGAAAAAAAAAGTCAATAATCTCATTCTATTAAGAGAAGTGTCATGGATTGACTTGTCTTGATCTCCATAATCCCAGAAGTCTTCCATAACTGAATAGCATTTATAAAAGATAGTTACTCTTTGGTGTAACATAGCCCCTCAAAAAAGTCTAAAAAACCTCCTCGGTAACGCATGTCCAATATTCTGCGAGGTGTGGACTTACTGCCGAGCACCTTGTTCCGGGGTCAATTTCACGTCCAGGTGGTGGGGGCTGCAGGTGACAGTGACGTAGGCTGATCTCGTCTAGGTGCTCAGATAGTGCTCTCACTGTAGTCCAGCTGGTCATGGGATGGGACCCTGCAGCAGGTTCACCCCCAAATGGGACTGCAGGGCTATTACCTTGATGCAGGAATAGGTGCAGTTTCTCTCCAAGGGAGGGCCTCCTCCCAAGAGCAGCAGTGTAGTAGAAGTCAGGGGAGAGGTTTCTGTTGCATCAAAAATTCTCTTTTCTGGGTACGTATTCTTTTAAACATAGTGGGTAAATATATAGAAGCCTGAAGTTTGACTTGTTTTCAAAAGAGACCTAATGTATTAAACCTCAGCAGGCTTTTTCTAGACTCAAGACATGCGGCAATAGAGGAGAATCTGGTCTGGGAACGGACTCATGCAGATCCTGTGTGGATGCCAACTTCGCCTCGGCAGCCATACCTTAGGCCTTGAGACGTCTTCCTTGTTTGAACAGACTTGAGGAGGATTTGGATCTGTTTAAAGGGTTCAATTCTCTTGGCCCCAGGAGAATTGAACTTTTTTATTCTTTAATATCCTTCTATACGAGCATCATTGATTGCTCTTCACCCAGGGGACCCTGGAGTGGAAGCAGGACTTTATTGAGGCCCCAGAGGCAGGCCCTGGGGAAACAATGACAAACAGAAGGCGGAAGATCTCAGACCTGGAAGGGCGTCTGTCAGTCTGGGTCTTGTGGGTGTGGGGGTGCAGGGTGGGAACTGCTCTCTGGGACTGGGGGGTGTCCAGTTAGAAGACCAGGTGTCACCACTGCCGCTGTCGCGTAGATTGGACTGTGCACACTGCACTGCAGTCCGCTCTTCAGAGTACTTCTGGTGAAGTTCTCTTTTGTACCTAGTCTAGTCTTGAAGGAAGTTAGCCAGTAAGGTAATATACTTGATTACCTGTAATACAAGAATGACTAATTAAACCAAACATAAAGAAACGTGATTCAGAGCCCAGAGAATTTTCAGTTCAATTCTGTATTCAGTTTCACTTCCAGAGCACTTCAAAAACTTGAAACCTTTCAGACACCCTCGTTTGTAAACTCAAAATGTATTTTTACGAAAATGAAAATTACATGAAAAAGAGAATGCATAAATCAGACATGATTAAAAATATTTGTTCTAATGCAGTAATAATTTGGTAGTAATGCTTTCATCAGTATGGCTTAAGGCTACATTAAGTGGACAGACTTTATATGGATTCTCTAATTTTAATCTTCAAAATGGTATCTAATGTCTCATTAAGACTTGCATATAATGTATCTTAAGTACAGTCATTAAATATAGTTTAGGGAGATTTATGTTCAGATATTGCTTAAAGATGTTTTAATAGGCCCATTTACTCTGATGATATTAATGAGCTCTTAATACAGACTAAGCTTCTAAAACTAGTGGTAAAGACTCCCAGCCCGAGCACAACAACTCGGAATTAGTGCCTGGGTTGGACACATGCCCGAGGATTAGTCCTACAGACAACTCGGGGTCAGCGGGAGCCCCTCTGTGGGGCCTACAGTCTCACAGAGGGGCCTCCCGAGACTTGGTCCAGCTGCTGACCCCAGAGAAGTCTGTCCTTCCAGCACCTGAATATGGTCCCCTTTCTCTCCTAAACTGAGTACAAGCCATGCACTAGCTTGGCCAGACCTTCCATCACCGAGGTCATTTGAGAGGCCTTGACAGTCTGGACGGTGTCACTGGGGCATGCGAGGGGTTAACGGAGGCTGTTGCTGCACTTCTCTGGGAGCAGCTGCCAGGTAAGGCGCGTGCAGTCTGGCGTCGTTCCGTGAACAGCTTCGCTCTGCCATGAGTGAGCCGTTAAAGGTCACATGGGTGTGCTTTCATCTTTCAGGCATTCGTGGTGCCTGAAACATACGTAATAAAGTCATCCCGCTCATTCAAATCCAGAAAGGAAAAAAAAAAGCCCACCCGGAGTGTCCGCATGCTCCGCGCGCACGTTCCGCGCGCACGTGCGCAGGGTTCCCCAGGCCTCCCTTGTAAACGTGTAGCGAAAAATCTCTGCGTCGGTATTTTCCTTTCTTTCAGAGAAATATGGAAAAAGCACATTTTGGGGTTTCAATTATTTTAAAGAAGGAGAGGAAAAAAAGAACCTATGGGTTCAGAGACTTTTCTAATTACTAAATTGGTTTGTTATAAAAAGATAATAGCAAATTTCTTCTTTTCATAATTGGACATTTCTTCCCTGTAGGCTAATGCACGCACAGCCCGTGCATACACAATAAGTTGTGCTTTTGAAAAGCTATAACTAGCTAATAACAGCCACAGTGTCATCGGAGAGTAATGGTGTGCTGATTAGCATAATTAATGACAAATGGTGGTGCGGAGTTGGTGGATTGGTTTAGCGGATGATGAATGCGGCGAGGCCCGGGCCGGGGCCTGCCAACTAGGCCTCGCTGGCTGTCAGCCCTTCTGTTCTCGCGAGGCAGCCCTCATTAGTCACGATGGGAGGTGCCAGTTTGTATTCTGTTTGGAGCACAGAAAACTTAATAATCCAAGCAAATGTGGCTTTCCCTTTTTTCTTCTGTATTTACTCACCAAAATCTCTTCTCACTCATCCCATTGTGGCTGAGCCATTAAGACGCAGCCATTTCAAGATCGCCTTTGCGACGCTTGACGGGGAAACAAAGCTAGTGAAATGGAGAGACACCCACGTACCTCAAAGCTCACATCTGACCGTAGATGAATTACTCCCGTTAGGAAGACTTCTGTTTGGTGAACCCTGTTTATCTGTGCATTTCTAAGGGGGAAAGAGATGAACTCGGTAAGCTATAGTGCTGTCCTGAAATAAGACCGCCCCATTTATCTTTGACTTGATTAATCAGACCTAATTTGCATTCGCAAATGAGACTGATAAAAATGGATTTACCTTTTAACCTTTAGAGGGGGATAAGTATTTCTCTGAAAGATTTCTGGGGCTATCTTTACTTAACTGATAAGAAGCAACTCCTTTATCAATAAAGATGAAAATCCTTAATTTGCATTAGGGAATGAGACTAATTATTACATAGTTAATTAGCATCTGGAAATGAGGATTATCTTAATTACAAAGCACAATTTCCCTAATAGCTACAAAACTGTAAGTTTGATCCGTGTGGAAATTGGTAACTATTATTATGTAATTAGTGATAACATTAATAGTACAGAATATTTGGGCATCATTTGCATATGCAAATGTAATTTACCTGAGCAAACAAGTGGACCGTTAGTGATTAGAGCATGATATAGTGGCTCAAAGTTCTGGATAGCCGAATGGTACCTACTATGCCAAATATCTGAGTTAGATAGTGGTGGAGTCAGCTAGGACTTGTATTTAGGTGGTCAGAGTGGATTTTGCTCTGGGGAGAATTAGCTGAAGAATGAAATGATGGAACCATTTAGAGAAACAGCTAGACACACAATCGTCTCCTTGACTTTGATTTCTTCCCGTAGCCCTTGTATCTCAGATGTACTTTTCCTACATATTTTTACTTTTTTAAAAAAATTTGCTAGGGGGCATATGCACTTGCTGGAGAGAGACAGAGAGACAGAGAAAGGGAAAGTGAGAAAGCATCCCCCATAGATGACAATAACCTAATCCCTTTTCTTCCCTTTCTCCTTCCTTTTGGGATTTTGGGATGTGCACACATACACCTGGAATGTTTTTCAAGCCCTCGGGCCTGGAACTCAAACTGCCGGCCATGTGGGATCCAGCCACTTCACCACCATGCCACCGCTGGCCCTCCTGACATATTTTAGCAATTCCAAATTTGAGTTTTGTCTTAGCAATTGATGTGTACCTTTAAAGCAGTAACACACACACGAGCACTGCAAATTATGAACTTGGTGCAGCTTGCAGTTCTTGGGGGAGAGCGAACCTTTCTGGCTTTTATCCAGACTAGATCCACCACCCTCCAGAGCCGGTACTTGTGTGTGCCCTCTCTAGTACCTGTCTTCCTTCTTCTTCATCTGTAGCAGTTTCCCAAAAGTGTATAGCTGGGGACGGGTGACTTCAGAGTAGACATGAGTGGCCTTTTACATTTTTTATTACATTCATAATATTATGTCAATTGTCAATGGATACCATTCACAGAGATTAAAGCAGATGTATTAATCAGTCTTTCCTGGCTTACGCTGTAGTAACAAACATTCCCCCAAGTCACAGTAGCTGCTTACATTATCACCATTTTGTATGTCATTTGGGGTACAAATTAGCATCCATGGGTTGGCTGGGACTCTCCTCGATGAGATTCTGGGACCCAGCCTGAAGAGCGGCCTCTATCTATAACATGCTGTTCTTGGAGTAGTAGAGTGAGAGACATGGAAGAAATGGCAGTGGCTCTTAAAACTTCTGGTCAGACATGGAAGGCGTGGAACGTGGCCAATGTCAGTTGTGTATCTGGGTGCTCTAGGGAACCCGGCCCTTCACATGGCAGAGGACACGGATGGTCATGTCTTACAGAGAAGCAGGAACACACACTCAGGAATATGAAACTGCCCCTTGGAGTTCGATATTTTGAGTTTAAAGCTGAGTTTCAGATGTAAAGAAAAATGTAAATTCAACAATTATACTGGGGGAAAAAAATTAGATTCTTCTGGGACATGAGAGAGTGTTTCCCGGGGTCTGGGGAACATTGGCCAACAGTGTCTGTAGCTTTTCGCTGTGGGGGTTTTATGATTCCTCCAAGGTAGTGAGGCAAGCTCAGGGATTTCGACAGGTGTTCCACTACAGTGAAAATAGCACTGCTCTCTGGGATTTTAGGCCCGCTGTGACCATTTCCAAACTCAAGAAGGCAGCTTCCTTTGGGGGGTGTTCCGCTTTCTCCGCTGCACAACGATGCTACTGGACCAGGAGGTCCTCCTTGTTGCTCGACCCTCACTTACCCCTCTGAGCACCCAGGGAGAGCCAGGCACTGAGCAGGGCTGACACAGGCACCATGCAGGGCTGAGAATTTTTCTTTGGGTTGGTGGGACTCAAAGTCCCAACTGAGCGTGAACCTGCCCATCATTTCCTGTGAGAAGCTAATGAAAAGTTTGTTGCTGCATAGATCAGTTCATTGACATATTTTCCCTTTTCTAAAAATAAAAACCAGTTGCAAATCTTTATAGAAGTTGGAAAATACATAAAGGCATAGGGAAGAAAATGAATATCATTCATAATCACGTTACCCAGAGGAACCATGTTTGATGACTTATCCTTATAACATTTTTTTTCTGTAGCATATATTTACACAAAAATGTATATTTCTACCTAATTGTACCATTCCAGGTTTTTTTTTTTAAAGTCAGATTCATTGAAGTATTCTTTATATACAATAAAATCCACCCTTGTTATGTGTAAAGTTCAGTGCATTTTGACTAATGTCAGATTACATGGCCACTACCTCCAGAAGCAAGATATGGAATACTTCCATCACCCCCAGAAACTCTCTCTCTTTTGTTCCCAGCTGTTTCCCTCCCGTCTGCCCCCCACACTGCCAGTCTCTGGCAAGTGCTGGTCTGTTTTATGTCCTTACACTAATGGAATCATACACTGGGTAGCTTCGTGTGTCGCTCAGCACAGTATCTTGGAGATCCTCCCACGCTGTGCCTGAGGCTCCAGTCTGCACCTTGCTGTTGCTGAGAGCTGTCCATTCTGGTTCGAGACCTGGCCACTCACCTGTTCCTTCTCATCAAGTGAAGTCTTCCTGGAGGTGGTGTTAATAAATGTGTAATCTTCCCACATCCTATACAACATCCTTTAATTCTCTCTGGCTGAATATTTACCTTGTCTTCACTTCTAAAAGTAATACTCGGGTGGACATTGCTTTAGATAAATATATAGATAAACACATTTTTAGACATTTCGATATGCAATGACAAATGGCCCATCATAATGGTTGAATTTGTTTACACTTCCACACGTATGCAAGAGGCTCCCCCACCCCCGAAGCCTCCCTGGCTATTATTTGTTTAAATCCTTATCGGGTTGAAAAGTGAGATGGTATCTTGTTAGTTTGCATTTCCTTGATTCCTGGCACCAGCACACACGCTCCCTGTGTTGAGCTGTTGGTGTGCCTTGAGCCAGAGCTCGTAGGCTCATCACAGTCTGGCCTCTTTGCTCTTCAAGTCTTGCTTTCTGCTTATTGAGTTGTAGCAGCTCCTTAAGGAACACGGTCTTTTTCCCCCCTCTACTCGTACTTCTGCATTTTTCCAGTTCGTGGTTTGCACTTTAAGTTTGCTTTTTCTTGATGTTTTGTATCTTAGCTATCACATGCTAGAAAAGCCTTCTTTATCTCATGATATATTCTAGTACCTTCTCTTGTTTTTACATCTTAATTGAAAATACATTTGTAATTTCAGTGTGTGACATGAGATAAGAACGGCAGCATCACTTATTAATCTTTTTACCAAATTGAAAACTTTTCTGTTGTAACCTCTTATTATGCACTGTCATGTATTTTGTGGCTCCTGTTCTGTTCCCTTGGCTTGAATACGTATTCTGATGGGGGGATCACACTTTTAATTATCATGAGCATATATGTTCGGATTTTCTATCCTGTTATTCCTTGTAGATGTTTTTCAAAATGTTCTCCTAGTTCTAGCTCATTTCTTTTTAACCTGTTAAAGTTGAAATTAGCATTACTTTAAGTTCCAAGGAAAATTCTCTCAGCATTTTAATTGAAAACACATTGAAGTTTTACATTAATTTTGGGGGAATGAATATCTTTAAAATACTTAATCTACCATTCATAAATATGACTCTCATTTATTCAAATGTCTTTTTATATTATTCAGTAAAGTATTTGTTCTTATTTGTTTTTGGTATTTTTATTTTTTGTTTATCTAATTCCTAGGTTTTAAATTTTCTTATCATTGCTTTGCCCATCATGTTCAAATTAGTGATTGCTTATATATACTTTTAAAATATGATTTTTTAAAAGAGGTTTTTGCAATCGGGCATGTGCACTCACCAGAAAGACAGAGACAGAGAGACAGAAAGCAAGAAATCTGAGGTTCAGTCGCCACAGAGCCCAAGAGGGGATGGCCACACCACAGCCCCTTCTCCTCCATTCTCCTCTTGGGATCTTGGGCACACACGTACACACGTCCAGCGTGAGTTTAAGCCACTAGGTCCAAGATTCAAACCGTGGTTGACTACATGGAAGTCCAATGACAAAGCCATTTTGCCAACTGCTGGCCTCGAAATACGATTGTTTTTGAATATCCAGTTTGTAATCAGGCATATCTATGCTTGAAATTTCAGAAGTTTTCCATGTATTTACTCCATCATCTACAAATACAGATAATTTTGTCTCTTTAATAACATTTATACCCTATTTGTTTTTCTTGCTTTATATTGTTGGCTAGAACAACTAAAACAGCAAATAATAGTGGCAAATAACTTGGATTCCTATTTGGTTCCTGACTTTAATGGGGATTTCTCTATTGTTTCCCAGTCAAGTCTGATACAAGTCGTTATTTTGAGAATTTTTCAGAATCTAGCGGTACAATATTATATTGCTTCTCAGTTCACACATAGGTATAAAACACTTTGTGTTGCTGCAGCATTTAGGAAAACCTAACTATTTCTGAAACAAACCTTACTTTATCATAGCACATTAGTCTTTATAGTATTTATGTAAGTGAGCCTGGGCTCGGTGCTTATCAGAATGTTACCCTTGAGTGTCTCCTTCATCCTGGTCCGTAACACTGCCGGGTGCAGTGAGAAGGGTTCAGAACATGTGGCTGCGTGCACCTGTTCGAAGCGACCTGCCACCATAGGAATTTGAGCACACGCTGTTGGAATCTCACGTGCTCTTCGTTTGGTTGAGGTGGGTCGTTGGAGGCTCAGTCGCCCACAGAGCCGTCCTGGTAGACAGGGACGGACCGCAGCCCAAGGGCGCTTTCCCTCTCGGGCCGTCTCTCTGACAGGCACGGCCTCCTTGGTTTCCTGTCATTAATGTGGTTTCAGATGAGAGTGGCTTTGCCCACGGCACCTCCTCGCTGAGGCTCATTTCCAGAGGAAGGCAGAGAGTCATTCTTCATGGTTAAAATAAGGACAGCCCTAATTTGGGCAAATGCAGCCACTTCCTACTTTTTCCTGCCCAGAAACCTAGGGATATTCCTGAATTTGGATGGGCTGGCTTGGGCCCAGTAAGCCCCAAATCCCACTGGCAGCTGTGCTCAGGCTGGAGTGGCTGTTGTGTTGTTACCTGCAACGAGAGACTGGCTTTTGTCCTCTCTTGCCTGGCCTTAGCTGGAGAAGCAAGTGACATGTGGGTCTGTTTGGTTTCAGGAGCAGTAGTCAAGGCTCAGTGAGCTAAGCCGCCCTAATGCATGTACTCAATGAATCCTTAAAACCACTCTCGGAAGCTTGTGGTGTTGCTGTTAAACCCATTTTACAAGTGAGGTTCAGCAACGTTAAGTGAATTTTCCGAGGTTGCGCAAGTCAACATCATGCCCCTGGGGACCTGCATTTCCCACGGTTCCCGCAGAATTTCATGGTAGCCTTTCTCACTCTCCTGCTCATCATTTGAAGCTCTTCCCCATTTCCTGGGCTGTGTGCACCATGAGGAACATGTGCGACTTTATCTGCCTCCAGGCCCCCAGCATCGGAATTGACCGAGAGCCCTGGGGTCATGGTCACAGTGCCAACTGGTGACCCCTCTGGACACGGTGGGGTGGCCACTAGAGGCAGGAGCAGGCAGGCCCGTTAGGAAAGGACCATTGCCGCTCCTGCCTCACGTGGCCAGAACCCTGGCCCTCCCAGGAGGCCTCGCTCCAGGGGAGGCGGTGGCAGGCTCCACCCCTCTCATCGGGGCCTGCCCGGTAGGCGGCTGAGCTTGCAGGTCTGTCGGGAACAAGAACAGAGACAGTGGACTCTGGCGCCTGCTCCCAGAGCAGCCTGGGAAGCCAGTCCCCATCAGGGTGGCACAGATGGCAAGCCCAAGCGACAAAGAAAACTCCAATATGTCTTGGCGACACCGTCAGCCAGCGGCTTATTCGTCATGTCACATGGCCTCCTGGGTCAGGGCTGCACTCCCTCCCTGCCCCTGCGCCCTCCGCTGTGCCCTCCCCTCTGGGTGTGGAGGTAATGTGCAGGAGAGTGCTTCACATAGGGTCGGGGAGGGTGCAGGACGGAGGGACGCCAGAACAGCCCTTCTTTCACGTTGGGGGAATGAATGAACAACAGCTTCCTAGCTCAGGAGTCTGCCGGGCCAGCCCACCCTGGCCTTAGCTGGAGAAGCAAGTGACTTGTGCGTCTCTTTGGTTTCAGGAACAGTAGTCAAGGCTCAGTGAGCTAAGTCACCAGTTCACTCTGTGAAGCCCAGGCTCCCTGGCGTAGGCAGACTCCCAGCCTTGTTAGCTGAGATTGTTGACTGTGGGGAAGCCGTGAGCTCCCTGTGCCCAAGTTCCTGCCTGTCACCTGGACTGATGATGCCTCCAGCTCCAGGGGTCGCTCTGGGTAGAGCGATGGCTGGAGCAAGGCTCCATGGTGGGACACTGCCCTCCACCTGCCTCCAAGGGCAGGAAGAGAAGCAGCTCTAAGGCCATGGCTGGGCCCCCAGGTCGTGTGGATCTGGAAAGGATTTATTTATCTTTCTGATTTAGCTTTAACAATGCCCAGGAACTCACAGCTTCTGGTCACAGGGAAGCAGTGAAGGGCCAGGTGGCATGTGACACACAGGTGAGGTTAGCCCCGCCCTCGGTCTGCACTGTTTGCTGAGTCTCTAAACTTCATGCAGGTTGGTTGATTGAGGACACCTGGAATGCCATGGGCTTGGTGGCTGTGAAAGTGGCCCTGTGGCATTCCTTGGCCCTCCTACTGGTTGTGTTCAGATTATGTAGCAGAACAGAGCCCGTGCCCAGCAGCCACAGTGGGGGGTGGGTGGGAGCCTGCCCCGCCATCGGAGCTGCCGGTGCCCAGCAGACCTACCTCGTCTTCCTCTGGCAGCTGAAAAAGGAAAAATGTTCCCAAATGCCTTCACTTTGTGTGTTACACATGGAGGTACACATGCAGGCACACACACATGCAGGCACATACACACATAGGCACACGCACACAGACACATACAGTTGCGTGCACCACCAGGGCTGCCAGGGAGAATCTGCATTTGAAACAATGGAGCTGGTGGACCAGCAGATGGCATAATGGTTACGTCACTGGACTCCCACAAAGTCAACCGCAGTTCAAGCCCTAAACCCAGTGGCTTAAAACACACTGGGCGTGTGTGCATGCATGCCCAAGATCCCGAGAGGAGAGTGGGAGAGAAGGGATTGCGGTGTGGCCATCTCCTCTAGAGGGTGATATATCGCTTTCTGTCTCTGTCTCTCTAGCAAACACATAACCTCCTATGGGGAAAAAAAATTATTAAAAAAAAGAAAAAAACAGTGGAGCCAGCACAGTTGCTGGTGTTCAGGTGAAGGCCTTTCAGCCAGTAGCGTTTATTAAACCCTGAGGCCCTACTGCACGCAAGTGGCTCTGCTCAGTTCAGGGACATAAAAGGCAGAGAGACTAGGGTGTTGCCAGTGGCCCTGGGGAGCCTCCCTTCCTGGGTCAGGCTAACACTGCCCCACTTGGACCCGGTTCCAGGTGTGTACAGGCCAAGCAGGCCCCGGGCTGGCTGGAAGCTGGGCCGTGCAGCACACTCATGGGCCACACACCTGGCCACACTGCGAGGATGAGGTTCTGCTCACAGTGTGGCTGGCAATAACCAAGCAGCTGCTCAGCCTCTGTCCCCGGGAGAAAACGTTTCTACCCAGCGGAGGAAAAAAGATTGTCAGAGCCCGTCTCCCCCCATGTCTTCAGTTTTGCTGGTGTGTGTGTGTGTGTGTGTGTGTGTGTTGGTGCTGAGGGGTCTTTGAGAGTCTGGATGAGATTTTTGGCTGAAGTGCTTGGGATGTCTTAGGAAAGAGGGGAAGGAAGGGAACATCAAGGGTGATTGGAGACCGAGGCCAGAAATGAAAACGATGAAGTGCTTAGAACATCCTGGACTTTTCCAGCCATTTCTACAAATCACTGTCTGCTTTCTCAGGAATAAGGGCTTTGCTAGAACAGAGTGGGGAGGACAGGGCCTATGGGACAAGCGGATGTCATTTCCAAAAGCTTAGTACTCACATCCCACTCTGCTTCCAAGACCAGCCACTCACCTTTGAGCCTCCACTCGGTCTGGTTAGAGTTAGGGTTAGGGATGGACTCCTCCCCAAGGAGTGCGGCAGGACGTGGAGAGATGCGTGTGCCCAGGCTGGAGCCGCAGTGAAGTACAGCACTCTGCATGGCTGACCCATGGGGAAGGTTCCAGGTTTGCATCTGGAGACCTCCCTGAGTACGTCAGCACACGCGGCCCATGGCCGGGGGCTGACCAGGACTACGGGTGGATTCCAGGTCAGCATCCTACTGGGGGTGCTTTCTCTGTCTCTGTCTCTCTCATTCATGGAGGAAGTAAGTAAATAAATTTTTTAAAAGAGAGTAAGAGAGAATATGCACTAAAAGCGCTTTTGTTGGGGCCAGCAGATGACATAGCAGTTGCGTCACTGGACTCCCACATGGCCAACCGCGGTTCAAGTCCCGGACCCAGTGGCTTCAAACTCACGCAGGATGCTTGTGTGTGTGGGCATGTCCAAGATCCTGGGAGGAGAAAGGATTGTGATGTGGCCATTCCCCCGGGGGGAGGGGTGATTTCTTACTTCTTCTCTCTCTATCTTTGTCTCTTTATCTCTCCAATGAGTGCATACATTCTAAGGAAAAAACCTCTAAAAAGAAAAGTGCCTTTGTCAGCTACAAAATGTGTGAGGAAGAAAAAGCCCATGTCTTCGGGTTCCGCAGGTTTTTACTGAGCGTCTGTCTTGGTCCATTACCTGGTGTCACATACACAAACCCCCACACAGGCCCCACTGCCCTTCTGAGTGCTGGACCCACCACATTGCACTGTCCACAGCCCTGACATTGCGCGGGCCGGTGAGCAAGCGAGGGCGAGTGAAAGGTCTGATGCAGGCCAGGGAGCAGCCAAGGGGCCAGGGGTGGGCCAGGGTCTGGCGAGGGCCGGAGGGGACTCCAGGAGCTTGGAGGTGGAGCAGCAGAGCTGTCGTTGGCCCCTGCCCTCATCTCAAATGTGGAGTTTTATTTTCAACCCTGAGGTTGGACATCTCAGTGACTGCTGCCCCTCCGCGCACGCGGACCCTGGAGGAGCCGTTGTCTAGCACTGGCTGCCATGGCCCGTGTCGCTTCATGGGAGAGGCGTTCGCCAGCCTGGCTGGGTGCCTCTTTCCTCTCACCGAGCCCGTTCTCACACACACACACATTGTCACATGCATGTGTGCACAGATGGGACACGCACATGCACCCACGTGGCCTCCCCATCCGTCTTACCATCCAGGTGACGTTCCAGGCCCTGACAGGGCAAAGGACAGTGAGAGAAAAACGGTGACTCCCTTCCCATCAGGAAAGAGCTTAGAAACAGGCAGAAGTCCAGGAGGATAGCCTACAGAGACCTCGCCTGTGACAGAGATACTGCCCACGGAGCCAGTGCAGCCCATCAGCCACCAGCACCGTCCTTTGGTCCCCTCGGCAGTTCAACACCAACTCTCTGTAGTGAGAAATGGCTGCTGTGCTTTTATTTTCAAACTTCAAAGGTCACTTCTGAAATAAAGTTTTCCAGTGAAATTCCAAAGGCTTTGCACATGTGTGAAAGTGAGAGGTGCAGGCTGTCCTGTCCCCGGCGCCCCCCACTGCACCGCGCCCACGGCTGCTGCACGCGGCTCTCGGCACCCGCACCGCAGGACAGTATTCCAGCCGCCTCCCTCCAGGCCCCAGCCTTGTTCTTTTTTTTTTTTTTTTTTTTTTTTTTTGGAGAGATTTTCACTATAGGGTGCGTGCACTCACCAGAAAGACAGAGAGAGACAGAGAGACAGAAAACGAGAAATCGCCCCCCAGGGGAATGGCCACGCCGTAATCCCTTCTCCTCCATTCTCCTCTTGGGATCTTGGGTACGCACATACTCTTCACAGCGCTCCTGCTGCCCCCGGCAAGCTCATTTTGTCTGTGAGCCTGATGGCACTGTGGCCCCTTTGGCCAAAGGAGTTTCCATCTAAGTCTGGTCTACAAGGCCAGGGTTGGGGTCCTTGTCGTCCTGAACCCCTGCATGTCCTTAGCCCTGCAAAGACCCGACTAAACAGAGAGGTGGGTATGTAAGCCGCTGCTGCTGCGTGTTAGAGTTGAGCTGTTGGGGTCATTCTAGAATGGTACACTTGGACGGTCATCTTGGACTCCTTTTCCCAATCCAGTAGTCAGGCCCCACCTGCTTATGTAGCACATTTCCCCAAGTTATTATTCCGACTAAACAGAGGGGTGGGTAGGTAAGCCGCTGCTGCTGCGTGTTAGAGTTGAGCTGTTGGGGTCATTCTAGAATGGTACACTTGGACGGTCATCTTGGACTCCTTTTCCCAATCCAGTAGTCAGGCCCCACCTGCTTATGTAGCACATTTCCCCAAGTTATTATTCCCAAATCCCCAAATCCACAAAGCGCTCCCACAAAATGGAGTAATGTAGAAGCGGAGCGCTCTGGTGAACTTTGAGAACAGTTCTATAAATAAAAATGACATCACTTATAAAGTTATTTAAATGCGCTTTGCCACTCACATAAATTCCTCTCTATATTGCATCATTGTTAATAATTATTTTAACCGTGAGTTTTCTTTATGTAAAAAAGAATTGGGCCAAGACCAGAGCTGTTTAAAACAGGCCGACATGAACTCGGCTGGGTTCTCGCGGTCTGTCCCTCCCGCTCCCCTCCTCGGGGTGGTCATGGTGTCGGCAGAAGCTTGTCCGATGGCGAAGGCTGCTGTGGGCCGGGGAGCTGGAGGACCCGCTGCCCTCGGGCCACGATGAACTCGGAGCCGCCTTGTCCTTCTGGAATACGAGGTGTGAGAACACCTGACAGAGGCCGTCCATCTGCGATGGACATGGGTTCTGCTCGGTAACCCTTCTCCTCGCCGGCTTCTCAGCCGGTGAGTAATCGCCTCGCCAGCATCGGGCTCGAGAGCACCCTCTTCACGTCAGCCGATAGAGAGGAGGAGGAAAGGCTGCTTAAAATCCTGCAACATCTTTTCCTCTTGGGCGTGCTGGCTTCGGCTCCCAGCTGTCTCCCCCACCGCCGTGAGCCCTGTACCTTCTGCCTGTCCC
>NW_006159896.1:3178563-3214221 GCF_000334495.1 Tupaia belangeri chinensis | reverse complement strand
TTTTTGGAGAGATTTTCACTATAGGGTGCGTGCACTCACCAGAAAGACAGAGAGAGACAGAGAGACAGAAAACGAGAAATCGCCCCCCAGGGGAATGGCCACGCCGTAATCCCTTCTCCTCCATTCTCCTCTTGGGATCTTGGGTACGCACATACTCGCGCTCGGCGTGAATTTAAGCCACCGGGTCCAGGACTTGAACCGCGGTCGACTACATGGGAATCCAGCGACATAGCCATTACGCCAACTGCTGGTCCTCCCAGCCTCGTTCTTAATCAGCCGGAGCCTTGTGGGGAGAACTGACTTCTGCGTCCCACCGTGAAGGGGTCTTGGCTGTTGACTGTTCACAGCGCTCCTGCTGCCCCCGGCAAGCTCATTTTGTCTGTGAGCCTGATGGCACTGTGGCCCCTTTGGCCAAAGGAGTTTCCATCTAAGTCTGGTCTACAAGGCCAGGGTTGGGGTCCTTGTCGTCCTGAACCCCTGCATGTCCTTAGCCCTGCAAAGACCCGACTAAACAGAGAGGTGGGTATGTAAGCCGCTGCTGCTGCGTGTTAGAGTTGAGCTGTTGGGGTCATTCTAGAATGGTACACTTGGACGGTCATCTTGGACTCCTTTTCCCAATCCAGTAGTCAGGCCCCACCTGCTTATGTAGCACATTTCCCCAAGTTATTATTCCCAAATCCCCAAATCCACAAAGCGCTCCCACAAAATGGAGTAATGTAGAAGCGGAGCGCTCTGGTGAACTTTGAGAACAGTTCTATAAATAAAAATGACATCACTTATAAAGTTATTTAAATGCGCTTTGCCACTCACATAAATTCCTCTCTATATTGCATCATTGTTAATAATTATTTTAACCGTGAGTTTTCTTTATGTAAAAAAGAATTGGGCCAAGACCAGAGCTGTTTAAAACAGGCCGACATGAACTCGGCTGGGTTCTCGCGGTCTGTCCCTCCCGCTCCCCTCCTCGGGGTGGTCATGGTGTCGGCAGAAGCTTGTCCGATGGCGAAGGCTGCTGTGGGCCGGGGAGCTGGAGGACCCGCTGCCCTCGGGCCACGATGAACTCGGAGCCGCCTTGTCCTTCTGGAATACGAGGTGTGAGAACACCTGACAGAGGCCGTCCATCTGCGATGGACATGGGTTCTGCTCGGTAACCCTTCTCCTCGCCGGCTTCTCAGCCGGTGAGTAATCGCCTCGCCAGCATCGGGCTCGAGAGCACCCTCTTCACGTCAGCCGATAGAGAGGAGGAGGAAAGGCTGCTTAAAATCCTGCAACATCTTTTCCTCTTGGGCGTGCTGGCTTCGGCTCCCAGCTGTCTCCCCCACCGCCGTGCGCCCTGTACCTTCTGCCTGTCCCTCCCGCCGGGCACATGTCACCAAGTGTCCCCGCCATCCTGAGCGTACTGTCGCGCTCACTGACTCCCCTTCCTTCCTCCCACATTCCACGTGCGCGGACCCCAATGGCGCCCTGGCCACATGCCCCCTTACCCTGTCCCTGACTCCTCACCCCTACTTGCTAGTCCCTTCGTCTTCTCGGACCTGAGCTCGCCCCTCCCTCCGTCTGCGGCACTCACAGTGGGCTCCGGTGGAGTACGCGTTTAAAGATAAAGAAGCAAACTCTCACTCAAGGTGTCTCCCAGGTGGGCCACAGTCCAGTGCCAAGGGCCTGAGGGGCTGCTCTCCACGCAGGCACACCTGCCCCGCAGCATCCCAACGTGTGCTTTCACAGGACACGTCGTTTCCTGACTCGACCCACAGCCAGCACAGGTGTTCCTGGATGCCAGGTTCAGTGCGCTCCAGGTGTGAGGACACAGCCCCTGCCCTCGGCCTTCCCGGGGCTTCTCGGGCAGGTGCCATCTGTTATTCTGCCCAGGGGAAAGGCACTGTGTACGGAGGGGTCCCAGGGTGACGTTACAGGCCAACTTAGGACCTGTGAGGTCCCTGCACCGTGAGCCCCAACAGCATGGGCAGACGGAGCTGAGCCCGAGTCCGGATACCCTCCCACCTCCTCCACCCCAAGGCCAAACACCGAGCACTGCAGCGAGCCTGCCCTTCCCAGCACGCCCGTCGGGACAGTTTGGGTGCTTTCCACGTTAAAGGCTGAGCAGCGCCCTGCTGGCCCCTCCCACACCCGGGAGCCCCGGAGCTTGCGGTCAGCCCTGCACCTTCTCCTAGAGGCGGCCTTTCTCCTAGGATGCCAGAGTCCCTGCCAGGCCTCACTCACATGGTTGTCCACTGACCCAGTGAATAACTATGTAGCAGTCAGGAGGCCTGTCTTCAACACCTGGCCCTGTCACTAGCTCGCTGGGTCCCATTGAGTGGGCTGGGAAGCCTCTCTGAGCCCGCATCATCACAGTAAAGCTGGAGCAGGGTCAACCTCGCAGGCCCATGGACAGATGTCCTTTAAGGGAACCGTGGGTGCAGTCTCCTTGGGGGCGTCATGAGGCAGCACTGTGTTCACTGCTGTTCTCGCCACCGTGGGTGAGCAGCCCCTGCCACTCCAGGGTTGTATGGGGCCTCCCTGTGGTGGGCTCTCTGCCCACCGCCCGTAGCCAGTCCTCATTCCATACTGGCTTTTACCCTTGCCCAGTGGCCCAGTTTCTGTGTCCTGGAGGGACTGGCCTTTATGACCCATGTATGTTCTCTGTCCCCCCAGAGGCTTTGAAGAAAGTGTCTTTAGGGACCAGCAGTTGGAGCAATGGCTATGTCGCTGGACTCCCACGTAGTCAACCACGGTTTGAGTCCCGGACTTGGTGGCTTAAACTCACGCCGGGCACATATGCGTATGTGCCCAAGATCCCGAGAGGAGAATGGAGGAGAAGGGATTGCAGCGTGGCCATCCCCTTGGGGGGGTAATTTCTCGCTTTCTGTCTCTCTCTTTCTGGCGAGCACACATGCCCTATAAGAAAAAACTCTCAAAAAAAGAAAGAAAGAAAGAAAGAAAGAAAGAAAGAAAGAAAGAAAGAAAGAAAGAAAGAAAGAAAGAGTCTTTAAAATGGGCCTTGGTTGCCTTTGACACCTGTGTTTCATGGTTCCCCAATTCCTGTCATGCTGTGGACTCCCATGTTGCTGCAGCAAGGCCGAAACCTTCCGGCAGGGAATCGCTCTGTGTCTCTCTCTCTTCCCTTAGTTTGCTATAGGGTGCATGCTCTAACTGGGGAAGGGGAGCAGAGAGAAAGTAGGAAGTCACCCCCCAGAGGGGATGGCCATGTCACAGTGCCTTCCCCTCCATTCTCTTGGGATCTCGAGCATGCACACATGTGCCTGGCTTGTTTTTCAAGTAGCCAGGTCAACGAGCCAACCACTTCCTGGGTTCCTCTCATCCCACGAGTTTTAGAGGTACCGTCCACAAGAGTTCTGGACCTCGGGAGACCCAGGGCTGGATTACATCATAGGTGACAACGGCCGACTGGGGAGTGGTCAGACCTTGGCGCTGGGATTTCGTGGCATCGTGTCTTAAATCACCGAGAATCATCCAAAGCTGGCCTTCAGACCTGGCCAGTGCTGAGTGGCCACCGGCGTCCTCCAGGACTGACAGCATGGCGTCCTTGCCCCTCACGGTGATAACGCAGCTGCTCCTGTTTGCCTGGCAGGGTTGGGACATGCAGTTCTGCCCCAAGTCCGAGGCTCACTCTCAGCAATGGCCGGGACGGCACTGCAGCTCTGCCTGCCTGTCACGTTAGGCATGCCGGTGATAGAGCTGTGCAGGAAAGCTGCACAGACCTGCCCCTGCAAGACCCCCGTCCCTGCCCAAACCCCACGCTTCCCAGCCCAGAGCGGTGTTTCCCATGGCGCTGTCATGCCCGTGCTTCCTGAGCAAGGTCTCCAGAAGTTTGGGACTGGGCGTTTGCGTTTTTAACAAACATCCAGGAAGCTCTGACACACTCGAAGTGTGAGGACTGTTCTTTGGAGAGGAAGGTTGCCGCTTCTGGACCGCAGAGTCAGCTTTGCAGACACAAGTCCTGAAGCCCTAACAAAGGCCAGGGGTACTCGTGTCCTTACCAGCCACCTCTCCCACACGGGGAGAGTGTCTGAGGGCTGAAGTCACCGGCTCCTCCTCTCTCCATCTTGAGATGAGCTCACTGTGGAGAGGGGATCCTGGGAGCTGTCAGCTGTTGGCAGCGGGCCGGCTTCCCCAGTGGAGTCGCCCTCATTGAGAAGCAGCATGCCCTGTGACCTGGGGTCTCTGCCTGGGACTTTCAGACGGGCACTGCTATCTGCCCCAGCCTATGGGATCTGCAGTCCCTCTATCCCAGACGCAGCTGCTCTGGAGGATGCCTGCCCATGTCTTTGAGGAGTCCCCCAGGAACCCCCAAATGAATTTGCTGCCCACCCCACAGCCTCAAAATCTGGCAGAGCTCCAGCTTGTGGCTCTTGCCTGCCGTGGCTTTGCTCAGACCTCCCAGCGTGGGGGACAAAGCTGTGCTCACTGCATGAAGCCCAGAGCTCACTACGTGATGAGGTGGCTTTGCTGCCACCGTGCTGAAGACGTCCTGGGAGACTAGGGCATCAGGCCCAAGTGTCTCCGTCGGATAAAGGAAGGTGTGCCGTGCAACAAGCCGCTGAACTCAACCTGTAGCTTGACCTTCCCACACTCTTCAATTTGTCTGTCCTCAACATTCTGCTGTCCTGTTTCCACTTACATGTCCAGATGTGTGCCCAGGCATGCCAGGCCATGCCCCCAGGTGCTCTGCCCCGTGACATTCTACTTGCAGAAGCACCTGCCTGGGCTCCGTGTCTTTCTGCGTCTCCTATAGAGAATATGCAGCCAAGAGCAGCCGAGCAGCCATCGCCAGGGCTAGAGGGCGAGCTCCCCCTCCCTCCCGAGCGCAGAGCAGGGAGGGCTCAGACTTCAGCATGTTCAGATGGACCCTGGGCACGGTGGAGGGCAGCGGGGCTGTGCAGGAGGTGGGCTCCAGAGTTCTGGGGGTAGGACAGAGGAAGGGCGCCACAGTGCAGGAGCCGGGCTCCCTGGGCCCAGCCCCAGCCCTCCCTCTGCGAAATGGGAATCGTAATAACGATAGCAATGTTCACACGCCACGGCGCGGCCTGGAGAACTCGCTTCGTCAGTACACGCAAGGCTCCCAGACAGCAGCCTGGCACAGTGACGGTTTGAAAATGTGAGCTGATACCACTGCCCCCTCCCCCGGGATTTAAAGGACTGGAGACTAGTATGAGGGATGGGAACAGCCCTATGGCTCCTGGGGCCCTAGACTTGCTGTCCAAGTGGTAGGTAGAGCTGTTCTCGGAAGTGGAAAAAACAGGAAAGGAAGCTTGTAAGGGAGGATGGGGCCACCCTTTCTTCCTTTGTCATGGAGGCCAGGAATGACGCCTCACAGCCTGTCGCATTGCTACCCCCATGGGCCTCTGCCTGAGCCCTGGGACTCCTGCAGGCTGGCGCTGGCAGCTCTGCAGGGATTGCTGTCTATTGTCTTTGAATCACAGTCCCTGGGAGTAGTTTGCACAGATTCCCAAGTTTGTAATTAAAACAATGGAGAAACAATTTTCACCACATATTTAAAAAAAGAAGAAGAAAGGGGAAAAAAAAAAAAAAAGAGCCGAACAGGAAGTCCCTTTTAAGCAGATGTTGTGCTGTGAGCCATGTTGAAGTGCTATTTTATCACCAGCCCAGCACGGTTATCTCAAGACTTGAAAGAAGCTAAGGGGACATCTTTTCCACTAACCCAGCGTTTTTTAGCTCCTAATATCATTTCACATTTAAAGGTGACAGCAATATCTTTAACGTTTTTCTATTGGATTAATAACGTTTAATGTTCAAAGCAATAAAGCGAAATGTTTTTGTTAAAGTGCTTTATATCACTAGTGGAAAATTCAAGCCCACCCTCCCCTCCCCCCCAAAAAAAGACCACACACACAAAGTAATAGACAAGAGCCACAAACCCAAGGGAGGTGGTTTTGCGATCCGGTGGGTGTGCTGGGCTGTGCACCCGCCTGGCCGGGTGCCGGGAGGGGACTCGAGCTCTTGGCATGAGCACACGAGCCTTTGCCCACTCCCCAACCATTCATCTCCACCCAGCAGCCGAATATGACAATGTTAGCATTTTTCACTTCCCTGACGTTACCATTAATAAAGCAATGATCCAAAAGGGGCTTTGCTGAGTCTGTTCTTTATGCTCCCATCACTCACGACTAGATAATTTCACACAGGATCGTTTTAAAATTAAATGACGATAAAAACGCTCTGCTGTTCTGTGTTCACCAGTTCATAGAAGTCTATCAAGTCATTAATGTGTCATGACAAACTGCTCGATGGATACAAGAGTAATTAATTATTTGAATAAATAACAAGTTGAACTTGGAGCTTTGAACCACAATGACACACGCATCCCATTAAGGGCATCTTGGAACCTCTTCAGGGCACTGGTAGGAAGAGTTAAAACGCAGGCCAGGGTGTTGGAAGTGATGAAAACCAATTTCGTAAACACAGGGTAATATTTTACAGGGAGGAAGCCAAAGTGTCACATTTCTGTGCCCACTTGGACTGCAGTGTTCAAAGTTCCCTGGCAGCGGCCGTGTGGAGATACCGCTCGATCAGTGATGATTTCAGAGAACAATTACACAGATTTTCATAATCACCATTAATCTCTGCATATTTTTCAAGATAATTACAGCAATTATTATTTAGATTTCTCTTTTATATGCCCATTGTAGAAAGGAACAAGTGCTTATTATACTGGGTAGTTCAAAGAACCTTGGATGAAAATTCCTTGTCATCTCCGCACTCGTTATTTCAGCTCGCGTCGCCTCGGAAAGTTCATCAGCTCTAGAAATTAGAGTCATACCGGCAGGCTCTGCATTACATCTCAGGGCTGAGCTCAGACCGCAGGGAGAGCGGCTGCGAACCGTTCATGTGTGAGGCTGCCGAGTTCGATGGGAACCGCTGTCAGTTGGCAGAGCCGTTCGTGACAGGTACCGTCAGAGAGGGGTGCCAGCCTCACACCTCTTCTCCCTGATAGACTCACAAAGCGAACCAACAACCAATATTTAGAGGATACGTTTTTGTGACATGCCCTTTAAAGGTTAAAGTTAAATCTGAAATCTGGGTAATGTATGGCAGTCTGCTTCACAGACGCGGCAGCTAGGCGGAAGGCGTCCCCGGTTCCCGTCAGGGTGGGTGTCATTCGGTCATCAGCTCTGTCTCCAGCCGCTTCCTTTCCCTCAGCTCCCACAGCCAGAGGGCGTGCCCGTTGGAAGTGAGCTTGGGGAGGAGGCTACGGTTTGCACCGCTTCCAGCAGAAGCCCTTACCTAGGGAAGTGTTTCGGAAATCCTGCGGATTGGAAATGCCTCTGCGTGTAGGTCTGGCCTGGGTACCCTGGCACCCCGTCCTCTCAGGTCTACACTGTGAGAACCTTAAGTCGTACCCACCTCCACTAGATGCCATGAGCCTAGCTATAACAGCAGGTATTTGCTTTTTATCGGAGCTTCTTGTTGAGCTGGGGAAGTTTCAGTAGCACCGCGATGCCCTGGTCTGGATGCTCGGCCAGTAGGCCGTACATGTATAAAACGGATGCTGGGCTTGGACTGCCACCCGACTTCTGTAGCGGTCCTTGCTGTGGTCCACACTGGTCTGTCCCCACCCCTGGCCTTTGGAGTCACCCGGTGCTTCTCAGGAGGATGAAGCCACGGGCCCTCTCGGAGTTTCTCCCCGGGCGGCTGCTCCGCGGGACTCACCTTGCAGCCCCAGTCGCCTGAGAGGCTCACATCCTGGGGAACGGCCCTGCTAATCCGAAGACCTCTAGGCAGTGTACCAAAAATGTCACACCTTTTCAAATCTTTTTTTCTTTTTCCTGAGGGATTTTTCTATAAGATGCACATGCTCACTGGAGAGACAATGACAGAAAGCGAGAAGTCATCCCCCACCCGCAGTGGGGATGACCACGCCACAATCCCTTCTCCTCCATTTTCCTCTCAGGATGCTGGGCATGGCATGGACACATACCCAATGTTTCAAGCCGCTGAGTTAGGGACTTCAACTGCAGTTGGCCACGTGGGAGTCAAGCACCTTAACCACTACACCACCTTCTGGCCCCTCTCTTCAAATCTTAAGTAAAATTTCTAATGTGCGTATACCTTTCTAGGCTGTGTGCTACTCAGGCCACTCCCTTCCTGCTCAAGTGCTCGGGTGGATGAATAAGTTAGTCTGGAATATGAGTAAGCGGAGCTGGGATGTCCCCTTTCCTGTCGTTGACGTCTCCTTTGCGTCACATAGGAAGGTGGATCCACAGAAGTCACAAGCCCGCTCCAGCTCGTACCAGCTTTGTGCTCCTGACAAGCCCCTTCCTGCTATAGTGGGGATGGCGGTACCTCACGGGGCCAACCTGGTGGATTTTGTGAACCTCATGCTCTGGGGTGTAAATCTGGGTTTTGGGTCACCAGGCATATTTAATACTCACTGCGACTCTTCCCATCTGCGAGACTGGAGAGTGGCAGAGCCAGATTTCAGACACCATCTAGCCCAGGGCTTCTCCAACATGGCTACACGTGAGAATCACCTAGGAGCTTCGAGAAAGTGCTGATGCTCGGAGCCTCACCCCAGTTGGAGGTTGCATCAAGAACCCTGGGTCAACTCACCCAGTGAGCACCAGAAACAGCCACAAATCTAGCCCCATCCTTTTTCCCCTAGATGGGGACACTGAGACTTGGTTGGTCCCGTGTGGGACCCCTGATTCCTAGGCTGGGTCCCTTCCCATAGGCATTTATCTGGCGGTTATTTGGGATGCCTCTTACATGCTGGGCACTGTTCAGGAGCGGGATATAGCTTTCGTGGAGCTTATGCCTCAATGCACAGGCGGCCTCGGATTGGTGAAAGATTGGGGGCAAGGGTGTGGCATACACTGAAGAGAGTTTCTTCCAACAGCCCATCAAGTAAGTTTCGGCCTTCGCCCATCACTGTAGTGGGTTGGTTCAGTGGCTAGCCCGTGTTGAACACTCATTTTACGTATGTTGTCTTTCTGACTCTTTGCATCTCCCCTAGAATAATCACCCCATTTACAGAGCTTCTATCTGCACACTCCATGGGCTCAGAGCTAGCGCCTGGCAGGGCTGGGATTTGACGGCTGTCTGATGCCAAAGCTCTTACTGTCTTACTAAACCAATGTAAAGATACAAAGAAGCAGTTTCTGGGAAAGAACTATCTGAATTTCCTTTCATAGATATAGCCCCTCTTCAGGTGGTTTTTGCTGGGTAACAAACCACCCTAAAATTTCGGGATTAGAGCAGCTAGCACTTACAGTTTGTCATGGCTCTGTGGGTCAGGCGGTCTGGGGCAGCCTCACTCAGACGGCCAACAGTGGCAGGCTGTCTAGCTTGGGAGGCCTTAGCTCAGTGCTGCTCCATGTGGTCTCATCCTCCAGGAGGCGCCTCTGGGCTTCATCAACATGCCCATCCTGCACTCCAATGCAAGGGAGTCTAGCTGTGGCTGGAAGTCCAGAAGTGGCTGTACACATTTGAGTCTCTGCTGGTGTCACTTGTGCCTATGTCCATTAGCTAAAGCAAGGCACATGGCCAAGCCCAGATTTAAGGGGTGAGGAAGCAGACTGTACTTCTCGATGGGAGAAGTGACAAAATCATATTGCAAAGAAACATAAACAGAGCCAGATGGCAGTGCACCAGTAAAGCACACCACTCTGCAAGGCGATCCCATGTGGGAAAGTTCCCTGTTCAAGTCTGGAGAACTCCCTGACTGTGCTGGGCACACACTTACCCATGATCTGGGGCTGGCTAAAGTTGGGGGCAGGTCACAGGGTTGGGGTCCTTTGGGAACACTGTCTGTCTGTCTGTCTCTTGGAAGAAACAAATAAATAAACTTCAAAAATGATATTGCTCAGGGGTATGCATACAAGGATAGGGTGGATTTCTGGATCTTTTTGCAATTGACCACCACTACCCTCACTCAGGCCTTCTGAGCCTGACAAAGGTGGTTCTTCTGGCTGATGCCAGGGGTTGTGGGAGTTGTTAGGGAGGACGTACTGTTGTGTTACCTAATTTATTTGTAGATTAGAGCATTCCTGTGGTGACCTGGAGAGATAGGCCTCATGACCAAGAGATAGGCCTCAGACCGTCTGGGGTTTGTAGTCATTTCTGTTGAAAGTTGGATGTCAGCCCTGGGACAGACATAATAACCTCGTATATGGTCACTGATGTTAGGGACATCAGGTTAAGCTGAAATCATGTGAATTTAGCATTACCTTTTCTGAGACTGTAATGAGTGCGATGTATAAGGACCCTCCTGGGCATCTGTCCGATTTCCACGTGAACATCTTACTCTGCGTAGCATCTCGTGGCTTGGCCTGGCTTGGTGTTTCCTTCCAAACAGATCTACATTATGCATTCTGGCAGGAATGTTACTGAAGTGAGCTAGTATTGTCTTATCAGGAGGTTCATGGTGTGGGCATGAGCCTGTGTTGTTGAAGTTAGTGTGAATCACCTGGGTGAGGTGCCCTCTGCCAAGTTTCCTTGCTGTAGAGTTACCATTTTTCCCTTTGTAATTAATATGTAATGTGTGGGAAATATTTTAAGACTGTGTGCATAGCTTGTTCCTCATCAAAAACTTATCTACCAGTTTTAGCATCCATTGATTTTTTTTTTAATTAATGAAAGAGCATGTACCATGCATGGATGGAGGACCCGGCCACCCTCACTGGCCAGCCTGCCTTCATGACCATGATGTGCCCAGCAGTGCTGGCCCCTTTGTGTGATGTCTCACATGCCCCCAAAGCCAGCACCTGCAAAGAAGTAAACCACCGCACAGTTAATTACACTGTGATGCTATTTTTATTAAAAATACAAACATGGGGCCAGCAGATGGCGTAGTGGTTAAGGTGCTGGACTCCCACATGGCCGACTGCCGTTCGAGTCCTGACCTGGAGGCTTGAAACTTATTCTGAGCGGGCATGTGTGTGTGTCCAAAATCCCAAGAGGAGAATGGAGGAGAAGGAATTGTGGCGTGGCTATTCCCCTGGGGGGTGATTTCTCACTTTCTATCTCTCTGTGTCTCTCTGGCAAAAATTTCTCTAAACAAACAAAAAGTACCCACAAAAACATACAAAGCAAAATTCTGTATTTCTTCTAGCCATATATGTAAATTCGTAGGAAACAGGTGGAAGCACTCCAGGGACTTTGCACAGGCCAAAACTAGGGCTGAGTGTGGAGGGCCCTGGGATCTAGGGATTCTGGAATCAGGGGGGGCTTTAACTTAGCTACCTACTGAAATGGTGCCCTTAGAAAATACATTCATATGTTGAGGTGCTACAAAATAAAATACTGCTCAGGGACCAGCAGATGGCATAATGGTAGGTTGCTGGACTCCCACATGGCCAACCACAGTTTGAGTACCGGACCCAGCAGCTTGAAACACATGGTGGGGGTGCATGTACATGCGTGCCCAAGATCCTGAGAATGGAGGACAAGGGACTGTGGCATGGCCATCTCCCCTGAGGGGTGATTTCTCACTTTCTGTCTCTCTGTCTCTCTCTGTCTCTCCGGCAAATACACACACCCTATAACAAAAATCTCTCTTAAAACAAATAAATAAAAATAAAATACAGCTTAAGAATACAGATAAGGTCACATAGCCAAGCCCAGGCTCAAGGTGGGAGGATGATGCTTCTTGGTGGGAGAAGTGAAAAAACCACATTGCAGAGGGGTAGAATGGAAGCACACACAGGCACTGCCACTTGGATGCTGAAGCCACATGGATGCCCAGGTTCGGTCGCTGGCCCACCCTCCAAAGCCAGGTACAATAGTACACGCCTGCAGTCCCAGCTACTGGGGAGGCTGAGTCAGGGTATCATGACATAGTGAGACCCTGTGTGAAATTTTAAAAGGAAAAAAGAAAGAGAACAAAAGAAAATGCACGTGGATTGTGCTCAGCTCCTCTGTCTCTCTCTGTCTCTCCGGCAAATACACACACCCTATAACAAAAATCTCTCTTAAAACAAATAAATAAAAATAAAATACAGCTTAAGAATACAGATAAGGTCACATAGCCAAGCCCAGGCTCAAGGTGGGAGGATGATGCTTCTTGGTGGGAGAAGTGAAAAAACCACATTGCAGAGGGGTAGAATGGAAGCACACACAGGCACTGCCACTTGGATGCTGAAGCCACATGGATGCCCAGGTTCGGTCGCTGGCCCACCCTCCAAAGCCAGGTACAATAGTACACGCCTGCAGTCCCAGCTACTGGGGAGGCTGAGTCAGGGTATCATGACATAGTGAGACCCTGTGTGAAATTTTAAAAGGAAAAAAGAAAGAGAACAAAAGAAAATGCACGTGGATTGTGCTCAGCTCTTGGGTCGTTGGAAAAGTCATGACGCATTTTTGCATAGAAAAATGCGTCATGACTTTTCTGACAACCTGATACCCTCAGCAGCGCCATGAGGCGAATGTGATTATCCCCATCTGACGAGTAGGAAGCTGGCTCAGAGGGTGGGTGACCTGCTCAAATGCACATGACTAACAAGTGGCCGAGGCTGGCTTGGCCCTGACACCGGACTCCTCCCTCCCCACTATGCCACGTCTCTTACACGGAACTCGGGAGTCTAGCTATGGCTGCTAAATCACTCCTCCTGGCTTATGAATAATGTGGCAAAACAAATTACTTTGGGGATCTAGCAGGAAGTCATTGGCCTTGCGTAAACGCAATTGGAATGTCACCGAGCAGACAGCTCTGGAGGCGTCTACAAATATCTTCCAAGGAATGTCCCCAAAGTGAAATCACCAAGAAAGCAGAGCAGGCCCCATGTTTTGGCTTGCAAATGAGTTTTGAGAAATGGCCTCAACATCGTGAGCTGTTGGCACTTTTCCCACCATAAATTGTAAAGGACTTTCGAGACACCACAGGAAAGGGGAGAAGAAAGGGTTGGGGGTGCTGATTATTTACAGCTCCAACCCCTAAGCAGGTACACAGAATTAAAGGCCTCCCACCATTCCAATTGCATTTCATTTTAGCCTGAAAAGGACTACCTGCCAGTAAGCCACATCGTTCCCCATCGTCTCTGCAAGTGCATTCGAGGTACGTTACTTGGGTTCACTTAACGCCACTCGACGACTGTAAGCAGATCACAATCCAGATCCTGTAATGGAGCCCCTTTTTGGGAAAAAAAAAATGTACATTTTTAATCACATGATTTTATGACTCTCTTTATCAGGCTTGTTGAAATGAATCCATGTGTTGATTGGAGTGTTTCTTTGCCCCTTCTGTTCACTGAGATGTCTGTGTGGGAAGGGGTTGGCAGTCCTGGGCAACAGAGGGTCTTCAGGGGCAGTGGGATGGCTCAGGTCTGAAGCCCTTGGGAATCGGCCAGTGGTGGGTTTGTGTTGAACCCAGAGAAGTCTGAGGGTGTGTTTAGAGGGGAGAACCGAGGAACGACTCAGGGGATTGTCTTGGCAAGGGAAATTATAGTTGCTACCCGAAGGGAGGACACAGGAGTGAAAGCCCATCCTGTTGCCAGGCAGAGTTCCCGCGATTCATGGCAGAGCTGTCCGCGCAAGCAGGAATCCAGTTTTATGTCCAAACAAATACAGCATGCAGATTGGACTGCTTCCCCACGAAAAGCAGAGACAGGTATTCAGGTCAGCTGAAGGGGGGGAAAAGGCCCACCACCCCCTTTCCTTCTCTAAAATAGGGGGTGGGATTAATACAGTAACAGATTAGAGCTTTATTTGTTTAAACCCTGCAGAATCTGTAAGCAGTCCCAATCCTCTTGACTTGTAGTGCCTGATTGTAAAGAGAACAGTTGAATGAGCTCATTGTTTTCTGGGTTTTTTCTTTAATGTATTTTACAAACACGCCGGTGACAGGCCTGACACGCTGATTTCTATGTACTCGCACTTCAGTGTGGGATTACAGCATTAATAACAGAGTTCCATGCATCATGCCATTTTTAAGCATGATCGTTATGATAAAGGGCATATACTTAATTACAGGCCTGCTTAATTACAGCTCTGTTGAAGCTCGTTTGTTTAGGAGAATGCTAATTGCGCTACGGAGCCTGCGGCACATCCTTGCTTTCATCTGCTAGATGTTGCTCAATGCCGTGGATCAGCGTTTTGTTAAAACTGCCACCAAAAATAAATTTTCTTTTTTTCGAAAAGGAAGAAGAAGAAAACATGGGCCTGGTGCTGAAAGGAAACCTGCCCAGCACAAGGTCGTTGGTCCGAGCGGCAGCCAGGCCTTGTTGGCCAGCACTCCCTACCTGCAGGCCGCTCTACTGTGGTTGTCTTGTTTCTTACCCCTCTGCCCAGCCTCTCAGCAGGCTGTGCTATTATATATCCCCATTTCGCAGACAAGGCAACCAAGGCTCGGGGAGGTGAGGTGGCTTGTGCACAGCCACAGTCTTCTGCCTGCCGAGCTCCCAGACCCACCCTCCCCTTTCAGAGTGTTCTGCAATTCTTCCACACAAACTAGGAACTAGGTTCTAGGGGCTTTGAATCCTGCCTCCATCCAAGCTGCGTAACTCTCTTTTTTTTTTTTTTTGGAGAGATTTTCACTGTAGGGCGCGTGCGCTCGCCAGACAGACAGAGAGAGACATAGAGACAGAAAGCGAGAAATCACCCCCCAGGGGGGATGGTCACGCCGCAATCCCTTCTCCTCCATTCTCCTCTCAGGATCTTGGGCACGCACGCACACGCGCCCGGCGTGAGTTTTAAGCCACCGGGTCCGGGACGCGAACCGCGGTCGACTACGTGGGAGTCCAGCGACATAGCCATTACGCTAACTGCTGGTTCCCAAGCTGCGTAACTCTCTAAGCTTCCTCTCCCTGCTGTATAACTTACAAATAGTGATGTTGTTATCTGATAAAAGTTCACCACCTAGAGTACAGGCAGGAGATGTGAATATCCCGTCATTTCCTCTGTCTTGCGTAGAACTGGACTAGGCGAGGATTTTCAGGACCTCCTGTGTTTGCGGAAGCCTTGGTTCTGTTCCACTGGGAGTCTCAGGGCTTGGAGAGAGGGCCACTGGGTGCTCAGGGAATGCCATCATCGGCTGCAATGAAGAAAGGGCAGGCACTGTCCTCCTGCTTCGTGGATCATGACCATGGACAGCTCATGGGATTCAGCGTGGGAAGCCCCATCCAAACCCCAGACAGCAGGAAAAGCAGGTCAGGGGTGAAAACGGGCAACCTGGACGTGACCCTGTGAGAACTGGGGTTTCTGTCCCAGCTCAATCTCCAGCTCCTTGAGTGTGTGTCACTGTGACTAGGGCTCAGCAAGAGACTGGATGCTGGAATCAGTCTCTCAGCTCTTAAGAAAGGTGGAGACTCAAAGTAGTTCCAGCTAGGGAAAAGGAGTGGGAGGAAGTGACGGTGGCTCCCGAGAAGCAGGACAGAGAAGATTTATGAACGCTCTTGGAACACGTGAAGAATGCACGCCATTGGTTCTAAGAATTATGTCTGGCAAACCTCTAGATATTTTAAAATATGGAAAGGCTGCCAGATAAGGAGCGGAGAAATGGATATTTTGGAATTAGAAGGGGATTCAGTGGTCCCACAGACCAGCTTTCTACCCAGCACAGAGTCTGCCCCTCAGCTCCTCGCACCTGGCGGCCGCATCGGCCAGCCTGGCTTGTTCTCCCATGCGTCAGGGCAGAATCAACCGCCTGCGCTTTCCCCAGAGAGAGGTGAGGTCTCCCCACCAAACCAGGCATGATCTGTCTGGCAGCTCTGAAAACCTGTGCAGGCATTTGACCATGTCACCTTCCTGTCTTCTCTGTGCCAGAGCCCCAATTTCCGCTGTATGTCCCACATTCCAGACATGGTGCTGGGCTCTGGATGCGGCAGTGAACAAAAACACATGGGATCACGCCTTCCTGGGGTAGCAAACCTGATGGCTGCTTCTCTTTTTTCTCATGCAAGCCGGCTTCAGCTTCCCTCACCTTCTGGCCTCCTTGAAAGCTCCCTGAGGAAAGCTCCTGCATGCCTCCACGTAGGCATTGATAAAGCCTTGGACACCCTTCACAAGGGTGGGGGCGGGGGTGGTCAAGGTTACCATTCACATCAAGCCTCTTGAATGTCTGCTCTAAGCAGTTATGGATTCTCCTGTCTCAACATTTCCCAGCCGTATTTATCCATCTTATCTCCATGGGTAACTTGAGAAACTTTGTCAGATGCTTTATTAAAATCCACATTCTGTTAGCCCACCTTAATCTTTACTGTATTAGATTTTTTTATGTAAATGCAATTCAATGGGTAGATCATGGCTTAGCAAACTCTTCTCGGCCCCTGGTGACTTGCATCTTGTTCAGAGACTCTCTGTACTGTTGAGAAGGATGCTGTGGGAGTCCTGGTCCTCTGAGGCAGCTCCAGGCCATGGGGTCTTGGAAATCATCTCAGCGTTTTTTTTCTCTGAGTTTGTTAAAATCTGTTTTCCTGAAGTACGTGTGGGGCATCTGACCCTGCCTGTCATTGTGTCATGAACTCTAAGATAAGTTGATATGGTTCCTATTTCCACCCTTTGCTGGATGTCAGAATTAGATCCCAGAGGTCCCCCTTGTGTCTGCCACTGGCCCGGCAGGAGGGCATCAGTCCTGAGTCGAACTGGGCCAGCACCGAGTTCTGGAGGCCACCTCCACTGCTGCCTTTTGCTCCCTTGATGTTTTCAGGAATGTCCTCCTTGCCTTCTCTCCCAGCAGGCTGCCTCTGGTCTGTTCCTGCAATGCTATCACTTGGCGTCTTCTCTGCAGCCTCAATAGGTGGTTCTTGAAAGAGTCACCTCCTGCCTACCTGAGGCCCAGAAGTATGCCTGAACCAGGCACTCCAGTGTGTTCATGTGGGGAGCTGGCCATGGACCCAGCAGCTTCCCGCAAGGTCTGGGAAGGAGGATGTCACCTCTGGATGGGAAGGATGAGGCAGAGCTTGCAAGACGTGCCTCCATCAGGGCCATGCTGGGTGGTGCCACTGTATGCTCTCACCCACTTCCCTGAGTCTCTGAGTGACTGGTAATAGTGCGAGTGGATGCATGTCCGCACATGTCCGTACATAGGGTAAATGTATGTTATGTATCAAATATATATTATACACATTTACCTAGCTATGTAAAAGTTTACTTTCATGTTATATGAAATACATGAGGGAACTTCCAAAGTTCATGGGAAAAATTGAAGTAAAGTACAAGTTTAGTTTGGTGCAAAAAATTTTTGAAATCCATCCTTACTTTTTTCATAATACAGATTTGCCACAAACTTTCAGAAGACCCATTGTATTTATATGCATAAAAATATTATTGTGGTAGGTATCCCAGGTTGACAGGGTATTTTTTTCTCCTGAATTTATGCATAATTTTTTCATAATACATATTCAAGTGAAAATGAGTGAGGGGAGAGAAGCAGGTCTGCTGAGTCAGTACATTACAACACTGAGTGAGTGATGAGGAGCAAGTTCTCCTGGAGAGTAATGAGGGGAGGGTGATGAACAGTGAGTTCTCCTAGAGGGTGATGGGGAAAGGGTTTTTTCCCAAAGAGTTACGAGTAGCAGGTTCTCCCAGAGAGTGATGAGTAGCAAGTTTTCCCAGAGTGGTGAGGAGCAGGTTCTCAGTAGAGTGATGAGGAGAGGGTTCTTCCAGAGTGATGAGGAGCGAGTTCTCAGGAGAGTGATGAGGAGCGGGTTCTCAGGAGGGTGATAAAGAGCGGGTTCTCAGGAGAGTGATGAGGAGAGGGTTCTCAGGAGAGTGATGAGGAGAGGGTTCTCAGGAGAGTGATGAGGAGAGGGTTCTCAGGAGAGTGATGAAGAGTACATTCTCCCAGAGTGATGAGCGGGTTCTGAGGAGAGTGATGAGGAGAGGGTTCTTAGGAGAGTAATGAAGAGTGGGTTCTCCTGAAGAGTGATGAGGTGCAGGTTCTCAGGAGAGTGACGAGGAGTGGGTTCTCCTGAAGAGTGATGAGGAATGGGTTCTCAGGAGAATGATGAGGAGTGGGTTCTGAGGAGAGTGATGAGGATGGATTCTCAGGAGAGTGATGAGGCGAGGGTTCTGAGGAGAGTGATGAGGATCCGGTTTTCGAGAGAGTGATGAGGAGTGGGTTCTCCTGAAGAGTGATGAGCAGGTTCTCAGGAGAATGATGAGGAGTGGGTTCTCAAGAGAGTGACGAGGAGTGGGTTCTCCTGAAGAGTGATGAGCAGGTTCTCAGGAGAATGATGAGGAGTGGGTTCTGAGGAGAGTGATGAGGAGAGGGTTCTCAGGAGAGTGATGGTGATGAGGATCAGGTTCTCAGGAGAGTGATGAGGAGCAGGTTCTCCCAGAATGATGAGGAGGGTTTTCAGGAGAGTGCTGAGGAGCCAGTTCTCAGGAGAGTGATGAAGAGTGGGTTCTCCCAGAGTGATGAGGAGTGGATTCTCAGGAGAGTAATGAGAAGAGAGTTCTCAGGAGAGTGATGAAGAGAGAGTTCTCAGGAGAGTGATGAGGAATGGGTTCTCAGGAGAGGGATGAGGAGTGGGTTCTCCTGAAGAGGGATGAGGAGCGGGTTCTCAGGAGAATGATGAGGAGAGGGTTCTCAGGAGAGTAATGAGGAGCTGGTTCTCAGGAGAGGGATGATGAGAGGGTTCTCAGGAGAGTGATGAGAAGTGGGTTCTCCCAGAGAGTGATGAGGAGGAGAGGGTTCTCAGGAGAGTGATGAACCAGTTCTCAGGAGAGTGATAAGGAGCGGGTACTCCCGGAGAGTGATGAGGAGAGGGGTCTCTTGGAGAGTGATGAGCATCAGGTCTCTCAGTGTGTGTATTTCGAGAGGGGCTTTGGCGTGCTGCAACGGGCTGACAAACTGGAGAACAGCCTGGTGTGTGTCCTTTTCTGTGGGAGTCAGGACTTCCAAGCACCCGAGTGCCCTCTGTCTAGTGAGCAAGAGAAGCCATGGCACAGGTGTATGGGTGTGCAAAAGCATGTGCAGAGCAGCACCAACGGTGACAGGTGAAAGCAGAGGGATTAGGAGTCCATTCAAGAGGTCAGGTAGGGTGTCCATCTAAGCCTGGGTCACCTCTTCCTGCTCGCACGCCCTGACTCCTGGAGCCACTGCTTCTGATCTTAAATCTGTCAGATTTATCTAGTGCTGTGTGCCCAGCTGTCTCAGCCATTCCAGGCTGGGCTGGGAAATCAGGAGGTCATGATCCCATATGGGGTGAGCGCAGGCTCAGGCCTGCATTGGGCAGTTGGTGGCAGAAGCCAGCATAGTCTCTCCCTGGATGTTGGTGGACTTGGTTCTGTTCCTCTCCAGGAGGTTTTAAGACTTTTCGAAAACCCTAGACTCAGTGCTCGGCCCTCTGGGTGTCCATTAGCACACGTGTAGAGGTTCCCAGGTATCTGTGGCATATGGATATATTGTGTAGAGGCGGCTGTCACCCCTTTCTTTTATGGTGAGTGGCACACTGCTCCTGCCCTTGGCACCTTTTCTGGCACTTCCCGGCAGGGTGCAGAGTCACCTGTGACAGGAGCAGTCTCTGGTGTAGATGTCTCTGTCAAAGCCCGAGGCCACGCCTTGGACAGTGGCCTCCCAAAGAGACAGAGAGGTTTCTGGGGCAGCAGCCAGCCAGCTGGCTCTTCGTTCTTCGAGCTTCCTGGAGACAGTTTCGTTTCATCTTAGCACAAACGATGAGTGAAGTTGGAACTGAGCCACGTGGCCCCTCTCGCCAGGCAGGGAGGCTTCATCCCTGGGGTCTTCCCCTTCTTCTGTTTCCTTTCCCCCTGCTTTTTAACTTCCTGCTTCTGATGCTTTTCTTTCTTAGGACTGAAAGTTGTTGTCCCCACTTAGATACCAGAGCAGTTCTGATTGCAGAAGACAGTGGGGGGAGCTAAGCATGTCATTTCCCAGGGAGCCACTCGCCACAGCTCCCGGCTCCACGTCCACTCACTCCATTTCTTCCTGAAACCACAGTGGAGCACAGAAACACCCCGGTGCCCTGCTGGGCCAGGGCCTGGTACAGCCCACGTGATGAGCCCAGGCTTTGCTTATCCGTGACCTGCTCAGACCTAGCAGGGCAGCCTGCATTTATGCAGGTGAGATGCACACCAGGAATGCCCGCCGTCACATCTGTCACACGTGACCTGTTACATGCAGCAAACTTCCAGCACTGATGTGACTCAGAGCTCTCCTCTCTCAAGGCATTATTGAGAGTGAGCATGCACGTGGAAACACATACCCGGCTTTGCTTCAGGTGTCTTTGACAATAGTGACCTGGGACAGGGTGGGTGGCTGGGGCCTAAGGAGAAAGAGCTGGGCCCCAGGTTTTGGTTACTGTCACGGTGTACCCACTCCATGCCTTTGTCCTGGGTCCTACTCATACCGAGCAGGTTGATGAGCCCCAAGTCCATCTCGCAGAAGTGGGCCTGAGTGACCAAGAGCCAGCCATGGTGACCGCGCAGCCCTCCAAGTGACCACTGTGGCCTCCATGCTGTACTTTAACTCAAAAGCATTCCTGTCACATAGGTAGTACCTTCCTTTTCTTGAAATAAATAAATAAAAGATCCCCTTTCCCCAATCTTTTAACTCCATGTGACTTTTGGGCACCCACCCATGCACTAGGCATGTCTTTAAACCCAGGGATCTAAGCTCATGACTGGCTGTGTGGCTTCCAGCACTGCAGTCCTGTACACTACAGACCACACCACTTGGTTGGGCCTGTCGTCCTTTTAAATGTAACTTGGCTTGTTTCTCTAAAGACACAGACAGTTGGAATTTAACCCAGGCAGGCTGACTCCACAACTGCTTTCCTCCAACTTACACCTTTCCCATGGGGCTGACAGCTGCAGTAGGACACTCGTGTCAGCTTGGAAAATGTCTAAGCACATCATACTTACTGCCCACCCCATGGAGCTTTGCTGTCCCCTCCCAGCTCTGGAACAACTTGTCCTGCTGTCAGCCCCTTGGTGGCTTCCGCCATGGACAGATAGGCAGCCAGGCTTAGGAGTGAGGGGTTCTAGACCAGCCCGTCTCTTTCCCCAGACTCTTGCCCTCACATCTGGTGATCAGGAGACACCGAAGCATCTGCCTCCCTCGTCAGGTGTGTTTCTCGGGAACAGGACGGCACCTGTTGTATCCCCATAGCTTCCACTCACCCATGCCGGGCCTGACCTGGCGAGACAGTCACTTTCTCGTACTGTCTGTGTTGTTGTCTTACGTTACTCATCACTTGTGTCTTCAAGCCATTATCTTTCTTTCTTCTTTCGCAGCAATGGATGGTGTGCCTTTCATGATTTCAGAGAAGTTTTCCTGTGTTCCAGAAAGTGTAAGTTCTATGCACAACTGCCCCGCCCTTCAGTTCCCCCTGCCCTGCCCTGCCATCTTGATTTTGCTGCTAGTTAGGGCTTCTCCAATAGCCACCACACTCCCTGCCCCGTGGGAATCACTTCTGCCAGCCTTTCCCTCTCCCACTGGATGCTGAGCCCTGCACCCTGATGGCAGTGACTTCCCAAGAGCCAGCCGGGTCGTGCTCATCCCCCGGCCCATCACCTAGTGCCTGCACATGATAGGCACTTGAGAGGTAAAAGAAAGAACAGGTGAAGGATGGAAGAAGAGACAGACAAACAGACCAGCTCACATGCACCAGTGGGACGGCAAATGAGCCAGCTGCACCAGTTGGGAATGGCCTCTGTTTCCCAAGTTCAGCTTAGTCATTTTGTTCGCTTTTACTTAATGATAATTTTCCTGCAGAGAGGAGGCTGCCTCTTTCTGCAGCAGTTCCTGCATCCTGTGCAAACTGTGTGCCCCTCTCTGACTGGGAGGTCTCTGTGCAAGTGCCACATGCCTCGTAGCTGGGGGCTCCCGCCCACACCAGGCCATATACACGGGCATGCCCGACTGAGCCCTGAGCCATCTGTAGTGGCAGAGGGGCTGAGTACACCGGCCGGGCTGACAGCTGGAGTGCCCCCCCCCCTCCAGGGCTCCTGGGGTCCTCTGAGATGATGCCTGCCCCAGATTGCAGCGGGTCTCCCTCTGCTGTGCAGGCCTAGTCCACGCGAGCTCAGGAACTCAGCCTGGTTCACATCCTTTCTGCAGAGTTTGCTCTGAGGAGCTAGCACACAACCGTGAAGGCCCCTGTTTGGGCACCAGTGAAAGAATCCTTCAGTGTTTTTCTTGGACCCAGCTTAAAACCACCCGGCTCGCGATTTGACCTGCTCTGTAGTTTCCATTTCCATGAAATATAATAGGCCTCCTCTGAACCCTCCCGGTAAGCAGCTTAATCTTGAAAAATGCTCATGACGTGACATCGGAGCTCGAGTAACTTCAGCCGGCTCCACTTGGCTGCGTTGCCATGGAGACACTGGCACCTCTCCCGAGGTCCCTGGGAGAAGCTGCTCTGTCCTGCTTCCCAGCTCCAATTGGGAAAGTTTAGTGGGATAGTTAGAGCCTACTGATACAGCAGCTGGACCTCTGCCGACCCGGGCAGCAAGGGCAGGCCAGACTGACAGAGCAGCCCTGGGAGAAGAGCGGCTCCCTCGACAGCCCTGTCGCAATATTGTCCTCAGAGCGTGTCGCTGCTGGGCACTGCCAACTCAGCAAGCACTCAAGACCACAGCCAAACCCTGCACCCAGGGTGTCTCCCTTTTAGTCCCCCCGACCGCCTGGCCAAGACGGCTCACCGCTGCCTTTAACAGGCCGGGAAGTGACGAAGTGGTTTAACTGCAGCTGCATCCCAAAGGGACGCTGGGCTGTTTTGATCTGGGTCCTTTGGATTCTAGAGCAGCCTATTTCTACCAGGAAGTCCTGGCTGCTCCGTGACTCCATTTCTACAGCTGGGCTGCTCGGCGAGGTTCAAAACCCCGTGGCCCAAGGTTCTGTTGAAGACCCTCAGGCTCTACCTGTTCGACCCAGGCTGCCAACTACCCACCTGGGCTCCAGGAGGCGGTCACGTACCTATCTTAGGAATACAGAGCACCAGTGTGCCCAGAGGTGACCTGGACTGGGGGCCTTCCAGGCAGAGTGCCCTGCACCCACTGCACTCCAGCATGGGCTTCCTGGGCCTCCAGCTCCCGCTTAGACCCATGCATGTTTGGTTTTTCATGCCATTTTCATGTTGAAAAGCCAGCACTTTCAATGAAGGTCCCATCTCAGTGAAGTTACAGAAGCCCCCACTGAAATGCACCCTTCGCATTTTTCACCACCTTTGCTTTGTGAAATGGTTAATAATAGAAGGTTGTTTCATTTTCCGTTTTCGAAGGCCCAGAAGTCTCCCCAGCTCAGACCCACCATCATCATATAGATGCAGTGGTCAGCATGGCCCCTGGTGACAGCCTTGGGCACCTCCGACCCCACAACTGCCCAAAGCAAAAGCAGACCCTGTCCATGTTGTCCTTTGGCCGAGGGAGAAGAGGGCCGATAACCAGCCATGATCACGGTCTTCCAGAAAGGCCCATGACCCTCCTGGGTGTTTCAGACGTGTGACCAAGCACAGTCACGCAGCACCAGGGACCAACCCCATGACGGCACGTTTCCCTGAAGCCTGTTCCTTGTTACCTGACTGACGACCAGAGAGTCACGCCAGCAGTTCTGAATATTCTAGAGGGAAGGGGGTGGGGATATGTGACCACCTGCCCTGGTTTGAGATTTCACAAACGTCATGCACAGCCAATGTGAAGGCATGTTTTCCGGTGTTTTAAGGTGACTTGATCTCTATTTCCAGATGCAGCCCTTCGATCTCTTGGGAATCACCATCAAATCTCTGGCAGAAATTGAAAAGGAGGTAAGTGAGCTGCCTGGGGTCGCGCCGGTGGGCCTGGGCTACCCCTGCTCCCCAGAGTCTCTTCTCCCTAGGGAGCTGTCTAGGAGGGTACATTTTGCTCAAATTTGCTTCTTAGAAAAAGGAGTACACTTGTAATGTTTTATTACTTCCAGTCAAACAATGGCCAACATCTTGTCTTTTCTGAGTACCAAGGTTTTAGGTGACAAGTGGAACGATCAGTTCTGCTCATTTTTAAAAAACGTCTCAGCTTTCAGAAGGTGGAGCTGGGGGCTGGGTGTGGGGGTGGCTCTCATTCTCCCCCTCTTTTATTCCCACCACAAAGGGTTTGGGGAAACCACTAGGTGCGTCATGGTTTCGAGAAAGCATCGGTCCATATTCTGCTGTGCTTAATAAGCTAGACCAGTTGTCAGCCTGGTTTAAAATAGTGTGGACATTTTCCTAATTAAAATGAGGGGGCGTAGCAGGTGGCACCGAGGTTAAGGTGGCTGGATCCCACATGGTTGATTGTGTGATTCGAGTCCTGGACCCGGCGGCTTGAAAATCACACCAGGCACATATAAGCGTGTGCTGCAGATCCCGAGAGGGGAATGGAGGAGAAGGGATTGCGGCATGGCCATCCCCCTCTGAGGGTGATTTCTCACTCCTGTCCTCCTCCACCCCATGGCCCTATCTCCACAAGCACACGCACCATTAGCAATTTTTTAAAATGAGAAAGGAAAGAAGGAAGAAAGGAAGGGAGGAAGGAATCCAAGATCGAGTAGAGAAGAGAGCTCTGTGGGAAGAGGGCTGGGGTTATGGACCCGAGGCGGCAGGCAGGCCAGCGGCGCTCTACCGCTTCCCAGAGACAGCGCTGGGGCCTGTGTCCCTCGATGTCTGGGAAGTGGTTACAGAGTCACGTGCAGGCAGCCAGCTCTCCTCTGAGGGGACCGTTTGTCTCAAAGATGGAAATGGTAGAACCATTTCAATATTCTCGGTTCCTTTGGGTTTTCTCTGTGTACCTAGCTAGCAGAAGCAGTTAGCGTTATTGAAAGGAGGCTGGAATCCAGGCAAATTGGATCGATGTAGTACAACACATCTCTAAGCCTGTCATAACAAAAACAAGACAAAAAGGCCCCCTTTGTCTTTGGTTTTCAGTAAATCATAAAAACCAACCTGTCATCTATAGTTGTTTGGGCTTCTGTGTTTGCTCTTGTAACTTGGGAAATGCCTCGCTACTACTAGAAATGCAGGTGCACATGGGATTTCACGTCTGCCCTTCTCAGAACCAAGGTCGCTGTGGAGGGTTCAGAGGGCCACCTGCTTCAAATGCGACCTATGTGTGGGGCCCTACACTGGCGGGGTCCTGGCGTGCACATGGAAGGCCTTTGAGGGTGGCCTTCTCTGACTGCAGGTGGTAAATAAGGCAGGCTTGGAACCATTACAGACAGACAGACAGACATCTGCAGCAGCCCAGCTCCGCTGACAAGGCACAGGCCACACCCCTCCACTTAACGGGGATGACAGTAGGATGTCTCCGTGTTCTGTGGATGCTGAATGAAGGCCTGGTGCAGGCCGCAGGCTCTCCATTGCGGCGGGTCAGGGCGCCAGAGGAAGGGGCGGCCATGGGAGGTCGAGCTTCCTCCCCTCCACCTGGCTGGCTCACCTGGGGCTGTCAAAGTAGCACCATTTACTTATTCAAGCTCCGGCCAAGGGCTCAGCTCTGGGCTCAGGCTTTGCATCCGTCATCACTAGTTCTCAACCATACCTCATGGTCCTCAGTCCTCCCCTCTTCATGGGACAGAAACAGACTCTGAGAGGTGAAGAAACTCGCCCAAGACAAGATCGAGGCCCAGTGTGTCATCCTGCAAACACTTTCCACAATGACAGATCATCGGTGGTCCATGTTCCACCCAGAGGTGCTCTGCCCTGGGCTGGTGGGGACCATGGGGCTCAAGCGGCCTCTTGATCTTGGTTCTGACCCAGGGTGGGCCTTTGAGTTACCTAGATGGGGCGAAGAAGGGGAGGGCCCCAGGGTAGGCCGGGCGTGTGGCCAGAAGTCCGTAATCCTTACCTCCCTTCCCGACTCCGAGGTTAAAATCTGCCCTACCATGCATCTCACCAGGACGTGTGTCCTGACATCAGGGCCCTGGGTCCAGGAATGGCTGCCCTGAGAGGCACACAGCCTGGATGGGGAAGCGAGCCCTGGCGTCGGCCACCGGGGCTTGGAGCTCAGCCCTTCCTTCAACCTCTTGGAGCCTCCGTTTCCCTTTCTGAAAAACCAGGAGACTAGTGAAATGCTTTCCCGTAGTATTGATGGGGTGGAACCCAGAATGTCCTGTAAATGGCTTAGCCAGTGCCTGCACCGTTCCTGCTCCGTCCCTCGTGGCCGCGTCACCGTGTCCACACTCACCGTTGCCCTCCTCCTGTCTGCAGGTCCGGGCTGCGGTCAGGCAGCTCAGACCCATTGGCATCTCGCAGCTCTGTTGCTGGTGGCCAAGGACCACCACCCCAGGCGACAGAGCCCACCTTTGTTTTCTGTTCGTGGCGGAGGTTGTCTGTTGAGGTAGGTTAACATCGACCTGGGGGATGGGGAGCGATGGAATGGCTGACGGGTGTAAAACCGAAGCAGGCCAAGAAGGCGTGCGCAGGAGTGTCTCAGGAGCTGAGACCGAGGAGTCCTGGCATGGCACCCGAGCACATCTCGTGCCACCAGTGCATGGCCACCTGCACTCTCGGGCGAGGACCCTTCGGCAGCAGTGTCAGAGCCTCTTCTCCAGAGACCTCAAGTTGCTCCTCTGGCCACAGAACTCAGCGTCACCCATGGGGGACCCAAGGCAGAGCTGTGCCGTGGCCCCGGGTCTGTGCTCGGAGGCTCCCGTGTGTGGCTGGAGTAGGCTGCTGCCCTTTCCAGTCCCAGTCCACCCGCCCTGGGTAGGGCCTGACACAGAGCTGGGCTGGTCTTGGATATTGCTTTGCTCTCTGTAAACCTTTGGGTCAGGGGCCCAGAGGGTGGCTACAAGCCTCCCTGCCACCCTGAGTGCCACTGGGGTCCCACCCGGTGCTGAGGCAGGGAGGGCCCGGCACCTGCCAAGACGCCACCTCGCGCAGGGCAAGCACTGCCCGTCTGTCTCCCCCACACACCCTGTGGAAGAAGGCAGTCCCCACCCAGTTAACAAGAGAGACCTGGACTTGGAAAGTGACCTGCCAGGATCCACAGCAGTGATGGCTGTCACTTGTAATGTCTCAGGGCTGAGAAGAGGCCGAGCGTGACCTTGGCTGAGCAGACAGCAGTCTCCATCCATTGAAGGGTGGCCTCAGCATCTCTGCGGAAATGTATGCCCCTGAAGGTAGCGTGTCCCTCCAGAATGAGGGCCAGTGTGCCATCCTGCCAGGTTTATTTTTACATGTTTTTAGAGAGAGATTTTTGCTATAGGGTGTGTGTGCTCACTAGAGAAACAGAGAGATGGAATGGAAAAATCACCCCCCATGGGGGATGACCATGCCACAATCCCTTTTCCTCCATTCTCCCCTTGGGATTTTGGGCATACACGCACGTGCGCCTGGTGGGAGTTTTAAACCTTTGCCACCATTTGGCCTTAGGGACAGTGCACCCTGTGCGAGCCCCGCGGTCCTGATCGCTTTGAGTGTGGTGGTTAGGGACAGGAGCAGGGGCCTCAGATAAACTCCAGCCACCAAGGACACACACCAGAACCAGCCAGGGAGAGCTGCCCCTGGGTCTGCGCCATAGCCAGGACCCCGGCAGACCCTAACCTACCTGACCCAGGAGCTGGCACTGAGGAGTTGATGGATCGGGACAGGGTCCCCTGGCTGTGGGTGGCCAGTGCACTGCCAGACCCCAGAGCCTGGCAAGCTGGAGGGGAAACTGGAGGTCAGGGAGCAGGGGTGGGTGCTCCGGGAGCCCACGGCGGCACGTCAGCCCAGGATCTGGGTGTCTGCAGGGACAGTGTGGGCTGTGTGCACAGTGGCAGCGACACGCTGTTCTGGAGAGGGCATGTCCCAGTCTGGTCCCAGTCTAGGGTACTGGGCCTCCTCGAAGGTTTGACCCTGGGCACACCCCTGCCCACCTCCTGTTGTGGCAGAGGCCTGACTCCCGCCCAGGCGCACACAGAGCAGGCACGCACCTCCAACCGCCCAGCACTGCTCGGACGACTCTGCACCATGCCACGGGGTGTCCCCAGGCACTGTTTGCAGCACTAGGTGTCACAGAAGGCCCCGCAGGAAGGGTGTATATTAAAGTGAAATCAGTATGCACTCCCTCGGCAGACTTCCCGGAGTCGCTGGGAAGATGCAGCCCCTCCCAGTTGGGATCTGCCGTGCAGGGGCCGACATTACAGGGGCTCCAGCTCCACCGCCCTTCCTCACAGGCTGCAAAGACAGCTTGGCAGCAGCCTTCTACCCAAGCCAGCTTTGGTGGCCTCCGGCCTCCTGCCACCCATGCCCAACCCCGCTCAGAGCAGGGCCCTTGCCATCCTCCAGGGTGGTGTATCAGTCAGTCGGAGGCGTGAGAAAGTGAATTTTCGGGCACCTCCCTCAGCCGCAGAGGTGACCATTGCAGCCATGGGGCAGCCATGAGAAGGTTTTCTGGCACTGTCCTGCCCTGTCCCCAGCCTCAGTCTCCCCTCTCCGTGGGATGGGACGGCTTCCACTTTGGCTCTGCAGGAGGGTAGTGAGTGGCCCTGTGGGGCTCTTGTCACACCGAGGCCCTTACCATCCTCCCTGCTGCCTGAACAAAGGTTCTCTGTTCGGAAGCCACGGAAAATGTAATTTTGCAGCCCACCTGTGATGAAGCGTCTTCTCTCGGAGAGAGGAGATGGGCATATAAATATTCCCCGTCTCCTCCGCTCCTTATTTCCCTTGTAAGCTGTTACCCCATTTCTCCTTCTGATGGATTCCCCATCGCAGCCGGGGTGGGAGCTCCCGAGCTCTGCAGTCCCAGCCGCAGCATCGGAAGTAATTCCCACGTCTCATTTGCCTTTTTCTCGGGGCCTGTGTATTCTCTGTCCCGCCCACTGCCCCACCCTGACCAGTAGCCAGTCTGTCCCGAGCCTCTCCTCCCTTACTGGGTGTCCTCATCTCAAGGAATGGTGGGCAGGAGGCCTGGTAGATTTGTAGGTTGTAGATTTCACCCTGCTCTACCCGCAAGCCTTTAAAATTGGAGCACACAATCTCAGTGATGGAAGGGTGAGAAACCCAGCCCCCCATCCCAGCTCCATGCAAACCCTCGTCCACCAGCTGCTGGCCTCACACGGAATCCGCAGTGCCCACCTTCAGCAGGTGCCGCCCTCGAACCTGGCAGCAGGAAACCCTCATTAGCCTACCACACTTCCTGGTGGGGCAAACAGCCTCCATTTTCGCTCGACTTTAAAGCCAAAGCTGAGGGAGAGTCTAATTAGTAAAGGGACGATCTAGTATTAATCACTCCCTTAAAATTGACAAGGGAGGCAGTTCATTTAACCACTTAATTGCTACAGGTTTTTATGGGCTGCTGTTTGCAGACATATTTAATGAAGAAGTTATAAATCTAAGGGAGCTTAAAATTTTAATTTTATACCTAAATATTTTCCTTGTTCTCATGTTTGTAGTCAATCCTCAAGAGTGTAGTCACGTGGAATGTTCTTTAAATGAACATATTTGCTAACTGGCGTGATTTCAGTTTTTAAAACATTGGTTCCAGCAATTAGGCATTTTTTTCAGTTCCCAAATGACTAGAGAAATTCGTCTTGATTATAATTGCTCTTAGCCACGCATATCTAATTTGTGTCTTTTTAAGTGTTAATTAGTAAACAGTTTGAGCTGACATCTTTATGTGTTTGTGTGTTGAAAAATGGGGCTTATTGCTTATTTAGCTTGGGGCCAATTCCAGTAGCATGTACGTCACGACATGGAGGTGAAATTAATGAAAATACACTTGGCAGCGCAAGGTAAGAAGAATTTTTGAATCCAACTTTCGGACGTCCGCTTGGCGTGGGCTTCCGCGGGCTCCTTCAAACAGGCTAGTTTAGGGTGGGCTGGGGACCTACATCTTGCAGGAAGAAAGTGAGGGAGAAGATTTTCGTGTCCGTAATGAAATGGCAGAGCCCCAAGTTTATAAATGCAAAATGTTCATATCCCTGCACAATCGTTCGTTCTCCTACTTTCGGAAAGCTTATTAAACGGGAACGAATTCTGTGGAGGGAATCGTCGCAACCACAAATTTGTGATCCCTTTCCACCATCTAGTGGTCGCGTCTTAAACTGCAACAGGATATAACCTTTTTTCCTCCACGGAGTCAGCGTTGTTACCACCCAGCATCATTTTTATTTATTTTCCAGTCGGAAAGGAAGTGTTTTGGTAAAGAAAGAGGCCTACCTCCTTTATCAAATACAAATTAGCTAAAAACGTAGAAGGTAACCTGCTTATGTGCTTCCAAGACCCAGCTGAGGCCTGACAGCTGTCACAGGGAGTCGAGATAATTCCAGCCCCAAATACACAGACCTGAGGAGTGAGTTAAGTAGGTGCCTTTCTGAAGGCACTAAAGAAGCCAGGGATGGCTTAAAAGGGGAGTTGCTCGGGGGTGGGGGGCACCATTTCCCAGGCTTGAGGAGTCCGACCCCAATGTAGGGACCACAGTTTAATGCGGCAGACAGGCGGCTTCTCTTCCCGGAAACTGCGAGGACTTCGGGCCGTTTACAGTCTTCAGCAGCTACCCTGCAGATCGGGATTGTGAATATCCAGTTTTCCTGGGCGCACGAAAGTTGCACGTGTTTATAAAAATGGAAACATGACAGAAACCAAGTGGAAGGTAGACGTCCCCCCACCCTCCGCTCCTTGGGCACACACGGACCCGTGCACACATGAAGCAGTCACGTGTGTCCACCCCGACGTTCTGCAACTCGCTCCCACACTCGCCGGTCTGTCTAGCGCGTCTTCTCGGGCCAGTTTGCAGATCTGCCTCATTCTTTTCAGTGACCTCGCATTGTTGCTGCTTATTACGCCGAGATTGATCCAGCCAATGCGCTATTGACTGGCCTTTGAGTTGGTCCTAATTACTCGCTGCCACGCCCTGGCAGTGGGCTCCCCTGCACACATGCCTTTGCTCCCTGGGTCTTTCCTTAGGAGGATCTTCAAGAGGGGCTTCAAAAACTTCATGGAAATGCGTATCTTGAAGAAAACAGGCGTGGACTTGGGAATCCATGGATCTGCCCCACATAATCTCACACTTTAGTTCCATTTTCCCACACTTTGAGGTTCCTGCGTATATTGCGATTTTGCTCCCAGACGGGTGTGCCTATTTCCATCCGATGGCGCCTACATCCTTACTGTAGCTGAACATCACCGATAGTTTCAATGTTTCATATTGTTTAACTCATGATTTTTAACTACTTTTAAAAGAATTATTTACTGGAACCAGCAGTTGGCGTAATGGCTATGTTGCTGGACTCCCACGTAGTCGACCACGGTTCGAGTGTGGGACCCAGTGGCTTAAACTCACGCCCGGCGCATGTGCGTGCGTGCCCAAGATCCCAAGAGGAGAATGGAGGAGAAGAGATTGTGGCGCCATCCCTCTGGAGGGTGATTTCTCTCTTTCTCTCTCTCTGTCTCTATCTTCTGGCAAGCGGATGTGTCCTATAGAAAAAAACCTCTCAAAAAAAAAAAAAAGAATTATTTATTTAATTTTACTTGTTATTATTTTTTTTATTAATTTCACCAGACAGACAACAGAGAGAGAGAGAGAGAGAAGTGAGAAAGCAAGCTACCAGGTCCGAGACGTGATCCGTGGTCAGCCATGTGGGAGTTCAGCACCTTAACCACCACGATTTTTAACTACTTTTAAAGTTGAATTGGGCCAGCTCCATGGCCTGGTGATTAGGGCAACTGGATCCCATGTGGCTGACTGGAGGGTTCTAGTCCCAGACCCAGCAGTTTGAGAGACACACCAGGCGTGCACGCATGCATGCCCAAAATCCTGAAAGGAGAGACAGGTGGAGGAGGATGATTGCAGCGTTTTCTCCTCCCGTCTCTGGCACAGCTCTGCACCCCTCTGCCAAACAAACAGAAAGTTGGGCATCCCGTGCGTTTGCCGGCGTTTGTTCTCCTTGTGACTCTCCTCGTTCTGCTCTTGGCCGGATTGTTTTCCGTCAGCGCATTTACAGTTTTTAGTCATTCTTAAGATATCTTGCTGCTTTAAAGGTAGCGACCTTTCCTCTATCATTTGTTCAAATACGTGCACACACACACGTGCACACACACACTCACTCGAACAGTCATGTCACCTTATTAACAATGTCCTGTGCTATACAGAAGTTCCCACGTTTCTGTATTTTCATGCTTTGCTTTATTTATAGCTTTGAGTCGTATTTAGATATAAAAACATTCACACCTATTTCCTCCTACTCTCTTATATTTTAATTTTAATATCTTAAAGTAGCAAACGTCCCACTCCCCGTGCCATCTGAAATGTCTTGGAAGGTGAGCACCAGAACCTGCTCTGTCTCGTCCTGAGGTGCTGGCCAGCTTTCCCGACCCTGGTTTCTCCCTCTGTGCCTTTTAAATGCCACCTTCACATTTGCATATATAAGTGGATCCACGCAAGTTTTTCTGGACTGTGTTCTGGTTTTCGGTTCTGTGCTATTACCATCCTGTTCTGAATCTTACATCTTTATAATAAGCATTAACGTCTGGTGAGGTTAGTCCCCTCTTTTTTCCCCTAGAATTTTCCCAGTTATAGTCACATGATTATTTTTCAGAATCTTTTTTTTTATTTTGGGGGGAGGGGCTTCCGAAAACCCCATTCTAGGTTTTTGTGAGAACGGCACAGAGAATGCAATGAATGAGCAAGAGCAAGGAGTGCCTCATTTATCCGCGGCGTGGTCTCCGTGCCACTCGGCAGAGTGATGCTTTGCTCTCTCGGAGGTGCCACACGTGTCATTTTGGGTAGTTGTTAGGTGTCTTATGTCCCTATGGCTCTGAGCGGGACCTGCCTTCCGTTCTGTTTTCCGTCACTTCTGCATAAAGAAGCCTTGACGTTCGCGTGCACTTTCGGGGCTGCAGGCTCACGGGCTTCTGTTTCTGTGATTTTCAGTCGCTCTTCGTCCATTCCCCGGGCATGTGCAGACCCCGAGGGGGGTCTGCCTGTGCACCTTCGTGTGACACGCCACAGGCACCTCCAGATCCCTGGGCCTCCTGGTCTTATCCGTGTCTCTATGGAAGCTTCTAGCTTCGACACTGACCCATTTGTTTACGTGTAGACCTGTCTTGTTTTCTTTTTATCCCATTGAAAGAATTAGCCGTCCATTCCTATTTTCCCAAATGCTCGTATCGGGAGAGGCTGGCGGCTTTTGATAAACGTCTGTTACTCATCTACTGAGATGATCCTGTTTTTCTCCTCAGGCTATTAATGGGGGGAGCATGTTAGCAGAGTCCCTAATGCACAGAGCCTGTGAGTCCCCCACCTCTCCCCACCGCCCTTTTGGGTTTTGTGTGGGCAGTGAGGTCAGCTGAGCGGCCACCGCCACCCAGGCTGTCCCCACGGTGGCCCAGAACATTTGTCGTGCAAGGGAGAGAGCTAGGTGGGCCTGCAGGTGCTGAACTGGAGAAGAGGTTTACAGCAGGAGCCCCCGCCCGCTCCCACGGTGAGCTGTACGTGGCTCGTGCAACACGGAGGTCGGGGGAACGTTCGGTCTCCTGCAGGCCCTTCGCAGGAGGGTGTTTCTCTCCTTTTCTTATGGCTTTGAAAACATTTACCCCGCATGTCTTAAGTAAATATTCCCCAAAAAGGTACTATTAAAAGGTTTGCTGGCAGGTACCTAAAAATGAGCTTAGGGCCAGCTGGCAGCGTGATAGTTAAGTCACTAAAGCCCACATGGCTGACTGCAGTTCGAGTCCCAGACCCAGCAGCTTGGAAAACACACTAGGCGTGTGTGCATGCGTGCCCAAAATCCTGAGAAGAGAATGGAGATGGAATTGCAGTGTGGCCATCCCCCTGGGGGTGCTTTCTGATTTTCCCTCTCTCTGTCTCTGTCTCTCTCTGCTGAGCATGAGCCTGAAGATAAGACAGAGAGAGGGGAGGGCACCTTCCCAGGTTGGAGGCCCCAGTCAGCATATTTCAGTTCTCCCTCCGGGGATCTAGGAGGAAGTGCACATACCACCTCTGCAGGTGATATTCAGGTGAACTCACCTGAACTCGGCGATGTGGTCTCCCTGAGGGGGAGCCCCAAGGCTGCTCACGGCACCAAAGCGGGGTTTATTCAGCAGCAAAGGCATCTGTGTCCCCTCCCCCCAGAGCCCTGGTCCAGAGCAGGACAGGCTGGACATGCAGGACGGTCAGTGAAAGCAAGACACGCAGCCTTAGTCACCACTAAACGAGCCTGCACCCAGTGCTCTTGATAGACCTGCCCCAGCAGTTTCCACGCCCACTCGTACGAGTCACAGGTTCAAGAAAGGGCTCCTTTCCTCGCTTACTCAGCCCCTCCTCCCGCACACAGTTTGCTCACAGGGGTGACAGTCTGCCTGTGGGGCAGCGTACAGGGAGTGGTGGGGACTGTGGCAAACTGGGACGTGCATGCCTCTTCAGAGGGAGCAGCCTCCACTCACTAGTGCGAGGCCGATGCTTTATGAGAACCAGGGTCTGGAACTATCGTTCCCAATTTTTTTTTTTTCCTTCCAATAAAATCTAGGTAACTCTTGACATCTCGTAAAACGTTTTAATGTCAACTTCTCTACACGTGTAACTGTCTGTAAATATGACACAGGCCAACACCATGGGCCTGCAGCTTGCTCATGGTCTGTGTGGAGACACAGGTGACGCCGAGACTCAGTTTCACCATTCGTAGCGATGCCTGCTGTGCAGTCAGGCCCTAGGCTCTGTTTGACACACACCAGCTGTCCCACTGGCCCACCATGGCACTCAGAGGCCCTGGGGCCGAATGGACATTCTGCTAAGGCCGCCAAGGTTCCCCTGCCCCAGAACCTGCTCTGTCACCCGCCCGTTCAGGTGGTCCACCACACCCAGCCCATTCATTCACTCACCTCCGGGCCTCAGAAGTGGCCACGCCTCCATCACCACACTGCACCTGGGAGACGGGAGCGCTGGGATGCTGCCGAGGCCTGGGGGTGGGGTTCGCCCAGGTGCTGGGATCAGCTCCTCACAGGAAGGGGAGCACGTCCCAGGATGGTACCCCTTTAGCTGTGGGCCGTAGGGGCCTAGGACTATGCGACTCAAGGGACAGAGACCCATACTCAAGGGCATGGGTGCTGATGGCCCTTGGCGAAGGCTGCAGGGAGGAGCTGGAGAGGCCCTCACTGGGAGCCCCTCGCTGGGAGCCCCTCGCAGGACCGGCTCCGACCTCACCAGGGCTTCCCCCACTCGCTCGGATCCTAGCGGAAGGTGTGCATGAGCTGAGAGTGCCCTAGGGTGAGAGGGCTCTGGGCCCTGGGAGGCCAGAGGCTTGGGGTCAGCAGTGGTGTCCCTCAGTGTCACCGCGCCCCCCACTCCGGGGGAGTCCAGGTGTGGGACCAGAGGAGGGGAGGGGAGGAGGTGCTGCTGAGCACTGAGGAAGCAACCTGGGTGTGCCACGCAGGGGCAGGCCTGGATCCTGAGGCCCTCACTCACTCCTGCGGGCCACGCTGGGGGGCAGGGGCAGGTGGCACCCAGGGAATCCTGGCCAGCAGGGGCTGTGCCAGGCTGACGTGGGGACCCTAGAACCACACAGGTCCTCAGACACACCAGCCAGCAGGGCCCCAATTTAAGCCTCACGTTCAGGGTGAGACCCCAGCTCCAACTGGGGCCCAGGGCTCCGCACTGCTGGGCACTGCTCCGATGAGAGCCAGCAACCACTGGTGCCAGGACGGAAGCACAGAAGTGATTCCCCACCTCCACCCACACCCAGCGCCTCCCCTGAGTGGCCAGCGCCGCCTCCTCGTTTGGCGTCCCCACCCTGGGATGGGCAGCAGGACCAGCCTCGCAGGGCATTGAGGTTCCAGCCTTCTCGGCCCTGGAGGT
>NW_006159896.1:3155200-3175405 GCF_000334495.1 Tupaia belangeri chinensis | reverse complement strand
CCCCCGTTTCAGAAGCCAGGGCTGGGGGAGGGAAGGACATGGAGACCTGGCGTGAACAGAGCAGGAATCACCAGAGGGACCAGTAAGGAGGGTCGGCTTGACGCATCTGGAAACAGGGCGAGCTAAGGCCCCAGCCTGCCGGGATCTCCCAGGATGCCGAGGAGAGCCTGGGAGAAGCAGGCAGGCGGGGCCTCCACGCAGACCCTCGGGGCCTCCCTGACTCGCTGGGCTGGCCATCTCCTCTCTCAGGACCTCGGGGTCGCCCACGCCCACCTGAGCAGGGCCTTCTCCTTGGCCTCAGCCTAGCCCCTCACATTGCCTCCACTTCCTCACCTGGCCAGGTCCTGAGGCGCAGGGGCACAACTCCAGGCCTGTCCCTGTCACTGCCCCTGCCCCAGAGCCACCCCCCATGCCCTGGCCTCTGGACCACTCCCTGCCAGGCCTTTCTGCGTCCCTTCACGGTCTTTGCCTGTCAGCTCACATCTGTGGGTCTGCCCCCTACACCCCCCCAAATTGCACCCCAGAGGGGGGCACAGACACTTGCCCCAACCCAGCCTCCCACCGTGAGCTTGGCCGCCCCACGCTCTCCCCGGGCTGCTCCAGCTCACGGGGACCTCGGGGCCACGTCTTCCCTGGGCCTCGGCTTCCTCACCTGCAGTGCTGGGAACGATTCCTTTCTGCCCTTTCTGGGTGGAAGGACCTGATCGCCCTGACCCTCCTGCATCGGGGAGGCGGGAAGCCAGGCGGCGGCAGGCACGTCCCTTTCCCTAATGTGACCCCTCCTGTGAGGCGTCTCGGGCAGCGGGTTGCCATCTGCCTAGCCACCGAAGTCACCAGGTGCTTCTGAACACTGCCACCGCCTTTGCCGTGCGGGGTGGGCCAGAACCTCCCCAGCTGGGCCTCCCTCGGGCCTTGGTTCTGCTCACAGCCAGACCCGTGTGCACACTCACAGCGCTCCGCTGCCAGCTGTGGCTGATCCCGGGGCTCCCTGGAGCAGACCCAGCCAGCCTGATCACCCTTTTCACCGGCGGCTGGGGCCAAGGGACTCTGCCTTCCAGGGGCAGCAGGAGGCACGGTCGCACGTCCTACCGACAGGACGCTGACTTGGCCGGGAGAAAAGTGAGACCTGCAGGCTGTGACCTGGGAGGACTGATCCCACTAGGTGCAGGGTCCCTGTGTGCCCAGGGAAGCCCAGACAGAGCCCCTGACAGTGACATCTCTTTCCTGGGAGAGGCCCCCAAGCCTGGCTGCTGGGCTGCTGCAATGTCAGCCTGTGCCCACCAGAGGGCGCCCGGCTGGGAATTGCTCAGCTGGACTTGGCTCTGCGAACCAAATGCTTTTTAATTGAAAATTTTTTTAATTCAAAAAGGATTTGCTGTTTGTACGCGAGTGCAGGTTTTTCTTATGCAGGAGACTAATGTCTTGAGTAAACAGATTCAGGCCCAAATCCACCTTCAAAGGTACTTGCTGTTTGCCCAAGGGAGTGCAGGGGCTTCCAGAAGCGGCTCTAGTCTCTTGGGCAAACACTCCGGGGACGAGCAATCCCAGGCAGAGGCGGGCGTCTGTGGGAAGGGTTAGCTGCAGCCTAAGGGGGATTATGTCGGGGGACATATGTTGAAATTTCATTTGGGAGTTAGGGAAAACAAGGGGGAAGTGCTTTTCTCCTGCCGAGATAACCTAAAAAGGGAAAACGGCCCTGGGGGGAGGGGACAGCAGTCCTACCCTGGGCGACATTGGGCTCTCGCTGTCAGGAAAGGCAGGGTGTGTACTGTGACACCCTGGGTGCGAGAAGAAGGAAGAGGGGCCCACCCAGACCCGCTCCCGTGACACCGTCTCTTCCTGCCCACAAGGCAGCTCTCTCTGGCACCTTTGTCCACCAGCCGCTGCCGCCAGGCCACCAGCACTGCGAAGGGCCCAGCCCGCAGCCTCTGCCCTGCTCATTCCTCGGGCCCTCCCATCAGGGCGCAGGCCCCTCCTGTGGTCTCCGGACCCCCACCCCGTGTGCGCTTCTCGAAACGCCCCCACTCCCGGAGCCCAGCTCCTCTCACCCCTCGCGCCCGCATTCCCAGCCTCCTTGCCCTGGGGGCTCCTGGAGGACCTCACCCTCCTCCTCCGGAGCCCAGCTCCTCGCACCCCTCGCGCCCGCGTCCCAGCCTCCTTGCCCTGGGGGCTCCTGGAGGACCTCACCCTCCTCCTCCGGCAAAGCCACTCTATTTCTAGCCCAAACTGCTCTTCCTGCTCTGCCGCCGGTTCGGCCGATGGCCCCACAGTCCCCGCCACCGTCCACTGCTGAGTGGTAATGTCACGGAGGCCTCCACCCGAGGCCCCCACGTTCCTGCCACCTCCATACCCACTGCTCCCAGGACTCCCCCATCTGGCCTTTGCCATGTTAGAGACAGTGCCACCTGCCCCTGAAGCCCTCTCTGCATCCTCCTGTGGCCGCCCCACACCCTGTGCAGCCACCCTCCGGAGGTGGCGGTCTTGCTGAGTTGTTTGGGACCCAACACACTGGACGTCAGTGGGTGCCCATGCGGCCAGCCGCGAGGGTATTTATAGCTGTTCCCTGCATGCATGGACCCGAGTAGCCACCAGGTGGCAGTATGACCCCACCTTTGCCAGAATCCCTCCTCCAGTGCCTGGCAGCCTCTGGGATTGGCATCCCCAGACCGCCCTGTGCCCTGGTGGGTAGAGAGGACTGCCAGGGTGAGCAGTCCGTGGGCCCTCCTGCGTTGCCAGCAGATGTTCAGCTAGTGCTTGACCAGAGGCAGGGTGGGGTGGGGCAGGCCCTGAGCTCCTGTGGTCCGGCTGGAGAGTTCGCAGGTGCTCAGAGCGGAGAGGAGACCTGCCTTGGCCGCCCTGTGGCCTTGAGTCCTGCCCGCCATCAGGAGGGCCACATCATGCCATTCAGTCCCCAGCCCTCGGTCGCCTACCCCACCCCATTGTCCACACGGCACGGGGAGTCTCAGCCGCAGCCTGGGTCTGTCTGTCTGTCCGGGGCCAGCCTGTGGTCTCCGGCAGGGTGGCGTGGACAGCACTGACACGCAGGCCGCTGACCACACAGGCTCCTTTCCCACTTTCAGAGAGAGCCGCCCAGAAACGCCTCCTGCTGCCCTCCATTCTCACGTACTCCGACCCCAAAGCCCTTTTCCTCCTCCAGGTTTTTGCTGTAAGGCACACGCACTCTCCAGGGAGAGACAGAGAAAGAGAGAGGGAGAGTGAGAAGTCACCCCGCCAAACTGGTCTTCATTCTCCTCTCAGGATTTCGGGTGCACACCCACAAGTGCCCGGCTTCAAGCCAGCGGGTCTAGGACTCAAACCGCAGCCAGCCATGTGGGAGTGCAGTGCCTTAACCACCACACCACATGCTGGCCCCAGCCCAAAGCCCTTCTTAGCTGTGTTCCTGCTCCATGCGGGCCTTGCCAGCGTGTTTGGTGGGCAGGACCATGGGGACCCCACACTGCACCGGGCCCAGCCTCCCACGTGGTCGGTGCTTGGCCTCCCGCGGAGTGGACTGGCCCCGCCTGCATCACAGTGTCCCGCCCAGTCCACAGTCAGGTGGGTGTCCTGGGACGCCGGCTCCGGCCCAGGCTGAGCCCAGCCAGGCAGCTCCGCTGGGTTCTGGACCGCAGGGAAGCCCTGTTACGGCCACTCTGCTGCTCGGGGTTGTATATACATAGGACACAGGGCAGCCATGGCCTGACCCGAACTCCAAGCTCCTCCCTCCCCAACCGGCATGGCCAGGTGCCTGCTGCCTTAGGGGGAGCGTCCTGGTCATGCCCCACCCACCGCAGCCCCATGGTGCCCAGAGGCGGGGGCAGGCCTCCCTCTGCCGCCTCTGCCCAGGTGCCTGCTCACGTTTGCATGTCGCATCCCCTGGCCTTCACCCCAGGCCCCTCCATCCAGGGTCCTTCCCCTGCTCTGCATCTCCTCCAGGCTCCCACATCACCCCGGTGACCCAGGGTCAGAGTCAGCTGAGCTCAAGGCTGCAGTGTGAGGGCTGGTCCCCTCCGCCAGGCAGCCCCGGGCCAGCTGTGTGGCCTCTGCATGGTCCTCACCAGGAGTACCTCTGAGCCCCCCGAGGAAGGTGAGTGGGGTCATGCCCCGCAGCAGCTCACCAGCCCCCTCCCGCCCTGCCACTACAGCACCTGTCATCCACTGTGCTCAGGAAACCTTCGCTGGAGTGGCAAGTCAGGGGTCTCCAGGGCCTGGTGGCAGAGGCCAGCCTGGGCTCACGTTGGGCTTATGTGACATCTCTCAAAACAGGAGCACCGTGGTTTCGCAGGTGGCTTCACGTGTGCCTCTGTCCTGCTGGTGCCAGGTCTTGCCATGCGGAAGCAGGTGGAGACTGCAGAAGGTCTGATGGTCCCCTCCTGAGCCTGTCACACCCCATGTGCACGTGCGCACACACCCGTGCACACGCAGCTCTGGTGCACAGCCCACGTGCCCAGGTGCACATGCAGAGGGCAGCCTCCAGCCAGCATAGGACGACCGGCCACCCAGTGCTTAGCCACTCAGCGGGGTGGCCTCAGCCTCACGCGCGCTGTCCACGGCCGCGGATGGGTTTTCGGGGTGTCTAGGGACTGACCATGTCTCCCTGTCCTACAGTACGAGTACAGCTTCCGCACAGAGCAGAGCGCCGCCGCCAGGCTGCCACCCAGCCCCACCCGGTGTCATCAGATTCCCCAGTCCTGAGGGGCCACGGCTGTGGCCACGGGGAGGAGACCTGCCGCCCAGACTACTGACAGGGCCCGGGGCTGCGGGTTGCTCCCCGCCCCCGCCCCTCCTGCCAGCCCTCCCTCCCACACACTTAGCCCAGCCGGGCTGACAGCAATGGACTGTCCCTTCTGTCATCAGCTTGCCTGACGTGACACCCCAGCGCCCTGGGGGCATCGTTTCTAATCGTAACTAACCCGTGTGTGCCGTCGTGACCAGCAGCTCCTAACGTGTCTGCGTGATGACCAGCCGCCCCACAGAAGCCTGACCCCTCCACGGAGTCATCGTCCACCCTGCCCCAAGCCAGTGCCCGGGGTCATCCTGCAGCTCCCTTCGCTCCTGACCGTCGCCCACCGTGGGAGACCCCACAATGCCACTGTTTCCTCCAGAAGATCCAGGGGTGGTGGCTTCGCAGAGGACCCTCCAAGACTTACAGGTGGCCCCACTAGGGCTGCTGTGGAGCCAGCCCTTCTCACCGGCCTGGCAGGACCGACGGCCCCCAGCGTCTCGCAGCATCCCCTGGGCGATGCTGGGGGAAGCAGAGGCGCCCCTGAGTGGACCTCACCCCTCGAGACTCCTATGGACTCACCACCTGGTCAGCACACTGGATGTCCCCGCCTGGGGACGAGGCCAGGATGGCTGCTGCCCAGGACACTGTGTTCACACTCACGCCCGGCAGGGCTCAGCATGGGCCCCGCGTGCCAACACCAGCTCCCACTGCCTCCGCTGGGCCACCCTGGGAATAGGCATGCCCTTGCTCTGAGATGGCACCGGGCCTGGAGGGATGCAGGCACCGGCTCCTCAGAACCAGGCTGGGCCTCCACACCATCCACCCCTAGGAACAAGCGGCCACGGAAAGCCCTGGACCCAAGCCCCAGAGCTGGGCCAGAGCTTTCCCCTGTCAGAGGTGCTGGCACCCTCACGACTCCTCACGCCTGCCCTGAGTGGGCGTCACTGCCGTCCCCAGGGCTCGGGCCCCAGCCTGGGCACCACCTTGCTTTGTGCTGTCTGTCCTGGTCCCATAGGACGTGGCTGTCATGCCTCTGGGTCGCCGGGTGGCCTGGCGGACTAGAGGTGGTATGGGGGGTGCAGGGAGCTGCTGCCTCCCCAAGCACACCTGTCCCTGCCGCCATTGCTGAGGTGGCCCGCGACACCTAGGTGCCCACAGGGTCCCGGCAGCAGGAGAAAGACTGGCTGGCGTGTGGCCAGGGGGCGGGCAGGGTCACAAATACCTCATGTCCCCACGGCAGCACCTCCCTTTCCAGACCCCAGGCCCCTCGGTTGCCCCCAATCTTGTCTGGATACCTCTTGATTTCTGTGTGTTAGGGAAGTGGCCACCTCTCCCACCTCTCCTGAGACCTAAGGACACCCCTGGTGGACCCAGCTGGGAGGCCCCTGGGGTCGGCCACGGGGCCGCTGCCCTCGGTGCTCGACAGGGAGAACCGCTGGGCTGCCTCAGATGTCTCCGCCATAAAGCTCCTGGTGCTTCTGGGGGTCAGGAGCCCCATGAGAACCCGTGTCTACTGCTGCTTGTCAAGGTGGCTGGTCCCGAACCAAGTGGCCTGTGTGATTCAAAGCCCAGCAGAGGAGTGACCCGGTGGCCGGCTGTGTGGGAGGCTGGGTGGAGCTCTGGCTCCTCCTGCCCACCGCGTTCGGGTCTGTGCACTCTGTCCTTCGCCCCCACTCCTTGCCCTCGGGCAGGCGGACCCGCAGGCCCTCCCTGGCCTCCCCATAGCAAAAGGCATTGCCACAGCCGCAGGTAGCACTGGACAGCTCGGGTGACAGTGTGGGCCCCTGCCAGTGAGCAGGGAGGCAGAGTGAGCAGGAGGGGTTGCTGGGAAAGGAAGAGGGGTGCCCACAGCCCCCTGATGCCACAGCCCCCCAAGCTGGGACCCATTCTGACACCCCTGCACATCCTCCTGCAGGGACGAGGCAGGCCACGGGGAGGAGGGCGAGTGGGAGCCATCCCCTCCTCCGTAGCATTGCTGACGTAGGCTGACGCTGACTGACCCTGGTCCTAGATGGCAGCTCGACGCGATTAGGAGGGACAGTGTTATGGACAGTTGGTGTCTTCTGTGGTAGATTTTAGGCTACTCCTAACCCTCGTTTCTTACCTTCTGGGAGGTGGGTGAGGGTGAGCAAGTGTGTGGGTGACAATAAGGGCGTGTGCACAAAGGCAAGCGCCTGCTGGGGGAGGGGGCTCGTGCAGCCCCAGCTCACCCGGGCACCTGAGCGACCTCCTCTACTGTGGGGCAGGGTGTAGCCCCTCACTAGCCCCCACCCCGTCCCGCGGGAAGGGAAGGACCAGGTTCTCTTGGAAATGTGAAGTGCATGCACGACCTCGTCCCGGGCACCCACCCCTAGCCCTTCCCGCTGGTGCTGCTGTCCCTGCCCAGCACCCTCACCCCTCCCGAAAAAAACTAACCAGAGCACAGGGCCCTTGCTGCCTCCCCTTTTCCTCTGAAAATTCAGGGCATCTCCCCAAGGGTTTCGCAAATGGCACAAAGGTGATGAGTGTGATTCACTCCAAGTTCACTTGCAGACATGTGATTAAGCCCCCCCAGGCCAAGAACTAATGCCAGCCACACCCTCTGCTGCCCGAGGAGATGAGAGCCCCAGTGGAGGTAGAGAAGTAACAGGCTTGGCCGCCTGCCCTTGCTCAGTGCCCTGTGGCCGAGCCATCGTGGGAGTTGTTGACACCTGGCGGCTGGTGGTCCCTGTGTGACCCAAAATGGCAGTGGGAGACCAGGGGACCGAAGAGTACTCAGCACCTCCTCCGTGCCAGGCTTGAGGCCAGGCACTTGAAGCACACTTCTGTCATTCCCCCGAAAAGCAAACCCCAGACTTGGACGTCCTTTGCTCCTTGGTGCAGACGAAGAAGCTGAACTGGCTGTCCCCAGGGGCAGGCTGGTAAGTGACAGAAGCTGATGCCACCCCGAGCCCCTGGAACAGCGTCGTCATAACCACATGCCTAAGGATGGCCTGTTTCCGGTCCTGGAAAGGACTTCTGAGCACCCCTGGGCCCCACGGGTCACCACACCACTGTGCCATGGGTACTGAGCCCAGCTGCCTGGCCCCTTCCACCCAGAAGGGGTTCCGCAAGGCCTGTGGGGTTGCTGGCACCCCCCTTTGTGGGGGACCCTGAGCCCGTAGCTCCTCCAAGAACCAATGGGTCTGAGGCTACGAGCAAAGGGGGTCCTTAAGGAAGCAGCCTTGTGCCATGAGCGGTGCTCCAGGCCGGTGGCTCCTGCGCTGTCACCACAGAGCCGATGGTCTCCACTCAGGCTGCCTGGCGCCTTCAGGCAGGCCCGGCCTTCTCCATCCGTTCTGAACTCAGGCTCGGGGGTAGCTGTGCCTGTCATCACCATGAGACAGGGCTTTGTCCTCCAGCAAAGGGCCCGAGTCGCCGGGCCACCCTGTCGGCCTCAGACAGGACCTAGGAATGACACCCTTACCACGTATTTATTCAAGGTGACTTGTACTTGGCAAAGGGAAGTTTCACTGTGTGATTGTCTGTGTTCTTAATATAATTTGTTAAATAAACGTTTGTTTTAACCTCTTTGCCTGGTTTGCTGTCTTGTCTGAAGCCAGCAGAGGTCAGCGTTCCTTGGGGCTCCTTGGGAACAGATGCCTCCCTGCCCCCCAGCCTTTAATCCTCTAGAAGGGCTGGCAGCCTGCAGTGCCCCTGCGTGAGGAGGTCACAGCAGCGAGGGATTCAGGAGAGTGCGGGGAGGCAGGCTTCCCTGGCAGCAGCCCCGGGGATCCTCACTAAGGCCTGGCAGGAACGTGGGTGCTCATCTCAGAGGGTCCGGCAGGGCTGGAGACTGGCCATGGCTCCTGGTGCGCGCGCAGCCCTGCCCCCACTGCTCACCTGCCCTGAGTCACCACTCCTGACAGACAACGTGCTGCTCCGGAGGCCTCGGGCTAGACAGGCTCTGCGCTCCTTGCGAGGAACCAGCTCAGGTTTCACTCTGGAAGCTCTCGCCTCGGTGAGTAACCCCTGCATTTCTGGGCTCCGCATCGCAGTCTCAGCTGCCACCACGCCAGGTTTGGCAGGAAGGAGCCAGGACAGGTGACCCCCTAGCTCAGCGCACATCTCACGGGACCCCTAGAGTCCTCACAAGAGCATCAGCACCTCTAGCCCACACCCCAGGCCCTCCCTCCAGATCTCTGGCTCTTCCCCACAGCAGGGGAGAGGAGCAGCCCAGAGGATTCTGCAAGAAGCCATGGGAAAACCGAGTACGCAGCATGCGGCTGGAAGAGCTGGCTTCCCCCTCCGGCTGTGTCACCTCCTGACATGGCTGCAGCCCGTTGACTTGCCTGTCACAGTGGGCAGTTTCCTCCCTCGGTGGCATGAGGACACCCGCAAGATGGATGTTTCGCTCAGCAGAGACGGTGGCAAGCCAGGCTGTGTTCCTATGCACCGCGTCCCTCTGAGTCGCTGGGTCTGGAGATTCCAAGGAAGCACACGTGGGCCTTAGACACCAAAGACAGCCTCGGGCACTAACAAATATAAGTCAGCAGGGCTGACAGGTGGATGATGGTCAAGACTGGTCTCCCACTTGGTTAACCATGGTTCGAATCCTGAACCTGGCGGACTGAAACACTGGGCAGGACCAGCAGATGGCGGAATGGTTACCTCACTGGACTCCCAGGTAGTCAACTGTTGTTTGAGTCCTGGACCCAACGGCTTAAAACTCTTTCCGGGCCTGTGTGCATGCATGCTCAAAATCCCAAGAGGAGAATGGAAAAGGGACTGAGATGTGGCCATTCCCACTGGGAGGGTGATTTCTCGCTTTCTGTCTTTTTGGCAAGCGTATGTACCCTATAGCAAAAGTCTCTCTTAAAAAGGAAGAGAAAAGAAGAAAAGAAAAGAAAGTCACACCAAGAATGTGTGCAAGGAAAATGAGAGGCGAGAATGAAGAAAAAGGGATTGCAGCGTGGCTATTCCCCATGGCAGGTGATCTTTCACTTTGCCTCTCTCTGTCTCTTTCTGTCTCTCTAGTGAGCACATGCACCCTATGGCAAAGGGCTTAAAATTTATTTTTAAAAGAATCATACTTTTTTTTTTCAAAAAAAGAAAGAGAAAACATAAATCAGCAATTGCACTTGAACATCTTATATACCCATCTCAGAAACCATAGTCAAACTGATAAAAGGTGAGCAAAGATATAACAGATTTGAATAACCTAATTAATAATCACAGAACTTTCAACGCAGCATAGATCATATCAAGACTGAACTAAGCTGCTCAAGAAGCTTGGTAAATCCCAGAGAGCAACGTCATACCTAAACTCATCCCTGGTCAGATGGTGATATAATTAGACATCGATGACAAAGTGATAGTTTCGAAATTGTACATGGAAAATGCAAAACATACTACTAAATAAGAGGAAATCATAAGGAAACGTATTAAAATTGTAGCACAAAATAATGAAATCACTACACTTCAAAATTTGCAAGACACAGTTGAAGCAGTAGATACAATGAACTTGATAGTTTAAATGTATCTAAAAAAACAGAACAATGAAAAACAAAGTAAGGGGGGCCAGTGAGTGGCATGGTGGTTAGGGTGCTAGACGCCCACATGGCCAACTGCGGTTTGAGTCCCAGACTTGGCAGGCTTGCTTTCTCTTTCTCTCTTGTCTCTTTCCGGTGAGTGTACATGCCCTATAGTAAATAGTAATAATAATAAATAAAATTAAAATAAATAATTCTTAAAAAAAAAAAAAACTTTCAATTGAAGAAAGATCAACAAGAAATTGCAAAGAAAGAATAGCTATAATAAAAGCAGGATTGGGGGCCCAGCAGGTGGCATGGTAGTTAAGGCGCTAGACACTCCCACATGACTGACCACGGTTCAAGTCCCAGACCTGGTGACTTGCTTTTGGACTTTCTCTCTTTCTTTCTCAGTGTCTCTCTCTGGTCAAATTAAAATAAATGAATGAATAAATAAAATTAAATAATCATTTTTTTAAAAAGCGGGACATTGGACAAAAATAGAAGTAATAAACTAAATCAAAACTGTTTTCTTTGAAAAGACCAAAGAGTAGACAAACTTCTGACCAAAGGAGAGAATGAAGATGCAAATTAAGTGAGAATTAAGAAGTAACTACAGATAGAGCAGAGATTAACCACGAATATTCCTAGTAACTCTACAGCATTAAATATCTGGAAATATAGAATGTCAAAATTAGCATAAGAAAAACAACTATCAAACCATTTGGAAAAAGGTAACGACCTCTACCCCTTCTCTCAGAATACATCCTAGAACAAATCCGCCAAGTTTACTTAGATTTCCGAAACGACAGCCCTCCCTCCTCCGACAGAACTCATTCTGGAAAGCAGGATAAAGAGGAAAGCGAACCAGCTCACCTTAAGAGAGAAGTCAGTCCAAACCAGACGACCACAACGCACACACCAAATTATTTGAGCCCTGTTTTGCTTATGAAGGTGGGTATAAAAATCCTGATTCAAATATTGTCTGTCTGAATTCGGCAGTCTATTCCATAATCACGCATTAAGGCTGAGGGGGATCACCGCATGAATGGTGTGACAGTGTGACAGCCACCATCATCCCGATGAAGGCAGGAAATGCAGTAGGTATCTTACCAAGAGAGGGACCGGGCAAGAATGCCCACGACCATTTCCTCAAGGTACGTGGGAGGTCCAAGCTCTCCCTGGGTGGGTGCCCATGGCCAGGGCTAGCTGAGGGTGGGGGTGGACCGCAGTGTCAGGACCCTGTTAGGAGTGCTGTCTCTCTGTGTCTCTGTCTCTCACTCATGGAGGGAATAAACATTTTTAAAATTCAAGCAAGGGCCAGGTTGCAGTAATGCAGCTGGACTCGCATGGGAAAGTCCGAGGTTCTCATCCCAAGACCGTCCCATGCCATGATCCGGGCTGGCTGGGACTGGGGTGGATTGCGCTAGGAAGAGTCTGCCATGGAAGAAATTAATAGTTTAAAAGTTTGCAAGTGAGAATTCTGGGATAATTTGGCCGTTATTCTAAAATGCTAAAATGTTTATGAAAGGAATAGAAGTCCACAATAATTAAGCAATTGAACACAGGAAATAGTAAAAAGAGGAACTCACTCTTCCAGGTAGAGACACTGCACAGCCAATGAAGACAGTGTGGACCAGGCTGGCGTAAGGCAGCAGCAGGGGAACTGGGTGTGGAGTATGTGGAGATGCGTGGGTTTTCTGTAAACCTAAAACCTTTCTAAAAACTTTTTTTTTTAAGCAGTGTGGTACTGACCCTGGAGCAGGCCTAGGATGATGAGTGGTTGGGGAAATGCGTGCTGGGGCCAGGATTGCTGGGGCAGAGTGGAGGCGCGTCTTCAGAGGTAGTCGATATGTCCAAATGGTCTTCAGAAGTGGTCACAGCCACGTCTAACCTGGGCGTAGCCGCTGACACTCAGACCAGCGTTGAGTGACAGCTGCAGCTGCTCCACGTCCTCAAGGAAACGATATTCTTCCAAGGGGCAACTTTTTTTTTTTCTAGAGAGTTTTGCTATAGGGTGTGTGTGCTCGCCTGAGAGACAGAGAGAGAGGCAGAGAGACAGAAAGCTAAAACTCACCCCTCTCTCCAGGGGGATGGCCATGCGGCAATCCCTTCTCCTCCTTCCTTTTGGGTACGCGCATACATGTGCCTGAGTTTTAAGTCACCGGGTCCGGGACTTGAACCGCAGTTGACTACGTGGGAGTCCGCCGATATGACCGTAATGCCATCTGCTGGTCCCAAAATGGGTAACTTCAGTAGAAAAAAAGCTGTACATCACCGCGGTTGCATGTGTTCTTCCATGACGACCTGGTGAGTCATTTGCCCATTTTCCCTCCCTTTATTCCTTATCTTCGGCCCCGGGAAAGTCATGATGCGTTTTGCATAGAAAAACACATCGAGACCTTCTCAATGGCCTAACACATGGTCGAAGGCAGTCCGTTATCCTAAACATGCACAGGTGTCTCCTCCCACCTGCGGCTTCCCTTTCATCCTTTAAAGAGCACCTTGTAGTGGACAGTTATTGGTAACATAGTCCAGTTATCGGCCTTCTCCTTAGGGCTGGTGCTTTCCATGCATACCTTGTTTAAGAATCCTTGGGGCCCACAGGGGTTGCCCAGTGGTTAGGGAAACTGGGTCCCACATGGTCAACAGTGGTTTGAATCCCAGACCCAGCAGCTGGAAATGCACGCCAGGGTTTGTGTGCATGTGTGTATAAAATTTGGACAGGGTGGAGAGATGGAGGATGGAGGAGTGACAGCATGACCTTGCCTCACGGGGTGGGGGCGTGCTTTTCCTCCACCTCCCCTCACTGTCTCTGACAAGCACACCCACACCCTCTGGCAATTAAAAAACAAAGAAAAGGAAAGAAAAAAAGAAAAGAATCTTTGTGTTCCAAACAGACTTTTAAAATGGCTTTTGTTTCCTGGCAGGAGGGAGGCAGGACTCCTGGGGGAGGTCAGTAAGTCCTGGGCTCTAGAGAGGTTGGCCTGGGGCACAGGACGTCCTAAGTGAGGATGGTCCTCAGGGAGGCTGCTGTGCTTGGGCATGTGGCCTCAGCGGGCACTTCCGGACAGCAGTGCTACGTCCCTGTACGCTGCTGCCCTGCCCTGCAGGTCGGGATTGGCTCCTTGAGCAGATGAGGAAGCTGAGGCTTTAGGGAGTGCTCTGCAGACGCAGCTGACCAGGGGCAGCTCAGGGCTTCACCTGCCAGAGGTGGCCTGCCATGTTGGGGTGGGGTAAGCAGGGCTCACACGTCAGACAGGCCCGCTCAGGGTCCTCGATGCCACTTCTCCTGGGCTCTGGGATAACCAAAACCAGCCAGGGTCGGAGGACAGGGGGTATCCAGAGGAGGAACTGGGTCAAACCCATTACAAGCCTGGCTCAGGGCCTGACACGAGGCTGGGGAAATCTCAGCAGAGAATTTGGCTGGGAGGCCCCATAGGGTCCCTCCACTGTGGGCAGGAAGGGAGACAGGGCCCCTAGACGTGTCCGCCCTAGACCTGCCCATCCAGCAGGAGCTCCTGGCTTTGCACGCAGTTGTCTCTGCTGTTCTCTGGCCGGTGTCACAGAGAGCAAGGTGGGGGGGGCGGGGGTTCCCAGGGCTCTTCCAGAATTTGCTTCAGACTTAGCACGGCCCTACCGCCCATCAGCGCTGCCTCCTGGGGTAGCGGGGTGATGTGGCCTTGGCCAGAGCTGCAGGGCTGGGGCCCCTGCCTCCCATCCCACCGGCTGCAGGGAGCCCCCTAGGGTAGTTCACTGTAGGGGCCGGGTACACCCCGCGCAGACCCCAGGAAAGAGGCATTTTGCAGCAAACTCCCTTTGGGTCCCATTTCCCACCTGGGCAGGGGGAGGTGAGGACAGGAGTTTTCTCATGCTGTCCTCTGGCCTGTTTTCTCCGCTGTAAAACGAGGCCCTTCAGAGTTGCGGGGCAGGTGGAAGTAGCACGCGCCCACCCCCACCCCAGCCAGGACCCCGCGCTCCAGCAGCGGGTTCGCACTCGGTCAGGCCGCGAGGGGGCGCTTGGCTGCGCCCAGTCTGGCGCCGGCCCTCGCTGCGCTCTGCGGCTACGTCCCCACCCGCGTGCTGCTCACTCTCGGACCCTCGCGAAAGCAGAGCTGAGAAGTCGGAAAATGAATCCAGCGGCCTCCCGCTGCGGATGTCTGTTTGGAAGGAGGCCAGTCCTCCGCCCCCTTTCGTTCCACGCCCTCAGAGGTCCCACTCCCACCGCGCCAGCCTCGCGTGCAGAGGAGCAGCCAGTGTGGACCCAGAGCGCTTGAGGCTGGGCCCAGCGTGACTCTGCCCTGGAACGTGGATTTGCCGGCGTGGTCCGGCTGGGCTTTGTGACTGCAAGCCTCCACCACCGCGCTCCCTGTTGGGAGAGCAGCGCCTGGTCGATCACGTCTCCGAGCCTTGGCTTCCACATCTGTAACACGGGAAGCTCAGCAGCCCTCACTTTGAAAAGTTGTCGAGAATGTTGAAGGTGATGTGTCACTGTCACCCAGCTTCCAGGCCTTGGGCAAGCAGCCTGAGCCTCAGTTTCCCTAGCTGTCAATCGGGGACAATGAAAGTCCCTACCTCGCAGCTCACTGGCGGGCACCCCGGCTCGCAGTAAATGCAGCTGCTGGGTTATGAGAACCGAGAGAGGCCTGCTCACAGGCTCAGCACCGCCCCACCGTAGAGGCCTGTGCCCCAGCCCCACGGCTTGTCACTTAGGGGCCCAGGCAGGGCAGCTGGGGAGCCACTGGCTTCGGCTCCAGGCGGAGTGGGCCCCCAGCCCCCACAAGCTCCCTGGCTTGAACTGTACTCGCTGTGGGGCCCACAGGTGTCTAGCTGGGGGCTCAGAGGCAGCACCCCTTCCCTGGCTGTTCTGCGGGCCTCTGCTTAAGCCACCAGGCAAAAGCATTCTATTTTTTAACACCATCTGAAAATGAAAATGTCCCAGGCATCTAATCCCTCCCTTCCTTTTGGCAACTTAAACCACCCTAGCCATGCCAAGATACTGAATCGTGGTGGGAGCTGCAGGGTGGCGTACAGGCCTCCCATGAGGCCAGCCTTGGAAGGTTCCTCGCTCAGACTCCGCCTGACCAGGTATGAAGTGACCCCGGCCCCCACAGCCTGCATCATGACATGCCTTCAAGACGGCCGACCCGAAGGGCACGCCAGGAGCCTAACTTCCTTCCCAACCGGGGCTGCTGCCCACCCCCACTCCCCCCAGAAAAATATTTGGAATGGTCTTTGACTGAAGTGAGATTAATCCTCAGCTCCCTGACAGTGTCTTTGGGCATGTGTTTTTATAACCTCCCTTTCAAATGAGAACCATTTGTCGCCGGGAAGCTGGGGAGGCCCTGCCCCAAGTGCTGGGCCAGACATCACCAGCACCTGATTGAGCTCAAGGACAGTGTGAGGGGCAGAGCCGAGGGGAGGGCGTGCCGGCCGCTGGCTCTCCTCCGCTGGTCTCCAGCGCCCCAACTGCGGCCGGTGGCCAGCCAGAGGGCTCTGGTTACGACCCGCTCCCCCACACCAAGATCTGCCCTCAACGGTGACGTGGCCTCTCCGAGCCTCAGTTTTCCCATCTGTAGAGTGGGAGCGATGATGGCCCCTCTCTCCAGTGACACAGGCAGCCGGTGCCTGGAACAGTGGGCCCTCAATGTCGACTGAAACTTTTAAATTTTAAAATTTTATTCATGATAGTGCACACACACAAAGGGAAAAAAGAGAGGGCAGGGGCTTATCACACTGTGACCCCTTTTCCCTAGCCCTCCAACTCCTCAGGGTCTTGGGCACGTGCAGGCACGTGAACTGGGTGAGTATTCAAGTGTGCCCAGGGAACCAAACTGCGGTCGGCCATTGTACCACCAGGCTGGGCCCAGATGAGACTTTTACACACAGCCTGAGCTTTCTGGAAACTCCTGGTGGAAGGGCAAGGTCCCCCTGACTGGGACCTTTCAGCGGGCCACAAATACCCATCCTAAATGTGGCTTGTGTCTCCTCCCCCTCCAGGCCTAGCCCTCGGTGACGGGGCACCCCTGCAAAGAGCCACCTCGGTGCCACCATGGTCTCTCTAATTAACTCTGAGCTGTGGTCGGTGGCCTCTCTCTGCATTGTCCCCCAGCCCCCACAACCGCAGGTCCTGTTTGAAGTTTTCTAACCCTCCCCCTTCCTGCCGTCCCTGCTTGTCGAAGCAAGGCAGGCCCTTAGGGCTCAGCTGGGAGGGATTTATTGGAGAATTTCAAACATGGGGTCTTGGCTCAAACGTGTTGCTTCCTCAAAAATCTCCCCAGAAGTTTGATACGTGTGGAACGGAGGCTTGAAGGAGGGACTCGGATGATCTCAGAACTCAGATTCCACCTGGGCCTGTCAGAGAGCTCGCAGCCCCCCACCTGGAGGAGGAGAGCACAGCGGCAGGGAAGGGGCCAGCGTCTGGGACGCTGAGGCACGGGATGAGCCACACTCAGGAGCTGAGAATCCAGCGTCCGCCTGGCCCCACCGGCTGCCTTAGTGCAGGTGTCTGATCCTCGCAGTGTAAGCCCCTCCCTGCAGGACGTGGACCTGGGAAGGTTTGGGAAGGGAGGTGCATGAGCGCCCTGAACTGCAGAACTGCACCCCGACCCGCACTTGTGGGCTTGCTCACGCCGCGGGATTCCGGAGGCATTGCCTGGGCAGTTCTCAGACTACCGAGCCCACGCCCCTCCTCGGGAGCTGGGCCAAGACGGCTCCGGGACAGGGGCCCCACGCGCCCTTCATTTTGCTCCCCCGGGCAGGGCCGACTCGTTCCATTTCTCAGAGGGAGCTTTGCAATGATGGATCAGCCCTAGCCCCAACTGCTGGGGCCCTGGGGAGAAGAAACATCTTTTGCAGTTCCGCGTGAAGCCTCCCACTTCTTGCCTAACAAGTGCTGAAAAGCCGCACAAACACCCCCGGCTCCCCGTGAGTGACGAGATGGTCAGGCAGCAGCGCCAGGGGATCAGAGCGAGTCAGCGGGCGTCCCTGGAGTGGGGTGTCCGATTCCCTCCTAGGACGCTCCGCCAACCCGAGCTTTGAAGCCCTGGTGGAGGCCGCAGAGCCGGGAGGAGCGGCTGAGCCTGAGCCTCCCCGCCCCAAGATGCTGCACAGATTGCCCGGATAGAGGAGCCACAGCCCGGCCCACTAGTGCTGAGTCGCTCTTTTCAAAAGCCCTTTCAGATGGTTTCACTTCTCTGCCCGCTTTGTTGAAAGATGTAAAAATTTCAAACCACCACAAAGTAAACATCTCAAAACCCTCTCTTTTCAAAAAATCCCATTTTCAAAAATCTCATTTTCAGAAATCCCTTGAATTCCATCTCTCTCTCCCTCCCCCGCCTTCTTCACTGTTCAGTCCGAGTGTTTCTCATTAATTTAGAAGCAGCCCAGGTGAAGCTGGTGTTTTCGAGCCGTGTTTTACGGGCGGGAAGTAGCTTTGTTATTTAGTAGATGTATTAGATAAGTCGATGTCTTGTCAAAATCAAGCAGGTTTTCTTTATTAGGGTGAAATCGTAATGAACTCATCTGCTTCTAATATTTATAAAGAGAGGAGAGGCCATTAATTCTACTGCTTGTGAATAAAACCATCTGTGATTTCTTTCCATTTGATGGGCTTTGGTTTTAATATACATTTTTCACAAATAAGCGCAGAGATTTTTTGGCGAAAATGTCACATTCAGGATCTCATAAAGAAAGAATGCAAAGAGAGGGAAACAAACTGTTCCGTTAGCGAAGAGTCATTTCTCACCTTGCATAGTGGAGAACAGTCAGCCAAGCTTCGCACATGAGGTGACAGACCCGCCTGTTCAACGCTAATACGATCCATGACATGTTACCACGCAGACCACGTCCGTTCTGAAGTTTGTTTTCCTTCGGGAATTATACAGTTCGTTTAACCTAATCTGTCCTGACACTTGAATTATAATATTATGAGCTTCTTCAGGGAAGTTAAACAGTAGTTGCCCACTTAAAAGCAAAGCCGAAGTTAATAAAGTGGGCAAAATGTCAAGGAAAAGGGGGCTAATCGAATCACGGTGTCATTCTCTAGAGAAAATATAGTCAAGTTGTATTTTTTTTTCCACTGGAAATCTTGGACGCCTAATGACATATTTCTATCCAGGAAGAAATTTGAACTCCGTAGCCGAACTTGATTAAACCCCAAACTGCAAGACCTTGTCCAGTGGGACTACTCGGGGACTTTGACTTCTGGGCGTTGGGGCTTAATTAAAATATTCACCCAGCTGCTCTCTCCGCACCAAGGGGGCCCAGAGGAATTAAACCAATAAGCTTAATTCTATTAGTTCACCTGCCTGTATACACAGAGATGTGGAAGACCATTTACTGGTTCAGGAAAAAAAAAAAAATCATCAGACCCACCCCGTAAAGTCAGTGGGCCGTCGCTGCAGTGACCAGACGACCCTAAACACACTTACCAGTCTGGAGTCTCAGCTCCTGACTCCGACTCTCTAATGTCTCTTGCCAAAAAAACAAAACGTCAAGCGGGTCACTATAAGGATTTCTATGCGTGTTGTGTGCTATGATTTGTATGTTGTTTGTAATCACATGTAGCTGCCGTATGACCCTCTCACGTGGCAAGGAAATCCTCACTTCCCTCCACGAAGTAAACACTACCGGTGCCCCATCCGGCAGACGAGAAAACCAAGGCTCCAAGAGGTGCACCCGTGTGAAGCCCAGTGGGCTATGCTCTTCACCCCAAATAATAGTGGCCCTATGGACACTTTGCTCTTGGTTTTAAATCTTATTTTATGTCTGCCATACACGCACAGTATGACATCTGTAAGATACAAAGCCTAAAAAGTGAAAAGTCAGCCTCTTCATCAGCCCTCTGTTCCCCTCCCGGAGGCAGCCACCACAGTCTGTCTCCTTCCCGAGAGCGGAGTCTTAGGGCGCAAATCCGTGTACGTTTCCCTTCTCACACCTGGGGCCTAGCGGGGCCTGCTCTTCCATTTAATCACACACCTTGGGAGAGCGCTCACCTTCCTTTTCGGACCACAGGCCACTCCATTTAGTAGGTGTATTAGACGGACCCATATGTGATTGTTAATAATCAACCATTTTCAGCCAGCCAAAAAAAAAAAAAAGGCAATTTAACGTGATTCTTCCTGATGCCATCGCTTTTTGCCCGATCTCCTGTGACGGGCATTTAGTGGTTCCCCGGCCTTTGTTACAGAGTGCTGTGGTAAGTAATTGTGTACACCCTGATGGGTATTCTCTGTAGGCTAATTTCCTAGAAGTGGCACTAATTCTGTGACCTTGGGTAAGTCAAGTCCCTCCGTCAGCCGCGAGGCTGAGAAATGAAGTGGCTGCGTCAGGTTATTTCCAAAACCCCTGACCGACTGTCGTTCTGCAAGATAGCAATCCGCACGTTTGTGACTCTCTGTCACAGCTAGAGGTGGCCCACCATGACTCCAGCCAGGTCACTGTGGAAACGAATGTTCTCCACCAAATGCGGACCAACTCCCTGCTGGCTGGATTTGTCAACCAGGGAATGAGACATTTCCCTGTGATCAATACAAATGGAATCGAAATCTATCCCAGGCAGCAGCGGCGAGCGCTGGTTTTTAATAAGGGGACCTCCAGAGGATATTGCATTCCTATGACAACGGCTGACAGACCTTGAGTTTTAGTGTCAGAAACTGTTTAATGCAAAGGGCTGTGGTGGAGACCCTGCCGGGCACTGGGTGGGGGTTTGTGGTGGAACCAACCTGGTCCGTAAAGGCTGTTGCAGAAACGCCCACTACCCTCGTCCACTGTGTCCTCAGCCCCCTGCGGGCCACCTGTTCACAGAGGTGGCCATGTTTGCCGGCTGGGCTGAAGGAGCCGGCACGGCTGGTCGACCAGAGGTGAGCCACAGCCTCAGACCTGGTATTTACAGCTCTCCGTGGGCCCTGGCAACCCGGCTCTGGACAGAGTTCACCTTCAGCAGCGCCAAGTACCTGGGCAGAGGTGGCGGCCAGCATGGGTGACCATACT
>NW_006159896.1:3152405-3155169 GCF_000334495.1 Tupaia belangeri chinensis | reverse complement strand
CTTTCCCTGTTATGAATTATTCTGGTAACAGAGTGACTCAGACACCTCAGGTCAGTCAGGTTATTTGCAAACTTGAGAAGGACCAGTTTCTAATCGCCCAAAACAAATTAGGATGTTCTAAAAATGTAATTCCTGACCAACGGCCAAAAGGACTCTGGGCCCCTTCTCTTGATTCTTCGCCTCTTTTAAAATGATCTGTTGAGACAGACCAGGGCTGGGAAGACGTCAGACACAGGAAAACAGCTGGCATGTAAGGGAGATGGGATCAGCAGTGATTTATTTCCAGGGATTTGATATTTTCGGTTATTGTTGTTGTTATGTGTGTACGATAAATCCTATTTTAAAGTATCTGTTAATAGAGTGTTTTATTATAATTTTTTTTTTTCAAATTCTCTTTCAAGTGGATGGGTTGTTTCTCAAAGTTGAAGCCTCGGGTTCGACTAAAAGATGTGACAAGAAGAGTGTGTCAATACATTTTTCCACTGGGAAATTTCACCACCCGATCTTACCACCGAAACAAGGTCTTGTCCTTTTGAACGATGAAATGCAAAAGAAAAAAAGAAGCCTTAGAAGTTATTGCTTAAAATGTTTTGCTTGAATATATGTAAATGTATTTCAGTCGTTTGGCTTTTTAACCAGAATTCGTGTGTCGGATTTTTAAATGCCAAGATGGGCTTTCTCTCGAGTTTCCACAGGCAACTCGCAAAATGACATCTGCCGAAGCCTGGGCAATCAGGTACGAGGCCCTTCAAGGAAGGTTCTAGGGGGTAATTACCACCGTCCTTTGTGCGGCACAGTGACACCGGCTTGAGGACACTCTCGGACCTTGGCTGAAAGTCACTGAGCTGCAGCTTAAAACTAATCTTGTCCGCAGCTCCCTGGCAGGAGGTCAGGGGCGAGTCTTTCAGAAAATGATCTCCAGCGAGATCTGAGGGGCTCCGAGAATATAACACGCTGTAAAAGGGCAGGAGAGGGGAGGGAGAGAGAGAGAGAGAAAGGGAAAGAATAAAGGCAAAATTAAATTTTCACAATTAAGTATATTCTTTTTTTCATTTAGTTAATTTCCAGCCGCTCACGTTTATTGCACATTAATTATGCATACAGCTTTTGTGCGACTTAAAAAGTGAAGAATGTGATCCTTATCCTTTTATGGAGGATCCGGCAGCCGCGCTGGAGGCCTCTGCGGTGGCGGGTGGGGGGGTCAGAAGGGGCAGGAGCCGAGTCCTCCCTTGGAAAGCCAGCAGCCTGGCAGGCGGAGGCCAGGACACTCCACTCCCCACCAGTGCTCTGGGGTCTCCCACCTCGTCTCTTATCAGTCTTTCCTACAGCAGGGCTGGTGACAAGGGGTCGAGTGGAATGGGAGGGTTGTTCTGGGCCAGATCTGGAGAAAGGCCCCAAACTAACCCCTGACACCCTTCGCCTGCTCGCCTGGGCCAGTATCTATGCTCAGACCCACTGGGCCAGGCAGAATTGTGACAGACAAGACCTTGTGGGGAGAGGTTCCTTCTCCCAAGCTCCTCCACATACTCCCCTACCCCCCGGCCACGTGCCAAAGGGGGCTGATGGGGGAACCCAAAGTGGGAGAAGAGCTGGGCTGCACGATGCCTCCTCCAGTCCCACCCAACCCCAGCCCCGGCTCAGACTCCGCTTGCCCCACCAATGGCCTCAGGGAGGGCTGGGCAGGTGACCCTCTGCCAACATGCTGTGTGACACTAGGCAAGGGCCATAGTCTCTCTGTGCCTTCCTCTCATGGAAGCTGCTCTGGGCATCTGCAGGCCATGCCTCGTCCTGGGAGAGCGCCCTAGACTGCGCCCCACCTCAGCCCCGCCTCCCCAGCCCAGACCTCACCACTGGGGACCCTCTGCGCATCCACTGTGTGGGCCCCCGGAAGCTCCCTAACCAGCTGCCTTAAGTCCCACAGGACATAGCAGCTGGAGCCAGAGACCTTCCAGGGTTCAAGCAAAGCTGCTTAACTTGGCTGGACCATGGCCCTCAAGCTCTGTTCAAGGCTGGGCCGCTGTGTCCCCGGAGCCTGACTGCATCGGCTGCCCTGAGGCCAGGAGCCAGGTCACCTCACGGGGACAGAGTGTCTACCTGAGCCTATTTCCTGCACCAGTTCTGAGCACGCAGACTCAGGGCCCTAGTCCAGCCCCGATGGCCCCACTGCTGGGCAAGTGGGGTGACATGGTTCCTTCTCCCTGACCCTGAAATCTCTCCATCTGAAAATGAGATTTGGAACTGGACGCAGTTGTCCTGAAGCGTGGGTAGAGGGCTCCAGCCCAGGGGATGATCCAGGGGTTGGGACTCACAGCAGATGGTGGGGTCAGCACGGAGACCCATTAAGCAGTCGAGGAAACCGAGGCTTTGCGAGGGAAGCGCCTTGCCCAGCCTGGTGGTGGCATGAAGGCTCACGGTGCATCTGGACCCCACCACCCTCAGCCTGCCAGGGGCTGGGACGACCCTTTCTCCATCCAGTGGCGGTGGAGATGAAGAGTCGGAGAAGGACTCTCACACAGCCGGTCCCCTGTCTCCCACGGGCTGCCCGGCCACCACCTGCTCCTTGTCCAGACTCCCCCATTCAGAGCCACAGAACTCGGCACCAGACACCAGCCCAGGAACAAAGACTGCTGGGCTGGGCTTCACCCCACAGGGGCTCAGCACGCTGGCCCTGCAGCTGTGAGACCCAGTCCGCCTGCAGCCAGCTTTCCTGGCCTCACAACCGGACCCCCGTGGCTACCGCCACCACCCCCGACCCCCCGCCCCA
>NW_006159896.1:3141179-3152345 GCF_000334495.1 Tupaia belangeri chinensis | reverse complement strand
ATAGCAAAAAAAACAAAAAAAATAAAAAAAAAAACCTCTCAAAATAAATAAATAAATAGAAAGTAAAAAAAAAAAAAAAAAAAAAACCAATAAATCTCTCCTGTTTTTCTGTTCTGGAATTCCCACTTCATCCTGCAGTGACTCTGGGACGAACTTTAAAATGAAATTGTCATCATAAAGAAATCAGCCGTGCATAATAATGAACAGCATGTTTAACATTTATTACTCAGTGTTCTGACAAACTAAAATGTGAAAACATGCCAAAATTGGGGTTTCATAAAACAATTTTTCATCAAGTTCTTTCCTGTGACAAAACGCGTCCGTTTCATTTCTGACGGGCGAGAGCCACTTCAAACGCAGTAGCCTTCCCAGGCACGGGGCTCGCGACTGACCCGCGGCCGCGCCGAAGCGTCGTCAGCCCTTACGTTCTCTGATTGACAGTACTCTGGCTTTGCTGGTAAGCGACCGTGTCACACGGGGGAGGGGGCCCACCGTTGTCCTGAAACAGGAAACCTCACAATGCAGACACCAAAATCCTATTTTTTTGTAAATTGTGGTAAAATACATATAATGTAAAATTGACTGCCTTAACCACGGTAAGTACAGAGTTCCGTGCTGTAAGCACATCACACTGTTGTACACCGTCCCCGCCGTCCGCCTCTAGAACTCATTTCATCTTGTAAAACGGAAACTGTCCCTGCTAAACACCAGCTCCCGTGCCGCCCTGCAGCCCCCGCAAGCCCCGTTCTGCTCTCTGCCCGTGGATCTGGCTTTTCTAGACCCCTCGCCTGTAACTGCGGCCAGACGGTGCCCGTCTCTCTGTGACCAATTTCTTTCATTCGGCATGGAGTCCTCCCCGGAGTCTCTTCCTTTTTAAGGCTGAATAATACTCCATTGAACCCTAACCCCACTTTCAACATTCCTACATGGGACACACCCGGACCGGCGCCCTCGGCGTCTGGGCCCGCAGTCTCATCGGTGGGTGCACACCCCAGTTCTCCCACACAGAGGGTCAGGTGTGCACGCAGGCAGACCCTCTCCTAGACTGAGATGCAGTCGCACGGGCCGCAAGCTCAGTGGCACCCACGGGCTTCTCTGCACTGCCCACACCTGCACAAGCACACCCAGAGCCCGCCGGGGCCATGGCAGGCTCTGCAGATGGCATCTGAGGACCCGTCTCAGCGCTGGAGGTGGGGGCGTTGGGCACTTTAAGCCTGACCTCGTTCCTCAGGCCCGCCCCCAGTCTCCTGGCCCCCTCAGCAGGAGTAAGAGGGCACTGCTCGGTACCTGGAGAAATGCCACGTGTCCTCTGTCTGAGCTGGGCTTCCATGGCCCCAACGGGAGCAGGGGACTTGGAGGACTCAGGAGCCCAGGTCTCACAGAGATTCAAACCCAGCTCCCAATTGCCTGCAGGGCCTCCCTCTCTCCTGTGCGCCTCTCGGAGAAGAGCTGGAAGGACAGGTTCCTCCTTGCTCAGGACCGTGAGGGGGAGCTGGGGTGGACGCTGCGGCCTGGGATGCTCTCCTGAGCCACATTCTGCTCTTTCAGAGTCTCGGGCTTGAGATAGAGTGCGTGGGCCTCCTCCGCTGCCCCGCGGGGCCTGACGCCTGAGGAAGCCTTGCCAGTAACGTGGCAGCGCCTCTGGCTTTTCCAGCTGACGTCCCTCCGCTTAGGTCGGGATGGAGTCCCAAAGGCCTGCCCCTACCGTTACTGCTGATTTTCCCCAAGTGGTAAAACTGTGTGGTAAGAAGGTGGCCTTATTTTTGGAAATGCATGCTGACGTCTTCAGGGGTGATGTCTGGCACTTACTTTCAAACTCGTAGCAAGGAATACATAGATCTGTGAAAGGGACATGCAGACGGGACAGCAAGGACAGCGCTACAGGAGGAGGAGAGCAGCCCGACTGACTTCCTGAGATGGTTCTGCATGTTCAGATTCTTTCATAATAAAAGTTCTCGGGGCTCCCTCGCTCTCACCGCACCCTTGGAGGCTCCCTCGCTCTCACCGCACCCCTGGGGGCTCCCTCGCTCTCACCGCACCCCTCTTGATTGCTTCCTCTCTCTCTACACTCTGTAACCATGGGGACCCCGCAAGTCCGAGGGGACACGTCAATGCTGGCTCAAGCAGGAATACTCTGCTGCCTACCTCCCAGCAGTGCCGGGCATCGCTCTGCTCAGAGCTGTGGGGAGCCCACTCTGATGGGAGCAGGAAGCTTGCGGCTGCAGCTTCCTCGGCATGCACTGTCCCCAGGCCCCGCAGGGCCACAGAGGGTGGTCACCAAACACCAGCAAAGGGTCTGTCACCAACTCACTCTTCTTGTGGTCCCAAACAGTGACACACACAGCACGGGAACCCCCCTCCCATGAGAACCAGAAACTCCTGCCCATGCCTGCTGTCACCAGCACCCTCCAGGGCCCAGCTCGAAGGGGTGCTCAGTGGACTGAACAAAGCTTAGACCCAACATCCTCCTTTTCACAGGCTGGAACAGAGTCAAGGTCATGCCTTGCAGCCTCGTCAGCCACAGAGACAAGGGTGCCGCCAGCTCCGACAGGGAGCTTGTCTCCCGGGGCAGCAGCAGAGGGAAGCAGGCAGCAGGTCAAAAGGCCCAAAGAGCCTGCAGCTGGAATCGGCAGGAAGGAGGTGGCCGGGGTTAGAAGATGGGGGACAGGGATAGGGACAGGCTGCCCAGCCAAGAGCAGGTCCAATCTGGCCAGAACCAGGGTGTTCTGAGCTGCCCTTAAAAGTAGGACGTGTCCCGTGTGAGGGCCCTGGGATGGGACAGCCTCGCTCTGGCTGCTCAGCATTCGTGGCAGGAAGGAAGGCCTGTTCTATCAAGGAGGAAGCCGGAGAGGTGTTTTGTTTTAATCATCAGAGATCAAAGCCACGTCCCCTGGGCTGGTGGTCCTCCCAGGGCAGCTGCTAAAGCACCAGGCCCTTCCCTCTCCTCCTGCCCGGGGTGGTGGCTCCACACCCCCGCCATCCCAGGCCCGCTGCAGGGAAGCTGGGGCTCAGGGAGACCTCTGGACCCTGCATTCTTGAGGGGCTGAGGCAAAGACAGGTGTCAGTGACCTCAGAAAGCCCGGTCCTAGGGACGAAGAAGTGAGGATGGGATGTGCAGCTGAACACTGGCGAGTCGGGGGGCAGAGGCTCCCACCCCATTCACGAAGGCCCATAGCTGAGCGCAGACCGTGGGATGACAGACCCAGTCCCATCCTTCCTAACCAAGAAGCCACTGGATCTGAGCCTCTATCGCTCTTCTGTGAAGGGGGCACAGCTGTGCTGCCATTGTCCTTGTCAAGCCCTCGGCTCAGAGCCTGGCCAGGACTGGGCATGCGAGTGGTCAGCGTGCTCACTCCCGGGCTGCTGCGAGCACAGGCCTGTGTGCTCACGATGCCGGGGACCCAGAGCTCCTGGGATTTGCTAAAATGCATTTCGTGATGCTTACACTGGGGCCAGCAGACCCCGATGGCAGCCAAGGAGGTCTGAACACTGAGCCCTGCACTCTGACCCGCTTCTCAGCTGCAGCCAGGGTCTGGGCCGGTGTCCCGCTCCTGGGGCCTGCTGTCCCCCTGCCCTCTACGCCTCATACCCAGGAGGTGGGATGGCCTATGCTGCCTGGGGACAGAGGCCAGAGACTTTGTCCCTACTCTGTTTGTCTTGAAACAGCAAAACCACCACAGGGTTCAAAAGGAAAAGAGGAAAATGCGGTAACTCGTCCCAGACGGTCCGTCCGCTTTATCAAAGCTGATTTCAGGGAGCAAAGTTCCCACCAGGAGAGGCCACAGCCTCATTAGGGAGTTCTGGATGAAAAGCCAGGCCGCCGTGCACATCCTTGGGACAATTAGGCCTTGTCCTCTGCCTTCAAAGGCAACCTCGCTGTCTGCGCCTCTGCGAGTCCGCATGCGAGCATGGAAGGCCCATCCACGGGGTCACTTTCTCCTTTGTCTTTCTTTGGGGCTCTGTCTTTCTTCCTCTCTCCTCTCCATCGGTTCTTTATCCTCTCGGGGCCAGGCTGCTCTGTGTGTCCACCCTGACCCACTCTGCCCACTGGGTCCCCACAGACGCCTCCAAGCAGGCCCAGCCTCCCCCAGACCTTTCCCCATCCTCCAAGGACGCCCCACGACGCTGGCCCAGACACCCAGCCTGGCCAAAAGCTTGGAATGGTACAATCATGGCGAGGCTTCCTCCTCCCGAGCTCAGAGTTCTCCCCTTCCTGAGTACAGAATGCGAACTATTCCCCCACAGCAAACTCCAGCTCCGGTTTCCGGATGCCTCCCTCGGATGCAGCAGGGGCTGAGCCGAGATTTTTCTCCAAATCCGACTAGCAGCCCCCACCCCCAGCCCTGTGGAATGTTTCTTACCCACAGCGATGGCGGCTACCGGTTACAGCAGGGACAATACCACGTTCCCCAGCACCCTGGACGCTGCTGGGGCCTTACTTTGAGAGATAGCCTGGTGTCCAGGGACCCAGACACATTTTGGGAATGTCACCCCAAATGGATCCAAGCCCTGAACACACATGACACAGGCCTGCTCAGGCCAGCCCATGACTCCGCCAGCACCCTGGGCCCTGGCACCGTGAAAGGTTCCCGTAAGAGAGAACGCCACGTGTGAGACGCAGTCCCTACGCCAGGCCACTATGTGAGGGAACCAACATGTTGCGTTAAGCGAGAGGCAAATTCGACAAACTTGTTTTCGTCGTAACACAGAGGCAGCGGGCACAATATTTGCAAAATTGGAAACAGCCTGGCTCTCTACGGCTCGCTGATGGTACTTGGGTATTAATCCATGAAGGCAATCAAACGAGCTTAAATAAAAGTCTGAAGCCTGCAATATACATGTCAATGAACAAGCGGTAAAACTTCCTGGAAAGGTGATTTCAAAGCCATATTGCCCACGCTTGGCAAATTGCATATTTAATTATTTTGTCAGTCCCTCTTTCTCCTCTAATCTTTGGGGAAAATGCCTTTGGCCATACGAAACCAGTTAGGATAATTAAGGTATGATGGAATTAGGTGTCGGCTGATTCCTCAGAAAGATGCCATCCTCCAGCCTGGTATGAGGAGTGCGCTGGCCTCAAAGGCAGACAGCAGTAATGTCTGCCTCTCTACGGAAAGATCAAAGGTCTTTTGCCCCTTTCAAGATGTTTGTAGAATTTGTTTCCTAATTATCCCACATTTGCGCACTGGGACATCCTAGTTAACTCTTTGACGGCACCTCTGGAATTGGGCCGAAACTGACATGGAGTCGCACCCCCTGGCCCCAGGCTCAGGGCTGAGATTCCGACCCGGGTCTATGCTCAGAGATGGAGGAGGATGGCTGTGAGCTGGAAACAGGGTCCAGGCTCAGGTTTTAATCCCGTAGGTGTCAGCCCTGCTCTGTTCTCAGTGAGAAGGACACGCTCCGCCGCGCAGGCTTCGCTGGGAATGGGTCACCCCTCTGCGCTGGACCCAGTGTCAGCTGAGGCTGGGATCTGGGCTTTGCCAAATGTTGCCATCTTAAGAGCAGGGCTGACGCCTTTGGGCCATTTTAGAAAAGAAATATACTAAGTAAGGAATATACTTTTAAGTGTACTTCTTAAACTACGAAAAAGAAATACACTTTTCCCACAGAGGAATATTTCTCCTGGTCCAGGGAGATGTTAAAAAAGGGGGAAAAAATCCATTAAATATTTGGGAAAAGAAAAAGTGGCCAAAATTTGAAGTTTGAATTATGGCACTTGGAAAGTAAATGTGATTTAGAATAGCATGCCATGATAGAAAGTCAAATATTAGAATACTTTATAGAAAATCTAATGGAGATACTTTCTAGCGTGCATTTTATTTACTTTCCGTGTTTCCTTTTTGCATGTTCTGTTGATCTTCCTTGACTCCGCAAATATTTTTTCTGATTGCTTACTTCAAACAATTTTTGTCTTTAATATCTTTGTCTTAGCTTCAGAAAGAGAAATGGGAAAAAAAAAAAGACAAATATAAAGAAAGGCCTTTTTGAATCTCTTTGTATGCAGATAGAATAATGCATTTGGATTTTTTTTTTCTTTTTTTTTTTTTTTGAAAAAGCCCTCAGCAATTTGAAAAATGAAATACCGCTGATCTTAGGAACCACATTCCCGGAGCAGCTCCCGGAATGTTGGTGAGCACTTGCTGCCCTTTTTCTTTCCTTCCATGTTAACCCTTCAACTACATTCCCGGAGCAGCTCCCGGAATGTTGGTAAGCACTTGCTGCCTTTTTTCTTTCCTTCCATCTTAACCCTTCAATTCCACCTGTGTCCTACAGGTTTTAAATTGAGGAGATGAGGTCCTCAGTGTGGAAAAGGGAGCCGTTTCCTTACAAAGGCAGCTGTTTGCCGTGTCTCTCAACGCACCAGAGATTCCAGATCTTACCAGCCCGGCCACGGCTCTACAAACGGCGGGCTCAGAAGTGCCTCCTTTCTCTGATAGCTAATTTCCATTGCGAGGGATCCCAAAAGACAAATAAATTTGTGTCACAAGACAAATAAATTTGCGGAAAAGCGCCTTTGCTTTTTGCACGGAAGAGGAATGAGTATGGCCTTCTCGTGTCTCCATAAGCTAAAAGCAGGTGACTCCAACCAGGGTTTCTGCCTCCAGAAAAGGGCTGTGAGGAGACGGGGCAGCCCCACCAGGGAAGGGGTTCTGCGTAGGGCTACCGCATTTAGCAAATGAAAATGCAGAGTGTCCCATTAAACGCGAATTTCTGGCAAAAGCGGAAAAAATGAAGGATATGTATGTGCTGAAATATTACATGGAACATACTTACACTAAAAAGTTATTCATTGTTCAGTCAAAACCCACGTTCAGTGGGATGTCCTGTATTTTATCTGGCAACCACAGCCTTGGCTTCCAAGTGGGGTCCAGGGAGCTGAGCAGGGACATCCCACTTTTCCCATCCAGAAGCCAAATTGAGTCCATCAGGAACACAGCGTTTCCTGTGGGTCTGGGAACATGGCCTGGCCGGCCGTCAGCATCCCAGACCTGCCTTGCCCCTGCTCTGCACCCAGTTTTGCCATTCCTGAACTGGGGCAGACCTGCAGGAAGGAAGGAAGCCCACCACCCTGTGCCAGCCCTGAGCCGAGCGCTCCAGGCCTCACTGACCCCTCTCCTGTCCCTGCTTTACGACAGGAAACTCGGGCTCTGAGAGGACATGCAGGCCAGGGCACCCACCAGGCAGACAGACGTGGACACTCAAAAGTTTCAGGTGGATTTTTATTTTTAAAGCCCTGAAGTATTTGTTGTCAGGGAATCGGGACCCCATGGGCATTCTCCATGCCGCCTTTATAGTCAACTTTGGTGACCAGTGGCAGCGGGGAGGGGACACCATGACTTTGGAGGAGCCCTGGCTGGAGGTCTGGTTGTGTGACCTGGCTGTCCCCAGCCACCTGTGGGTCCAGGTCTCTGAGACCCAGGCTTTCCCACAACTCGGTCTGCTGCCCCAAGTTTGGGGAGATACCCTCAGGAAGCTCTACAAAGCTGGAGACCTCGGCTGCCAGCCCTGTCCCCAATGCATGCGGCAGGGCAGGTGGGAGCAGGCAGCGGGTCATTCCCATTATGTCCCCAGAGGCACGGAGGCAGTTGCTCGAGTCACGTGTCACTGCTCACAAACAGCATCCCTGTACCTGGCGAGGGTCACCCTTCTCGCCCCAGAACCCCTCAGCCGCCCAATACCCAGGTAGTGCTGCCCTCCTGAGTCTCAGCGCCTCCGAGGATGCCCCAACCCTTTCAGCCCTGACCACTCCGCTGCCAGTCCTTCGCCTAGCCTCCCTCACTCCCTCTTGCTGTAGGAGAAGCTCTTCGGTCCTGCTGGGCCTCCAGGGAGCCGAGAACAGCTGGCCAGCATCTGGAGCTCTCCATTAGCCAGGGCCCCCGCCCTGGGCCTTCCGCTCCCCGGCAGAGTAATCCCGCTTCCTCTAACCTTTTGGCGGGTCCCGCGCTCCGGGGCTTTCATCATGTCGGTTGTGCCTCTGAAGCGGCTCCAGGCTCTCTGGCCCTCCTAGGGCTTTTGCTGGGCCAGGCCAGACTGACCAGTGAGGGCAGGGGCAGAGGCAAGGAGGGAATGACCCCTGTCCCCTTCCAGCCCAGACAAGTGAGGGTGAGGTGGCCATGTCTAGGAGAGGGAGGCAGATGAGGGGTTCCCCTGCCACCAGGTAAGATTCCGCCTGTCGCTAGAACAGGACAGGGTCTTCTGCCTTCCCTCAAAGGCCTGGTGGGAGGATGCCCTGACGGGTAGGGCCCACAACTTCCACTACAGGCCCATCCCAAACTCCTCTGCCTGCATCATGACCTTGGGGAAGGCTCTACTTCCTCACCCGGAAAGGGACAGCTGGGAAGATTGTAGAGAAGGCCCTCACGAGGTGGCCCCGACCCACAGAGAGTGTGCAGGAGCACAGGGCTCGAGCTGGCACTGGGGCCGTGCTCGGTGACGTTGCCCTTGCATTCCTGGGATTATGACTAACCAGGCCAGATGTGCGTACCCAGCGGCCCAGCTGGCCGGGCTGTGCTCTGCCCTGCAGCCCTGGGTCTGTCCTAGCTTCTGGTTGGGAAGGAGGCAACCTGCAAATGCACCAACTTTCCTCCTCAGCGCTTCCCCGATCCCTCTGGGGATCTCTTTCCAGAAGCTTCTGTGGCCCTGGTGTGGCATCCCAGCCTGCTATGGGCTCAGAGGCAGACCGAATCCCATGGCTCTCTCCCTTCTCCCACAGCTTGGGTGGCCTCCCGGGCTGGGTGTGTGCCCCCAGCTGGCAGGGACATCCAGCTGACAAGGCCAGTGGGCTGAGCCATCCACATTCGTCACTTACAGACTGGGACGGAACACCAAGTTCACTGACACTGCAGCCACCATGCAGACCTCAGGGCACATCCCTCAGAGACCCACCGCCGGGAAGGGGCCCGAGAATGCCCATGGGTTTGTGTCCAGAGACAGCAAATATCTTTGGCCCCTGGTTCTCAGACGTGTCATCTTGAAAGGAGCCAGAGGGACCATCATGTCACTCCCCTGCTAGTGACAGCAGTCCATTTGTCCCCCTCCCTCCGGGCCTCTGTGAACCCTTCAGGAGCCTGGGGCTTCTGCACCCCCCCCCCATCAAGGTCAAGAAGTAGATGCCACGGAGCAGGGCCGCAGACAGACACCCCCATGAACCTCACAATTTATTTGGTGATCAAGCTTGGAAGGAATCCCAGAATGTGGAGAGATATTTATTAAATGCAAACTTCTAATTACTCCGTTACTAATCTTTTTTCTAGTGACTGAGTTACAACGATTTTTCCAGCCATTATTTTTAACGTTGCAAAAATTACCCCTGAGATATGCAAAGCACAGGAGGCATGGATTGGTCTTAACAGCGGCAAGCTCTTTCCTTCCATCTCAGTTATTAAGAAAACGGGAAGGTAAATTTGTCGAGAATCACATTTCCACAGCAGATCACAAAGGGGGTGGCTCCCCCAAAAGTGAACCAGGGGAGGAAACCCAGAAATTTAAAAAGAGAGAGAGAGAGAAAGAGAGCGAGTGCACGCAATGTCCTCCTCACCTGTTTGTGATTCTTGCCTGGGAGTGTCGGTTCCAGGGCAGAGTTTTCCTGGCACCAAATGGCATTAAGTCCCTGGCTCCAATAGGCTTGGTAAGTGGCTCAAGGCATCTAGCGATGTCAGAACAGACCTGTGGGTGTCCCGAGGGGCAGCTTGGCTCGACAGCAGCCCATGCCAAGGCAGGGCCGCGGAAGGTGGAGGTGCAGCGTGTGGCGGCCCTTCGTGGACAGGTGCACGGGCCATCCCTCTCCAAGGCGCTACCTGCGGTTTACTGGACGTTTATTAGAAGCCCACGCAATATCGTGAAGCACCTGCAGGCCATAAAATCCCTTACATGTGTGAGGCCTTGAGGAAATTAACGGCCCCTCCCTGGGGACGCATATTTTGTGAAGATGTTTATTACAGATGAAGTGCTCCCGGGGTGGAACATTAACAAGTTGTAGAGTGATAAAAGGATTTTTATCCTTTCTCAGTGACAGAAGTAGGAAGAAGGCTTTAACGGAATCTATAAAAGGCCCACTTCCTAATGAATTTTCTTAACTCTTTATTAATAGGGCTGGCTGAGTGGAGCCGGGGTCTGCGCTGTGTTGGACCATCGGGCCAGGGGATGCGGTGGATGGGGCTCATGGGGGTGGCGGAGGCTGGAGGCTGCACCAAGAGGGCTCTGAGTGCGAGTCCCAGGCAGGAGGGCCGTCTGGGAATGTGCCTGAGTGATAGAGCAGCTGCCCCAGGAAACTCAGTTGGAGGGCCATCCGGGTGACGGGGTGAGCCAGGCCAAAAGGCAGGTTCCGAGCCCCTCTTTTAACCCCCTGCACCCCGCTCCGGCCTGCAGGCCATTACCGAGATGAAAGTCCAGAGAAGTCTTTGGACCACAACTGCGGAATCTAATTGAATTATATGAACGCAGTTAAACGTCTGCTTCAGAGAAGCAGGGCTCGCTTTCAAGATCGGGTGCTTCGGGAGTTAATGGGCTATTTGAACAATGCAGGCCGAGAGCGAACACAGGTGGGCTGTGTTAATAACTTTATTTAGACCCGCTTTTTTTTCTCCCTTTGAGGCGCACAAGCCTTCCATTAATGCATTCATTAGAGTTTATGGCCAGGCTCTGGGGTTCTCCTAATGACACTGTCCAGACCCGGCTCCCCAGCTAATTGAGGCCAGCTGCCCACCACCCCGCCCCGGCCTCAGGACCCAGGATCTCCAGGACTCCAGGACTAGTGGCTGGGACTGCGACAGGAGGGGAGGGAGGAAAGGGAGTCCTGCTGCATGCCCCCCTTCCGCTGGGAGCTGCAGGAGAGGAGTTATCAAGAGAACTGTCTTTGCACACCCCTGCCCCACCAGACCCCTCGAAGGAGACCAGATGTGTGGGCCTCCTGGATGGTCACTGCCACCAGCACTGCTCTAGCCCCCTCCTGGGCCTCTGCTACACTGCAGCCACACTGATCTGGTCTGATTCCAGCTCACCCAGCTCAACAGCCTGCTGTGGCTCCCCAGTGCCCTGGGAAGGAAATTTCAATTCTGTCCTGACATTCAGTGTTCTTATTGCTCCAGCCTCGTCTCATTTCATGCATCCTGGGTTTCAAATGTCTCCTCTCCTCCCTCCTTGGCTTGTTGTGGGCCCTCAACC
>NW_006159896.1:3129996-3140241 GCF_000334495.1 Tupaia belangeri chinensis | reverse complement strand
GAATGCCTCACCCTACTCCATGGGCCCACCTTCTCCCCAGACCTGCCAGGCTCAACTCAGCCAGGACCTTCTCCAGGAACCCTTGCTTTTCTGCCTGGACTGGAATCCTGGAAATGTGTGCACGTCTTCCCATTGGCGCCTCCTCCTGCTAGACGGTGAGTAAATACCTTGAGGGCAAGATTCATGTGCATTGCAGAGGGTGCATGTGCTCACCAGAGAGAGGAGCACCCGCCCATGGCGTGTGGTCTGGCTGCAGTCTGTGTTCCTCCGTTTCTCCAACCTGTCAGGATTTGGGGCACGCACGCGCACGAGCCCGGCCTCCAGGGCCTGGATTTGAACTGCGGTCAGCCTTATGAGATCCAGTTCCCAGTACACAGCACTTAATCATCACACTGTGTGCCCAGCTGCATTATTGTTACATAGTAACAACACCTTTGTAGTTCCTGCCCAACAAGCATTTACTATAGCCAGTTGTTTCACCAGCATTAGCTTAATAATACCCACCGCCCCTCAGGAGGTATGTTTCCTTGGCAGCATTTCACAGATGAGGAAACCGATGCGAAAAGACAGGAAGCTGCTTGCTCAGGGACACCCAGCGATTGACCCTACCCCAGTGACAACACTGATGACAGATCTGTCATAGGGTATTCAAGGACTAGCTTGCAAGAGTTACTGGCTAAATGAACTTTGTAGGCTGGTTGATAAACATGGCCATTGTTCAATTTTTAATGATATAAATGTGTAATTAAATAAATGATGTTCAAATCAAAGGTAATAAACACCCAACTCATCGACCACTATGAAGTGACTCTATCTGATCATCACCTCTGCACTGAAGGCTAGGTCTGTTGTGAAGATTCACACGGTGGGGACTCCTGCACACCTCCCAGCTGCATGCTGGGGCCTGAAATCGGCAGTGGTGGAAGTATTTCCACCAAGGCCAACTCTCCCCAGCAGGGCTGTGTTCTCTAGAGAGCGATTGTGAGCCATGTACAGCACATCACTGGGTTACAAAGAAGTGTCAGTAAGGAAACCTACGTATGGGCCCCTTGGTGGTATGGAAGTTAAGATACTAGATCCCCATGGCTAACTGCAAGATTCGAGTCCCAGACCTGGCAGCTTGAAAAACACACTGGAATGGGATCAGCAGGTAGTGTAGTGGTTAAGGCGCTGGACTTCCACATGGCTGACCATGGTTCAAGTCCTGGACCCAGTGACCTGAAAATCACATCAGGTATGTGTGTATACATGTCCAAAATCCCCCCCAAAAAAGACTAGAAGTAAAGGAATTGAGACACAGCCATCCACCCTCGGGGGTGATTTCTCACTTTCCCTCTCTCTATGTTTCTGTCTCCAACGAGTGCATACACCTCACAGTAAAAATTGAAGGAAGAAAGGGAGGGAGGGAGAGAGGGAGGAAGAAAGCCACCTAGAGCTCTGAGCACAGTGCCTAGTATAAACCAAATATTCAAAAGGTTTGCTTATTTGTTTTAAGTTTCTTTTTCTCTTTCATGAGAGTGAGAGTGAGAGAGAGAGAGACAGCCTCATACCACAGCTCCTCGCAGCCAGCCAGGGTCATGGGTGTGTGTGCACTCAGCATGTACAGGTCAACCCAGGAACCAGACCCTGGCTTTCCAAATGGCTTCCAGCGTTGCAGAGTTGCACTATGCTGTGCCATGGCAACCGCACCTTCTGTTCTTTTGAAACTTCTGTTTTAATAGGTTAAAAATTTTTTCAATTAAAAAAAATCACTGTGTGTGTGTGTGTGTGTGTGTGCACGTGCACACGTGTGTGTGAGAGAGCAATCAGGTGACATTGCCAGTATGGACAAAAATGAAGATATGCTGGCAGCATTAGACCAGTGCGGGGTCAAGGGCAGCATCGCTCGGTGACATGTAGGCGGAGACCTGAAGAAAGCGAAGGCCTGCGTCTCCAGACAGAGGGAGTGGCCAGGCAAACCCCTGCCGGGTCTGTTTGAACTGTGTGAAGAACGGCAGTGGCTGGGACAGAGCACCTAGGTCAGCTCAGAGAGATACAGCTGCCAGGTTGGACGGGGTCTCGTCGCTCACGCTCAGGGCTTCGGAATTTACCTGGATAAACTGAGCAGCGTGAGAGGGCTCTCAGCAAGGAGGCAATGAGACAGGCACATCCTAAAAGCCTCCCCCTGGCTGCTGTGCTGGCTTGGGAGTTCAGGATCGAGGGACACACAGGAGGTAACTCGATGATCCCCTAGTGAGAGACCATGGCTCTTCTGTCTGGTCGCTGGTCCATGACTCTCCTTAGTCTGGAGTGGCCTGCTCTCATTTCTCCCCATCATGTAAAACTAAATCCAGGGTCCAGGGTCATCTCTTCCAGAAAGCCACCCTAGATCTCTTCCCAGGTTGGCCAGGCGGCCATTGGGGTCTCCACCTGCCCATGTGTGTGCCCCTCACTGCTCTTAGCTCTGTGTGTCTAAAGGTCCGTTTACTCATTTGTTTCCCCCAATGTCAGAAAGCAACTGTTGACGGGCTGGGATGCATTCTCCCCAGGGCCAGCACGTACCAGGCAGAGGAGATGCTCGGTGAACGTGTGTTGACGTGAACCGAAAGAGCAAAAGTGTCAGCAGAGTGGATGGTATGGCACAGAAACCCAGAGGACTGTCAAAGGTTCGCTTCTGCAGAATGCCAAAGCTTCCATGTGGAACAAAATTAAACTCGAGTCCTGTCCTCTTGCATCTACCAATCTAGAGTGAGAGGAGACTGCAGGAGCTACGTATGGCTGGGAAGACGGAGGGATGGCAGTACCGAGAGCGGATGCAGTTACATTACCCTGCACTTCACATGTCATGCAAAGAATTTGGACCTTATCCTGTGGTCAAGGAGAAACTATTGAAAATGTGTAGTAGCTTTGTCAAATTTCAGGGTTTAGAAGATGACCTTAAAATGGCACCAGCTGTGGTCAAGGAGAAACTATTGAAAATGTGTGGCTTTGTCAAATCTCAGGGTTTAGAAGATGACCTTAAAGTGGCACCAGACCGGGATCAGCAGTTAGCGTAATGGCTATGTCACTGGACTCCCACGTAGTCGACTGTGGTTTGAGTCCCAGACGCGGTGGCTTAAACTCACGCTGGGTACGTGTGCGTGCGTGCCCAAGATCCCGAGAGGAGAATGGAGGAGAAGGGATTGCGGCGTGACCATCCCCCCTGGGGGGTGATTTCTCACTTTCTGTCTCTCTGTCTCTCTCTGTCTGTCTGGCGAGCACACGTGCCCTATAGCAAAAACCTCTCCAAAACAAAACAAAAAAAAGGCACCAGGGCTAGATGGTTTTTTTAGTTTCCTCAAAGAATAGTTAATTCTCATATTTTATACTTTTCCAAAAAGGGGAAAAGATAGAACATTTTACTTATAATTTTGAGAAGTTTATACAAATTGAATCCCATAACCCAATGAAGACAGTGCCATAAACTCTATAGACTAAACTCACCTGTAAACGTGGATGAGGAGACACAAAAGCAAATGCTGTCAAGGAGAGGGTAGCACAACAGTGAAAGTAAAACACAGAAGGGACCAGCAGGTGGCGCGGTGGTTAAGGCCTTGGACACTCCCACATGGCCAACCACGGTTCCAGTCCCAGACCTGGTGACTTGCTTTCTTACTTTCCCTGTCTTGCTCTCTCTCTGTCTCTCTCTGGTCAAATTAAAATATGTGAATGAATAAATAAAATTAAATAAACAATTCTTTTTTTAAAAAAGAAAGAAAGTAAAATACACTGAGATTAAATGTCATTTATTCCAGGAAGTCAGGTCCAGACGAGGAAAACCTGTTTATATAACCCACCACATTTAATGCCCATTCCCAGTTTACATATTTTGTAGCCTCCGTACTTACGAGCGAAGCATAGCCGGCAGGCCTTGAAGGACACCAGGCTGCTGACCAGGATGCCCGAGAGGGCGGCTGCGACACACGCTGCCCCGGCGATGATGCCCTGCTGGCCTCCTCTTTTTTTTTTTTTTAAGAAAACATTTATTTATTTGTTTGTTTGTTTGTTGTAATTTTCAGGCAGTTGGTTCCGGGATTTGAACTGCGGTCAGCCAAGTGGGAATCCAGCACCTTAACCACCATGCCACCAGTTGTTCCCTATTACCCTCTTTTTGTCTTCATGACACAAAAACATATTTACATACTCTTCCTTTTATGGCTGCCCCAGCCCGTTGAGGGGGTGCTTTTTCTTTCTTCCCACACCTCACCCCATACATGCACACATATCCTCTGAAATTAAATATATAAACACACACACACATATTGCAACAAAATAAACTTGTACTTTAATTTGATTCTTCCATGAACTTGTTGAAGTTCTCACACATATTTATTTTTATTCATAAATTTTTAAAGAGTTATTGTAACTATATTTTTATTTATTTATTATTTATCTTAGCTTGACCAGAGAGGGTCAGAGTGAGAGAGAGATAGAGAGAGGGAAAGTGAGAAAACAAGTCGCCAGGTCCAGGACTCAAACTGTGTTTGGCCATGTGGGAGTCCAGAGCCCTTAAACACCATGCCACCTGCCGGCCCCTGTTCACAGAAATTATTTTAAATGCCAACACTGGATGGTGGGGGATATAGCTTTTTATACATTTTAAATTACCTTATGCTTGTATTTTTTATCTCAAAATAGTCAAACAAAAAATGTGTACTAAATATGCATGTATATTTTCACACGAGAGTTGCCATCAAAAATAATAAGGTAACATAAGTGGTGCAAATAATATGATACCACCTTAATAGAAACACACACACACACACACACACGTGTGTGGGGTGGGTGAGGGCTATACCTGGCTGAGCCATTCTTTTCTCCTATTCTCAGGATCTAAATTGGGGCCTGGGCCACCCCATGTCATGGCAGTTAGGGTGGCTGGGTCCCATATAGCTGACTGTGCGGTTTGAGCCCTGGACCTGGCAGCTTGAGAAACACAGTGGGTGTATGTGCATGCATGCCCAAAATCCCAAAAGGAGGAAGAGCTGGAGAAAGGATTGCAAGGTGACCCTCCCTCATGGGAATACTCTCTCTCTGTCTCTCTCTGTCTCTCTCTCTATACACACACACACACACACACACACACACACACACATATCCCTGTCTCTCTCGAGTGAGTGCACATACCCTTTGACCAAATTTTGGAAAACATACAAGGGGCAGGGTGGAACAGATGGCATAGTGGTTATGTCGCTAGACTCCCACATGGCTGATCCCACAAGTCCAAGATGCGGTGGTTTGCAATTATGCCAGATACTTGTGTGTGTGTGCCCAAGATCCTTGGAGGAGAATGGAGGAGAAGGGTTTGTGGTGTAGTCATCCCCTTGGGGGGGGTGATTTCTCACTTTCCCTCTCTATGTTTCTGTCTCTCTCTCCAGAGAGCACACATACCCTAAGGCAAAAGCCTCTTATACACACACACACACACACACACACACACAATTGGGGAAATTTATTGAATAAGTTCGAATGTATATTCTTATACTTTAAATGGTGTTGGTTCCATTATAGATGGTTTTTATTTTTTCCTATGTGTCACTTTTTTGTACAGTTTCTGGAGTAAGTATGGCATAGTTTTTTCTTTTCTATTTTTTTTTTAGAGGTTTTTGCTATAGGGCATGTGCGCTCACCAGAAAGACAGAGAGAGACAGAGAGAAAGTGAGAAATCACCCCCCAGGGAGGATGGCCATACCACAATCCCTTCTCCTCCATTCTCCTCTCGGGATCTTGAGCACACACGCACATGTGCCCGGCGTGAGTTTAAGTCACCAGGTCCAGGACTCGAACCACAGTTGACTACATGGGAGTCCAGCGACATAGCCATTACGCCAACTGCTGGTCCCAAGTAACTTTTTCAACTGGAAAAAAATAGAAGCTGGCGGCACAGTAATTGGAGCACTAGACTACCACATGGTTAACTGCTGTTTGAGTCCTGGGCCTGGCGGCTTAAAACTCATGCCAGGCAAGTTTGCATTGCATGCTCAAGGTCCTGAGAGGAGAGTGGAGGAGAAGGAATTGCAGAGTGGCCATCCCCGTGGGGGATGATTTCTCATAAAGCTAATCACATGCCTATAAAACAGAGGCACAACGGACTGGCAGAGGACTAAGTGACTGAGGGCCTGGTGACATCACAGAAGACAGACCGGAGGGTCCCTGCATCCCATGGCACAGTCTGCCAGGACGTGCCCTCGCTAAAGACGCCTTCCCTAGCACTTGTGTACCTCCCCACTGCCCTCCTGTCCACCCTGAGCAAATATCAGACTCACTGAGAAGCTTAGGAAAAACACATTGGGCCAGTAGGTGGGCCAGGTTAAGGGGGCCGGATCTCACACGGCAATCTGAGTCCCTAGACTGGATGGCTTGAAAATCACACTGGGCGCAAGTGTGTAGGCGCCCCAAATCCCAAGAGGACAACGGAGGAGAGATTGGCAGCATGACTATCCTTCCTAGGAGGTGATTTCTTACTTTCCCTGACTCTGGCGAGTGCACATGCCCCACAGCAAAACTAAAAATAAGAAAGCACTCACTGGGGGTCGGCAGGTGGTGTGGTGGTTAAGGGTGCTGGACTCCCACATATGCCAACCGTGGTTCGGGTCCTGGACCTGGCCGATTGCTTTCTCACTCTCTCTCTCACTCTGTCCCTCTCTGGTCAAATTGAAATAAATAAATAGATAAAGCTAAATAAAATTATTTTAAAAATAATAAGAAGAAAGCACTCATTGTGGGGCCCAGGGCAGGCTGACCGTCTACCTGGAGGTGAGAGTGTAGTGTGCACTGTGGTCTGAAGCTTTCAAGTTTCCAAGTTCATCTCCTCCGTCTCCCTCCTAAACTCACTTCTCTCTTCCTGGAGCAGGCCTGGCCTTCGCCGTGGCACACTGCAGGTACAGCTCCTGATCGGAGATGCCCTCCCTATGCTGCCCGACACACTCCCGCCTGTGGCCTCCAACCCGGTGTACATTTAGAGATGGCTACATTAGCAAGGGGGTCTGGGAGTCTGCGGCTGCCCTGCACTGGCAGCTCCTCCCCCTGCCCTGGGCTCCTCCACACCCCCAGCCCGATGCACAGCAAAGAAGCTCTAGACTGCTGCTGGCGAGCGCACGCCATGTTGGGTCGGCTGCTCGAGGGGTGCTCTAGAACCGCCCCGGTGACAGATACGGCTACTGATGCCCGGGGAGGCTGTGCCACCTGACCACCCCTCGTGCCTACAGCTGCTGACCCTCAGTGGCTCTTACGCATTAGTGGGAAGCCGTCGAGCACCCACTGCTGAAATGGCAGTCCCCCCACGAGTGCCCAGGGGCGGCTTCCTCGTCTGCCCAGCGCCCGGATCACTCAGAACCTTGGAACCTGGGGAGGGGCCCTGGCTCTGTCGTCACCCTTGGGCTCTGGTCCTCCTCCCTCAACCTTTAGCTGAGCTCACCCCACCCCAGGCTCGTCCAGCTTGGGCTGGCACCAGATCCCCATCTAGGGCCTCGTACCCTCCCAGCATCTTCCTCAGGGCACCTGACTCCCAGCAGGTCAAGGGTGAGCCCTGGATGCTCTGGTGACAGGAGGACCAGAGGAAGGAGTGGCATTTGCTGGGGAGAGGTGATGGGAGGCCTCAGTGAGCGGGCTCCTCCTGGACATGCCACCTGCTGGCCCTTGGTCCCCTGGGGTGTGGCGTCGCCCTCTGTCCTGCTGGCCTGTCACTTGTCCTCTGCATGACCAGGCCAGTCAGCCTCAGAGGGCGCTCGTGGACACAGGGTGCTCGCAGCCAGCTCTCCGCCACCGCACACTGGCTTTAGCAAGCGAGCTGTCACCAGAAGCTGGAAGGGTTGCCCCCATTTTTCTTATGAGGAAACCCAGGCCAGAGAGGTGGGGCCCAGAGACCTGGGCACGAGAATCAAACCCAGGCAGTAGGACCCCAGGCCAGTGCTTCCAGCACAGCGGGGTCTTACGCCAGGCGCCAGCACAGGGCACCATACACAGCAGGTGCCCCATAGTGTGCCTGCCCACTGCCAGCCTGCCTCCCTTAGGTCTCCCAGAGCTGATGCCTCCGAGAGTCAGCAAGGAGGCTCAGGATGATGAAGGCCGTGGGCTGGAAAGTAGGGACATGGCAGGTTAGATGAGTGAGGACAAGGAGCCTCGCACTGCAGGCTGGGGTTCTGAATCTGAGCCGGCGGCCACCGGGAGTCAAAGCAGGTCCTTGAGCAGGGGAGGCCCTCTGGCAGCCGTAGGTGGGGAGAGTGGAAGGCACTGAGTCCGTGGGACAGACACTGTAAGAGGGCCTGGATCAGGTCTGGCTCATATACCACTCCGACCCTGTGCTTAGTGCCTGGCACTCGGTAGGCTGACATTTGATACGTGAGTGAGTGAATGAATGAATGAGGTCTCCGGGTTAAAATCTGTTCTCCCTTTCAACCCAACAACTGCTATTCTGGGAACCATTAAAGACAAACAATCCAGGACTTGTGTTCAAGGTTCCTCAGGGCAGCTTCGTCAATAACAGAAGACGCCCGGTCAAATGTCCGTCCCTGGGGGCAGGTTCCATGAGGCCGGCCATGGTGGAACGCAGCACAGCTGTGAACACTGCGAGCTCCTTTCACAGCAGCATGGAAAGGCATTCGGGGGAATTGAATACAAGAGCAGGGGGTCAGCTGGTGGTGTGGTGGTTAAGGCAGCTGGATTCCACGTGGCCAACTGTGAGGATCGAGTCCTAGACCCGGCAGTGTGAAAAACATGCCAGGTACGTGTCCATCCATGCCCCACATCCTGAGAGGAGCATGGAGGAGAGGGGATTGCGGCGTGGCTGCTTTGGGCAAAGCACAGGGGACAGACTGATTCCACTTCAGGAACCAGAGACAGGAGACTGAGGCTCAGAGGGGGTCAGTGATGGCCCCACCCCACTTGGACTGTCCCCTTTCCATTCACGCCCCCCCCAACTCTGAGCACCTTCCTCTCGACCCCAAGATCTGAGCCAGAACGGCTGCTCTGCGATCCTTCCCAGCCTTGGTCCAGCAGGCTCCCGCGAGATATTCTCAGGCCGGGGCCGGGGCGGGGTCCCCAGTGGGCTCCAGAAGCTTTGTGATACTATCCTTCTTCTCCTCTTCTTCTCCTCCTCCTCCTCCTTTCTATTCTCCTCCTCTCTGTCTCCTCCTCCTTCTCCTTTTCTTCTCCTCCTCCTTCTTTCTATTCTCCTCCTCTCAGTCTCCTCCTCCTTCTCCTTTTCTTCTCCTCCTCCTTCTTTTAGAAAGGCTGATTGAAGGAAGGGGAGTGGAGGAGAGGAGCGGGGGAGGGTGCCAAGTGTTTACTCAGAGCAGGTGACACAGGCACTGTGGCATGCTCACATCACAGAGGACATGGTGCGCTCAGAGAGGCTGGAGGCCTTTGTCTCTGTCTCTCTCCCTCCAGCAAGTGCACATGCCCTATAGCAAACTAAAATCAATAAACTCTTTTAAAAAATAGAAAGGGCAAGAGCAGGTAAAGCTCACGGTCTATACATCATTTGTCATTTGGGCTTTTGTTCTTTTTTGTATCTTATAATCGGATCTAAATATGCATGTTCATAAACAAACTTGGGGAAGATGCCCAGAAGCTGATAATGGTGGCTCTCTGTGGCGGACAGGAATGGGGACGGGGGTAAAGAACAGAGCCAAGAAGAGACTTCTTTTTTTTAAATTTTGGCCAAGGGCACATGCACTCACTGGAGAGAGACAGACGGGGGGTGGGGGGGTAGTGGTGGAGAAAGCACCCTCCATGGGGCATGGTCATACAATCCCTTCTCTTCCGTTTCTCCCTCCTTGCAGGATTTGGGGGCATGCACACACATGCACTTGGTATGTTTTTCAAGCCACCAGGTCTGGGCTCGAACCATGCAGTTGGCCATGTGCAACCCAGTCTCCTTAGCTGCAACACCACTGGCTGGCCCCAAATTTTCACTGTCTCTATCTAAAATAATTGCTCTTGCCGGGAGGCGGCGGGGAGAGGTACCACCGACCACACAGTCAGTGCCTGGCCTCCCCCTTCCACTTGGGCTCCAGCAGCCTGAGCAGACCGCAGACCTGCACGGCCGAAGCACCGAGATCGGGGGACCCAGCCTCCACAAGGTGCAGCCGGGGATCCAGGATGAGCTGCTGCCTGAGCAGAGGCACGGAGCAGGGGCTCAGCTCTGGGGAGGGGGTGGCAGCTGCCTCGCCGGCCGTCCCTCTTGCCCAGCGATGGGCAGGGCCGATAGCAGCAGGCCCCGGGCCC
>NW_006159896.1:3117371-3129961 GCF_000334495.1 Tupaia belangeri chinensis | reverse complement strand
GCGCGCCTTCCCGAGGGACCCTTCTTCGGCCCCTGCTTTAGCCGTTGCCGGGAGGATTATCAGAAAGATTTGAGGCTTTTTAATTAAATCTGAGCCGAATGCAATTCTGCGCCGCTCCGAGAAGTCCATTCAGTATCCTGCCGCCACCTCCGATAGCTTTGTCTGGAAGGCCCCACTATCAGGCCACTATCTGGCCACGAGGCAGCCCTCAGCCCAGCCTGACAGTGGCAGCACCTGGGGAGTAAACACAGGAGGTCCCCTTCCGGCCTGCTGGGCGAGGCTGAGGTCTCAGGAAACGGCCCTGAGCCAGGCCAGAAAGCCAGGCACCTGCGACCTTCCACTCAGCCTTAATGCCCTCCCGGCTGCAGCCACCGAATCCACGCGCTCCGAGCTTGTACCTGGAGCCAGGTGGTTCACGGAGTCCTCAGGCTGCAACCCTACCAAGAGGTTCTGCTGCAGGAAAAACGCCTCACCGGCAAAGTTGCTCAGCTAGGTCCACCCTTCTAGTGAGTGGCAGAACCAGGATTCGAACTTGTGTCTCTCTTAACTGCCACATCGACTCACCTGAGTACACAGTCTGGGCCTCCCCAGCCATCCCATCTGACAGTCCCACCATTAGTGGCCACAACACCGATGATGACAACAGCGGACATTTTTTCGGCACTCACTGGGTGCCAAGTACCTCCCTCACTGTCCCTTCCTCTCCCCACCTCGAGAGGCATCTTTGGCCTCTGCCCCATCCTGGGGTGCAGCAATGGAAGATTGTAATGGGGTGAGCTGCTTAAGCGAACCACACACAAAACCGAGGCAGTCTGCCGGGCCTTCCTGGCTAGAAGCTGGTGTTCTCAGCCCTGCCCTTCCCCAAAGGAGGCAAGTGTGTGCGCGGCCCTGCCCGGGGGCGGAGGTGAGGCAGGGTCGGGGCTCAGGGGCTCAGTGTTGGTTCACACCGCAGCCAGAGGACAAAATTAACTCGATAAATAACATAGACATGGTGGGGAGGGTGTGCTCTTTTCAGAAAGCGGGGCAGCGCCGGCACCCACGCTGTCTGCCGACTGCACAGCGAAGTCCCAACTGCGGCCCCACGCCCTGGCAGCAGTCGCCCTGCCGGGGACCCGTGTGCGCTTTCTAATTAAATCTGTCTGTTATCGGCCAATTGTTCGGAAGGGAGACCCATCAGCAGTGTGTCGGCTGCTGGGAAACCACCTGCCACACTGGACGCAGGGCCTGAGTCCCTGACGGGCCTGAGCCGCTGGTCCTGCCGCCATCTGTGCTGTACCTCCAGGGAGAAGCTCTGGGCAAGGCCCCTCACACCAGCCCTACCACACACCAGGCAAGCTCTGCTACCCAGACCCTGCTGAGCGAGGCTGGCTCATGTCCCAGGAGCTCGGAAGGGCTGGGCTCTGTGGTCAAGAGACCTGGTGGGATCCTGGCCCCAGACCTGTTTGCGGTGACACCTGAGGACAGTAGCTTCGCCCCTCTGGTGATGGTAGGAGATGCAGCTCACACGCGTCGCCAACTCCATTCACGTACGCAATCCTGCAGACTCCATGACGCCCCACAGGGGAGGGACTGTCTCTGTCCCCATTTTACAGATAGGGAAACTTAGCCTCGGGAGCAACTTCCTGTGGACCACACGGTCGTATGTGGCTGTGCTAGGATTCGAACGGACCGCTGCCTCAGTTTCCCTGCCTGGAAAATGAAGATAACAATCCACACCTGAGCGTGGGTGCAGGGGACGAGACAGTGAAGGGCACAGGCTGTTTCAGGAGGTTAGGACAGTTGTTATGCAAACGTAGTCATTTAAGTGCATGGGTGGCTGTTAGCCCTGTTTTCCAGATGAGGAGACAAGTTCTTGAGCTCACGGCTCTTTGAGACGCCCCTCCAACAGCACCCCACACCTGGACACCCCAGCAGCCTCCTTACCTGTCTCCACAGGCACCGGGATTAGCCTTGCATTAAAATAGGGTGTATTTCTGGGCCAGCGGGTGTATGCTGGTTAGTGTGCTGGATCCCACATGGCCGACTTCAGGTTCAAGTCCCAGACCAGGCAGCTGGTAAAACGCACCAGGTGCGTGTGCATGCCTGCCCAAAATCCCAAGAGGAGAATGGAAGAGAAGGGATTGCAGTGTGGCCATCCCCCTGGGGAGTGATTTCTCACTTTTCCTCTCTCTGTTTCTTTTTGACTCTCTCCGGTACATGGGCCCTGTGGAGAAATCTTACCCAAAAATAGTATATTTTATTTTTACTTGATTATAAAATTGAATCAGGACAAACCATTTGGAAAGACAGAAAAGTATACAAGCACGTTGAAATCACCGTAACCTAGGGTCGCCATCTGTTTGGGTTAGTTTCTCTCTGCCCGTTTCCTGTTCACCTGTCCACATCCATTCGAGCACGCATCCACTGAGTAAGAACTGAGTGAGGCCCTACTGTGCGCCATGTGCTGTGGGTGGTGCTGGGGACACTGGTGAACGTGATCGAGGGACCCACCCTCAGGGAGCTTGGCACTGACAGGAGACAGTGTCTAACAGGTAAGCCCATGGACGACGTTGGGCCCTAAGTGCAAAGCGAGCCACACTGTTTGCTAACAGCCTTCCGTGGGGACTCTGACCCAGCTGGAAAGGATCCTAGCAGGGGCGCCCCTCCACCTAAGCCTGGAAACCACTTTGCCCGCACATCTGAGGACCACGCCTTGGAGGCTGATGTCTCCTCGGTGCTCTCACTCCAGCCTCTGCTGCCCCTAAAGCCGCTCCTACCTCCGCTCCTTGCGCTGTCGGCGCCCTCCTCTCCTTTCCTAGACCTGTCAGTGAACTCCTATTCATCCTTCAAAGCCCAAAGCTTTGAAGAAGAAGTCTTTTCAGAGAAGTCTCCCCAGATTCCCCTCCCAGGATGGCAGTCACTCCTCCTCCACAATCTCCCCAAACCTTTGACTATCCTCTGCGTTCTCTCTCCTGGTCTAGGCCTCCAGAGTCCAGCTCAGTGTCCGCCTCAGAGAGTAGGCGGTGGAGGGAGACTTGTCTGGGGTGCCCTGGGACATTGTATAACTGTGAAGCCACTCAGGTTCCCTCGGTTTATCATGAGCAGTGAGGCCTGCCCTTAGGCCCAGCCCCACCCACCTCCAGAGACTCCCCAGGTCTCTCCCTACAACTTGAGAGTGGCAGGCTGCCTCAGTGGGTCATTCTGGTCCCCTAACTCTTGCTCCAGGTCGAGGTAGAATGTCCTCACCAGGGAGACCGTTGCCTGGCCAGCCCCTTGCAGCCCAGTTGCACAGATGCCGGGATCCGTACTCCCCCATGGTAGGAGGGAAGGGGCCGCTCTGGGCACCTGGCCGCTCTGTCCTCTGTGATTAAAGTCTAGGTGGATTAAGCTCACGTGGGAGGATGGTGGCTCTGATGGCTCAAATGTAATGGCTGCACATTCTTTTCCCAGAAACTCTAGTTCCCATCCATGCTGAGTCCACCCTCACCACACGGCTTTGACCAATGAGATGTCAGCAAATGTGATGTAGCCCGAGGCTCTGAGTCAGTGTGGAGAGCGCTCGCCCTGGCTCTGCCACCCCGTGGAAATGTGCCAGGCTAGTCTGTGGGGGGGATGTAGGAGACATGCAGAAAAGGGCCAAGGCACACATTCGAGGCCACCCTAGACCGCCAGCCCCAGCCGGCCCTCCAGGAAACCACAGACACATGAGCGAGCCCAGCCAAGTTCAACAGAATCCCTCAGCAGCACATAGACTTGTGACAAACGAGTAATGGTGCATCTGAATCCACTAAGGGATGTTTGTTACCCAGCGGTAGCAAACTACAATAGCTCATCTCTACAGTGGCGTAAAATACAGCCACCAAAAATAATGAAGCAGACCCATCCACTGTGTCACAGCAGTAATGCAAGTGCCCTGCAAGACTGGAAGCCATGCAGCTGACAGCAGGTTCGGATCCCTGGGTTGGCTTGAAAACACGCCAGGCACATGTGGGTGCCAGGATCCTGAGATGCTGGAGGGCTGGAGAAAAGGGATCCCACCATGATGAGACGGCTCTCTCTCTCTGTCCTCTCTCTCTCTGTTCCCTCTCTCTCTCTGTCCTCTCTCTGTTCCCTCTCTCTCTCTGTCCTCTCTCTGTTCCCTCTCTCTCTCTGTCCTCTCTCTGTTCCCTCTCTCTCTCTGTCCTCTCTCTGTTCCCTCTCTCTCTCTGTCCTCTCTCTGTTCCCTCTCTCTCTCTGTCCTCTCTCTGTTCCCTCTCTCTCTCTGTCCTCTCTCTGTTCCCTCTCTCTCTCTGTCCTCTCTCTGTTCCCTCTCTCTCTCTGTCCTCTCTCTGTTCCCTCTCTCTCTCTGTCCTCTCTCTGTTCCCTCTCTCTCTCTGTCCTCTCTCTGTTCCCTCTCTCTCTCTGTCCTCTCTCTGTTCCCTCTCTCTCTCTGTCCTCTCTCTGTTCCCTCTCTCTCTCTGTCCTCTCTCTGTTCCCTCTCTCTCTCTGTCCTCTCTCTGTTCCCTCTCTCTCTCTGTCCTCTCTCTGTTCCCTCTCTCTCTCTGTCCTCTCTCTGTTCCCTCTCTCTCTCTGTCCTCTCTCTGTTCCCTCTCTCTCTCTGTCCTCTCTCTGTTCCCTCTCTCTCTCTGTCCTCTCTCTGTTCCCTCTCTCTCTCTGTCCTCTCTCTGTTCCCTCTCTCTCTCTGTCCTCTCTCTGTTCCCTCTCTCTCTCTGTCCTCTCTCTGTTCCCTCTCTCTCTCTGTCCTCTCTCTGTTCCCTCTCTCTCTCTGTCCTCTCTCTGTTCCCTCTCTCTCTCTGTCCTCTCTCTGTTCCCTCTCTCTCTCTGTCCTCTCTCTGTTCCCTCTCTCTCTCTGTCCTCTCTCTGTTCCCTCTCTCTCTCTGTCCTCTCTCTGTTCCCTCTCTCTCTCTGTCCTCTCTCTGTTCCCTCTCTCTCTCTGTCCTCTCTCTGTTCCCTCTCTCTCTCTGTCCTCTCTCTGTTCCCTCTCTCTCTCTGTCCTCTCTCTGTTCCCTCTCTCTCTCTGTCCTCTCTCTGTTCCCTCTCTCTCTCTGTCCTCTCTCTGTTCCCTCTCTCTCTCTGTCCTCTCTCTGTTCCCTCTCTCTCTCTGTCCTCTCTCTGTTCCCTCTCTCTCTCTGTCCTCTCTCTGTTCCCTCTCTCTCTCTGTCCTCTCTCTGTTCCCTCTCTCTCTCTGTCCTCTCTCTGTTCCCTCTCTCTCTCTGTCCTCTCTCTGTTCCCTCTCTCTCTCTGTCCTCTCTCTGTTCCCTCTCTCTCTCTGTCCTCTCTCTGTTCCCTCTCTCTCTCTGTCCTCTCTCTGTTCCCTCTCTCTCTCTGTCCTCTCTCTGTTCCCTCTCTCTCTCTGTCCTCTCTCTGTTCCCTCTCTCTCTCTGTCCTCTCTCTGTTCCCTCTCTCTCTCTGTCCTCTCTCTGTTCCCTCTCTCTCTCTGTCCTCTCTCTGTTCCCTCTCTCTCTCTGTCCTCTCTCTGTTCCCTCTCTCTCTCTGTCCTCTCTCTGTTCCCTCTCTCTCTCTGTCCTCTCTCTGTTCCCTCTCTCTCTCTGTCCTCTCTCTGTTCCCTCTCTCTCTCTGTCCTCTCTCTGTTCCCTCTCTCTCTCTGTCCTCTCTCTGTTCCCTCTCTCTCTCTGTCCTCTCTCTGTTCCCTCTCTCTCTCTGTCCTCTCTCTGTTCCCTCTCTCTCTCTGTCCTCTCTCTGTTCCCTCTCTCTCTCTGTCCTCTCTCTGTTCCCTCTCTCTCTCTGTCCTCTCTCTGTTCCCTCTCTCTCTCTGTCCTCTCTCTGTTCCCTCTCTCTCTCTGTCCTCTCTCTGTTCCCTCTCTCTCTCTGTCCTCTCTCTGTTCCCTCTCTCTCTCTGTCCTCTCTCTGTTCCCTCTCTCTCTCTGTCCTCTCTCTGTTCCCTCTCTCTCTCTGTCCTCTCTCTGTTCCCTCTCTCTCTCTGTCCTCTCTCTGTTCCCTCTCTCTCTCTGTCCTCTCTCTGTTCCCTCTCTCTCTCTGTCCTCTCTCTGTTCCCTCTCTCTCTCTGTCCTCTCTCTGTTCCCTCTCTCTCTCTGTCCTCTCTCTGTTCCCTCTCTCTCTCTGTCCTCTCTCTGTTCCCTCTCTCTCTCTGTCCTCTCTCTGTTCCCTCTCTCTCTCTGTCCTCTCTCTGTTCCCTCTCTCTCTCTGTCCTCTCTCTGTTCCCTCTCTCTCTCTGTCCTCTCTCTGTTCCCTCTCTCTCTCTGTCCTCTCTCTGTTCCCTCTCTCTCTCTGTCCTCTCTCTGTTCCCTCTCTCTCTCTGTCCTCTCTCTGTTCCCTCTCTCTCTCTGTCCTCTCTCTGTTCCCTCTCTCTCTCTGTCCTCTCTCTGTTCCCTCTCTCTCTCTGTCCTCTCTCTGTTCCCTCTCTCTCTCTGTCCTCTCTCTGTTCCCTCTCTCTCTCTGTCCTCTCTCTGTTCCCTCTCTCTCTCTGTCCTCTCTCTGTTCCCTCTCTCTCTCTGTCCTCTCTCTGTTCCCTCTCTCTCTCTGTCCTCTCTCTGTTCCCTCTCTCTCTCTGTCCTCTCTCTGTTCCCTCTCTCTCTCTGTCCTCTCTCTGTTCCCTCTCTCTCTCTGTCCTCTCTCTGTTCCCTCTCTCTCTCTGTCCTCTCTCTGTTCCCTCTCTCTCTCTGTCCTCTCTCTGTTCCCTCTCTCTCTCTGTCCTCTCTCTGTTCCCTCTCTCTCTCTGTCCTCTCTCTGTTCCCTCTCTCTCTCTGTCCTCTCTCTGTTCCCTCTCTCTCTCTGTCCTCTCTCTGTTCCCTCTCTCTCTCTGTCCTCTCTCTGTTCCCTCTCTCTCTCTGTCCTCTCTCTGTTCCCTCTCTCTCTCTGTCCTCTCTCTGTTCCCTCTCTCTCTCTGTCCTCTCTCTGTTCCCTCTCTCTCTCTGTCCTCTCTCTGTTCCCTCTCTCTCTCTGTCCTCTCTCTGTTCCCTCTCTCTCTCTGTCCTCTCTCTGTTCCCTCTCTCTCTCTGTCCTCTCTCTGTTCCCTCTCTCTCTCTGTCCTCTCTCTGTTCCCTCTCTCTCTCTGTCCTCTCTCTGTTCCCTCTCTCTCTCTGTCCTCTCTCTGTTCCCTCTCTCTCTCTGTCCTCTCTCTGTTCCCTCTCTCTCTCTGTCCTCTCTCTGTTCCCTCTCTCTCTCTGTCCTCTCTCTGTTCCCTCTCTCTCTCTGTCCTCTCTCTGTTCCCTCTCTCTCTCTGTCCTCTCTCTGTTCCCTCTCTCTCTCTGTCCTCTCTCTGTTCCCTCTCTCTCTCTGTCCTCTCTCTGTTCCCTCTCTCTCTCTGTCCTCTCTCTGTTCCCTCTCTCTCTCTGTCCTCTCTCTGTTCCCTCTCTCTCTCTGTCCTCTCTCTGTTCCCTCTCTCTCTCTGTCCTCTCTCTGTTCCCTCTCTCTCTCTGTCCTCTCTCTGTTCCCTCTCTCTCTCTGTCCTCTCTCTGTTCCCTCTCTCTCTCTGTCCTCTCTCTGTTCCCTCTCTCTCTCTGTCCTCTCTCTGTTCCCTCTCTCTCTCTGTCCTCTCTCTGTTCCCTCTCTCTCTCTGTCCTCTCTCTGTTCCCTCTCTCTCTCTGTCCTCTCTCTGTTCCCTCTCTCTCTCTGTCCTCTCTCTGTTCCCTCTCTCTCTCTGTCCTCTCTCTGTTCCCTCTCTCTCTCTGTCCTCTCTCTGTTCCCTCTCTCTCTCTGTCCTCTCTCTGTTCCCTCTCTCTCTCTGTCCTCTCTCTGTTCCCTCTCTCTCTCTGTCCTCTCTCTGTTCCCTCTCTCTCTCTGTCCTCTCTCTGTTCCCTCTCTCTCTCTGTCCTCTCTCTGTTCCCTCTCTCTCTCTGTCCTCTCTCTGTTCCCTCTCTCTCTCTGTCCTCTCTCTGTTCCCTCTCTCTCTCTGTCCTCTCTCTGTTCCCTCTCTCTCTCTGTCCTCTCTCTGTTCCCTCTCTCTCTCTGTCCTCTCTCTGTTCCCTCTCTCTCTCTGTCCTCTCTCTGTTCCCTCTCTCTCTCTGTCCTCTCTCTGTTCCCTCTCTCTCTCTGTCCTCTCTCTGTTCCCTCTCTCTCTCTGTCCTCTCTCTGTTCCCTCTCTCTCTCTGTCCTCTCTCTGTTCCCTCTCTCTCTCTGTCCTCTCTCTGTTCCCTCTCTCTCTCTGTCCTCTCTCTGTTCCCTCTCTCTCTCTGTCCTCTCTCTGTTCCCTCTCTCTCTCTGTCCTCTCTCTGTTCCCTCTCTCTCTCTGTCCTCTCTCTGTTCCCTCTCTCTCTCTGTCCTCTCTCTGTTCCCTCTCTCTCTCTGTCCTCTCTCTGTTCCCTCTCTCTCTCTCTGTTCCCTCTTTCTCTCTCTCTCTCTGTCAGGCACATGTGCTCTCTATCATTAAAAAGAGAGAGAGAGAGAGCAGCCCTGTATGTTCTGACAGGGAAAAGTCACCAACATGTATTAAGAATAAAAAGCAAGTAAGGTACAGGGCTAGGCAAGGTAGTTATAATCCTAGTAGAGAAACAGGCAGGAAAATCATGAGTTTGAGGCCAGCCTAGGCAAAATAGCAAGACTGTCTCCAAAAATGAAAGGGGGGGTGTGTGTGTGAAGTCTTCAAAAAGATCATGGAAAACACATATTATGAAAAGACTGGATTCATGTTTTTGCACCAAAATAAACTCGTGCTTTAATTCCATTTTCCATGATATTTTTTCTTTTTTCTTTATATAGTTGTTTTCTGTAGGGTGTGCTCACCGGAGAGATAAAGAGAAACAGAAAGGGGGCCAGCAGGTGGTTAAGGGCACTGGACTCCCACATGGCCAACCATGGTTCGAGTCCCAGGCCTGGAGGCTCTCTTACTTTCTCTTTCTCTTTCTCTCTGTCTGGTCAAATTAATAATAATAACAACAACAACAGCACATCAACAAATGGAATTCAATAAATAAATAATTCTTTTTTACAAAAGAGAGAAACAGAGAAAGTGAGAAATCATCCCCCCAAGGGACATGGCCATAGCACAACCCCCTTCTCCTTCATTTCTCAGGATTTCGGGCACGCACGCACACACGCCTGGATCCTGAGGTCCTGGAGGGCTGCCAGGCCCAGGACTCAAACTGTGATCAGCTATGTGGGCGTCTAGTACCTTAACCATTACACCACCTGACGGCTGAAGTCCCCTCCCACAGATACTGTGTACAGGACGCTGCCACTTATGCAGGGAAGAGAAAGTGCCAGGCATTGGCTGCAGACCCTTCTCCAGAGAGCTGTGGACACCTGTACCCAGACCTCCTCGTGGGAGGGGCAGGCCCCGCGGGTGGCAGGGGAGGCAGGAGGGAGATGTGCGCTTCAGGTCTCATTTTATGTTAAACATTGAAATGTTGTGCCACGTGTCTTTCGTCAACAGTTTTTAAAAACCTAGCATTTAAGAAAAAACATGTTTTTCAAATACTGTGGCTTTCCCATTTCTCACTGGAATAAAGCCTTGTCATCTGCATACCTGGGTTCAAATCCTAGCACCGTCATTGCCTGGCTGTGTGCCTTGGGCAAGCAGCTCGTCCCCGTGGAGCCCAGGTCCTTCTCTGCAGCGTGGCTGACAGAGATGAGGAGCGCTGTAAGGGTGCAGCTCACGGTGGGTGCTCCACTCCTCCCACCAGAATTCTACAGGGTTGTCCTCACTCTCAGACCCGCCTGGGCTCCCTCGCTCCCTACCCCACCCAGGACCACACCCAGCAGCTGGGACACCTCCTCCCCTTGGGAGTGGCCTGACCAGCTCTGACCCCAGCTTGGCCAGGAAGTCCCCCCATGAGCAAGGACTGAAAAGTGGAGCCTCCAAGGAAGGGGTACCCCTCTGGGATTCGAATCCTGGCAGCCCCCATCTCTCTCCAGCGGCGCATCTGAGGCCCATGTGTGTGCGCTCCTGGCTAGGGATTCAGGCTCCTTGTTTTATGGCTCCCTAATCCTCACTTGGCAGAGAGGAAGAGCAGGGTCTTCCCAGCCGTGTCAGTGGCCAGAGGATCCCCAAAGAGGAGATTCATGGGCCGTCACAAGGGCCTTTGCCCCCAAGGCTGGCCCACCCCTCCCCATGGAGATGAATCACAGCTGGGAGGAAGATAAAAGGTGCAGGAAGGAGGGCCCTGCCTTCTGAGAAAACTGTGCAGAGGGGGACTTTTCCCCAGCCCCCTGCAGAGCTCAGAGCAGAGGGGACTCCAGGGCGCCGCTCCTGTCTCCATCCCCCGTACTGGGCACTGCAGAGTGCAGGTGCGGCCCTGCGGTGAGCTGGTCCATCCTCACATGCCTTCCCCAGACACAAAGACTCTGCCTTTGAGGATAACGACCCGGGCCATCCCACCGAGCCTCCCTCACACCTAGAAGGCCCTGCACTGGGCTCACGGCTCTGCACTCACTGTCTTGACCTTCTTAATCATTTGGGGCAGGGCCAGCCAGTGGCTTGGTGGTCAAGGCAGCTGGCACCCACATGGCCAACTGCATAGTTCGAGTTCTGGAATCAGGAGTTTGAAACACACACACACACACACACGGCACACATGTGTGCATAGCCCAAATTCAGAAAGGAGAATGGAAGAAAAGGGATTCTGGCATGGCTGTCCCCCCCGGGGGGTGTCTCCCACTTTCTCTCTCCCTGTGTTTCTCTCTGGTAAGTGCTCATGCCCTACAACAAATTTAAAACAAATTTTATAATCTTTTTTAAAGTAATAAAATAAAATATGTAATCCTTAAAAAAATAATAATTTGGTGGCAAAGGTCCCCCACAATTTCATTTTGCTCTGGGCCCTATGAATCATTTAGATGGACCTGCCTGGCCAGGAGTGGCTTTGGGCACCTGGCACCCCGATTTCCTCTCCAGTCAGTGAACACCTCCACAGCAAGGAGCCCGCCCCTCCTGGGGAGGCCCATCGAGTCTATCGAGGGGCAACGGAAGCTTGGAGACCTTATCTGGTGGTTTAGGGAACAGGTCTCAAGTCTCCATCCAGTCCCCAACCCCCACAGGCTCTGTAACCTGGGGCACGTGCTGCACCTCAATTTCCTGTCTGCAGAATGAGGATCATAACAGGGCTGTCGGGAGAATTCAATGAGATAACACACACCAGTGCTGGGCACTTCCTGCTTCTGTGTTTCACCGACAGCTGTATCTGTACTGTTAGAAAACGCTTCCTTCTACCAGACTGGGGTCTCCAGGCCTGGCCAGTGGTTAGAGAGAGAAGATGGGAAAAGGTGTAGTGTACACACACACACACACACACACACACAGCCCGAAGCTCCCCTCTTGCCAACCCTGAAGGTCAAACCTGTGCATTTCACCTGGGCTCCACCCGGCAGGTGCCTTGTTCTCTGCTGCCATCTGCTGGCTAGAATAGAGCACTGCATCATACCGTCACCGCTGGACACAAGCTTCACATGCTCTAATTAAACACAATCAAATCATTAGCAAGTGTTTCCTAGGAACCTGCTCAGGCATTAGTGATTTTGCAATAGACATAAAAAATAAAGTCCCTTCCTTCTTGGAGCTGACATTCCTATGAGAGACATGGATAATGAGCAAGAAAACCAATCATTTAAGAAGTACAATGAAAAGCAGGGTGGGGGGCAATTCAAGGGGTGAGGAATGGAGCTGTGGGCGAAAGGCACAGCTAAGAGAATGAAGTCTGCTCTGGGGGCAGGGGCAGGAGGGCGACAGGCTGGCAAGTCGGGGCAGGGTAGGCTGGGCTGCTTGTCCGGGGCTCCCCAAGCCTGCTCCTCACGCCCTGTGATAATATTACGTGACCTCCACTGACCCCAGCCTCAGGTCCCTCATTGGAAAAGGGGAGACTCAGAGCCACTCCTCACATTCGCACTGTCATAAGGATGCCACAGGATCCTGGAGGGGAAAACACTGCGATTACATTATTCTTGAAATCTCCGTCCTATGCCAGGGGCTGGCGCACACGCCCGAGAGAGACGGGGAGAAAGCCAGGGTCGGGCGATGATCCCCCTTCCTCCACGTCCTTCCATTTCCTCCGTCGTCTGCCCCGTCAGGATCCTGGGCATGCACGTACTCACCCATGTGCTTTTCAAGCCACTACCAGGGCCAGGACTTGAACCCTGGTGGGCCACGTGGGGTCCGGCTTCCTCTGCACAGCGCTTCCCTGCTGCCCCGCAGAGTGGCCCTTATTATTCTTCATTGCTGACTGTGAGCCCGTGTTGCTCGCTGACAGTGAGCGCTTTCTGGGACAGGAGCTCTGCTGCGCCCTTCTATGGGCTACCTCGTCAGCTCGGCCAGGCCCTGCCTAGTGGGTGCCGTGAGTGCTCTGTGATTACCGCCAAGGAAATCCAGGTACAGGAGGTGGCAGCACCTGCCCGAGGACACAGGACAGCATTGGCAGAGGGGCAGCGGGGGCTAAGCGTCTTGCCTCCTTCGGGATCCCCATCTGCCCGCCCCCACCCTACTCCAGACTCACCTCCATGCCACATGCCCCTTTCCGGCCTGCACCCTCGCCAGGCGGGATGACAAGACTAGGGACAAGCTGCCATCTCAGGAAACGCTACCTGCTGAGCACGACTTGCGCGCTGAGCCACCCCCAGTGCAAGGGTGAGTTCCTCTGTCCTGTGTCCACCCCTGCGTGGCTCTAGATATGCGGCCAGTTCCCTCCTTGCCTCGGTGGCCT
>NW_006159896.1:3086787-3116829 GCF_000334495.1 Tupaia belangeri chinensis | reverse complement strand
ATAGGCGCGTGCGCTCGCCAGACAGACAGAGAGAGACAGAGACAGAAAGCGAGAAATCACCCCCCAGGGGGATGGCCACGCCGCAATCCCTTCTCCTCCATTCTCCTCTCAGGATCTTGGGCAGGCACGCACACGCACCCGGCGTGAGTTTTAAGCCACCGGGTCTGCGACGCGAACCACGATCGACTACGTGGGAGTCCAGCGACATAGCCATTACGCTAACTGCTGGTTCCCGGTGGCCTCGTCTTTAAAGTGGAGAGAATAAGCAGGACCACTGAGAGGCTCTGAAATAACGGGGTGAAGGGGCACGTGAACATGACGCTCGCCGCACACGGAGTCCCAGCGCTGCCACTCACTGGCTCTCGTCTGCCCGCGCCGGGCTAAGCACGCTCACGCATCTCTGTTATCCTCACGACAGCCCTGAAAGTGACCAGCGCGTCCCAGTTTGCCTGGAACTGTCCAGATTTTAGTACTGCTAGTCTCACATCCTGGGAAATCTCTTAGTTCCAGGCAAACCTGTCAAGTGGAAAATATTTCCTCCATTTTCGGGGTGAGCAAACTGAGGCCAGGAGTAGGCGCCCATTTGCCCAGGGCCCCACAGGCAGGAAAGGATGCAGGTGCGTGGGCTTCAGAGCTGTCGTCTGGCTAAGGCAGCTGGCTGCTCTGTGGACAGTGGGAGCCATAGGAGGTTCACAGGTGGGCGCATGCCCAGGAGCTCACTGCCCATCCTGGCAGGCCTCAGCTGTCTAGTGGCGTTGGCTGGTGCTGCATCTCAGGAAAGGAAGAGCTGAATAAACAGAAGAGTGGCTGGCAGAGACCCACAGGGACCCTCCTGCCTCGCCGGGGCTTCAACTTCAGAGACACAAAGGCATCAGATGAGTTCAACAAAGGCCCCTCTTACTTCCAAATGGAGCTGTAGGACTCCCTACCCAGACCCCTGGCAGCCACGCACACAGCTCAGAGGCCGAGGGGCCCTGGCAGCGCAGGGAGGGGGAGCACTCAGGCTTGGGCCAGACTGGCCTGGGCAAGGCCCGGCCTGTGCACCATCAGCCGCATCCAGGGAGGCACAGTGCAAAGCCGTGGAATCCACTGACCTCTCCCGCGGCTCGGTGAGGGCAGCCAGGTTACACCCACTTTACAGATAGGCCCGCAAAGGCTGAGACAGAACATGGCTTGCCCCAGGTCACCCACAGGGAAGTGCCTGAGCCAGACCAGGCCCGGGATCCACAGCCCTCAAACCCTACAGCTGGCCCCGGTGCTCCACCGCCTGCATGCTCGTGTGATCTGGGGCAGGGCCTCTGCCCAACACCGCATCCTATCTGAAGATGGAGAAGGAGCCAGCCCTCCCAGCGTGCTGAGTGCACTCAGAGACAAAGACTGTAAAGTACAGGAGGAGGCGGGCAGGCAAGGAGAGAGCGGTAAGTTCTCCTGGTTAATTGTGCCCCTCGAGGGCGATGGCGTTCCAGGCCAGGACTGCTCCAGTGTTTTTGCTGCCGCTGTGCCTAGGCATGTGGGAGCAGGAAGGGCAGCCCCCATGAATGCTCCCTGTGGGCCAGGCTCATGGGATTTCCTGACGCAGTTAGCTCACTGACCTCTCAGTGGGCGCTGTCAGCACCATCCTCCACAAGGAGTGTGGAAACTGAGACCACGGGACCGGCAGTGAGCATGCAGCGGCTAAGTGGCGGAGTTGGGACTTGAACCCAGACAGGCTGGGGCCACACTGAGTTTGGTTCCATAGAATAGTGTCCCCTGGAGCACGTGGGACCCCCAGGGCAGGAGCAGGGTCTGGGCCCCCTGGCTTGGGCGAGGGAGGAGCATGAGGCAGCCTGGGCACCCGGATGGGCCCACTCTTCGCTTCCCCTGGCCCCGGATAACAGGAGGGTGGCTCGTTCCCACCCACATTCTCTGCAAAGTCGGAGAGGTCCCAGAGGAAAGAGAACCAGGGTGCAGAAGATGGGGGGGGGGGCACATGGGGTCAGGGCTGGACAGCCCTCTAGGGGTGAACATGGAAGCTGCAGCCTGAGGGTGGAGGGAGCTAGAGTCATGAAGAAGCAGAGATCGCTCCTGCTCCGGAGCCTCAGTTTCCCCATCCGTACAGAGGCGGGGCGCAGTTGTCTCTGCCTTCAGTCGCAGACTGACGTGGGGGGAGCAACTGGGAGCCTCCTGTTATCCAGGCAAACAGCGAGATGCACCGGGCTGGGCAAGCTTGAGTGAGTGGGGTGCTGTCCGGGAGGGTCCGTCAGGCTGCCTGCAGGAGAAGCCCTGGGACCCAGGCCGCTGGAAGCAGCAGGGGTTGGCAAGGGAGCCTGGGGGCCCAAGGGTGGGGATAGGGCCTTCTAGAGCTGTAGCCTGCATCTCCAGTGGAGGGCAGGGGCCAGTGGGACACACAGAGATAGCGGCCAACGTCCTCACCCACAGCTCTGAACCCTCCCCTGAGGGTGGGAGAGAGCTTGAGCCTAGACGAGAGGACAGGACAGGGAAGGCAGCAGCCAGAGAGGCAGGCTGTGGGGAGGAGCCACAGATGGGAAGCAGGTGGGGCGGGTGGGAGGCAGGAGACAGATGAGGCCTGGACAGGGAGGAAACAGAGAACAAGATGGGAGATAAGATTCCAAAGACGCGGCGGAGGTGGCCGCGCAGCTGCCCAGCAGTGCAGAGCAGCCTGGCCAGGATAGGGAGGCTGAGAACCGAGGACGGAAGGAGTGGAGGAAGCAGGGGCAGCTCCTGGAGCCCTTGTCCTGCTGAGTCCCCAGCGCTGTCCCCTGAGTCTCCAGCCCTGTCCTGCTGTCACTGACCACTGTTCAGCTGCGTCTCCAGCCACATCCCACTGGCTCCCTGACTATCCAGTTGAGACACGCCCACTGTGCGGGGGTGCTGGTGCTGTCACTGGGCTCCCAGCCACCGTCTGGCTGATTGCACCTCGCCCCACCTGCACCCCAGCACAGGCAGCCACGCCCTTGCCCAGGGACAGAGCTCACAGCTCTGAGCAGTCAGCATCCCCGTGCAGTGGGAGCGGATCAAGTCCTATCTGGGAGGCCCCCGTGGGTGAAGGCTCACTTCAGCCCTGCAGCCCCCACACTTCAGAATCAGATGGACTCCACAGGGAGAGGCTGGCTGGGACTGGAGCCCCCACACACAGCTGATCCTGGGAGCACGGAGGACGCCCCTCGAGCTGGAGGAGCTACATGTTAGCCCCCTCCCAGCCTCCTGCTCATGCCTGATGTGGCCTGAGGCGGCTCTGGAGACATGGAGACTTGCACGCTGAGGCAGGGCCTGACCTGCGGACATCAGCCCACAGGTGTTGGCATTAGGCACCAGGGCAGCAGCTGCCCCTCACCTGCTGGGACCCCAGGCAAGTGGCCTGCAGCGTCCGGCCGATGGCAGCTCCTGCATCTGTGGGCTGCCGTTAGGAGTCAGTGAGGGCAGGGTGCCCAGCAGGGCCTAGCGCGATGGGCGTGTGCCCCTTCCCCTGCCACCTCACGGCTCCAGGGGGCGCATTGCAGAGGAAGGACCCGGCCGGGAGGGTGAGGCCTGGGGAGCCTCTGCCACCCAGAGCCCTCAGGAACCCAGAGTGGCCTCCGACAAGCCACCCCGGTTGATGAGTGACCGAGGCCCGTACACGGCTTCCCCGCCGATGCCCACTTGCAGCTGACCTGTGCTGAGTCCCAGGTGAAGGGCCATCAGCCCGAGAGAGCTCGCTCCAGGGCTCTGGGGACCGTGAGTGATACAGGAAGTGTGCCCGGTCATGGAGCAGCCGCATGAATCCACATGGTCACACGTGTGGCCTGAGCCGTGTGGGCTGCGGGGTGCAGGCAGTCAGAGAGCAGTTCTAGCCCTGCCACGTAGCAGGCACAGTTCTGGGGTGCAGTGGGGAGCGGCAATGGGCAGCACCCCTGCCCCCATGGGACCTGCGTTCTGGTAAGGGACAGGGAAGGGGTTCAAGCAGTAAATAGAACCAGCTGAGTGCTCCGCAGAGAACAGCAAGGGAGAGCTGGGTGCTCCAAAGAGGTGGGAGGCAGGTGGCCACCGTGTGCCCTGGAGGTGGCGCTCACACTGATGCCTGAGGGAGGCGCAGGGGGCCTGCCCAGCATACGAGGAGGAGGAGGGGCTGTGCAGAGCAAGGCTGGAACTAGCGGGGTCCCGGTCGGAGGCTGGGGCCTCTGGGACCATCACAGGGGCTGCGGCTCCTACCCTGAGCCAGCTGGGGTCACTGGGGCCCTGAGCAGAGGTGCGACATGGGGTGAGTCCCACTCCAGGGGGCAGCGTGGGCAGAGGAGAGGCACATGGAGAGGCTCAGGGAGCAAGGGCAGAGCAGAGGCTGCTGCTGTCCCCTCCAGGCAGAGGTAGCGGTGGTGTGCACTGGGTGGACGGGAAGAGCTCGAGGCAGGAGAAGTGGCCCCGAGGTCTCCTGATGAGCGAGAAGAGGCGAAGAAAGAGGACTCAGGCTGGAAGGGGCTCCCTTCACAGAGGGGGAAGGTGCGGAAGGAGTCTTGGGGGTGGGGGCTGTTCTGTGCTGACCTTGAACCCCAGCACTAAGGACCACAGGAGGACAGCGTTGTGCCGTAGGTTGCCATGGGTTACAGAAATGCCACTGTGTGGACATCGTGGGCAGCTCATCCCAGCAGAGGGGCCGGCCCCGAGTTCCCAGGACAGCAGCGGTGTGAGGTGCCAAGAGGTCCTGAACCACCAGGCAGGCGTGAGGGCGGGGAGGGACCACAGAGGTGGGCACTGGGGCCCAACATGCCTGCACAGGTGGCCTGTCCACAGCCAAGGGTGTCAGGGCAAATGGAGCAACACCCAGAACCTGAAGGCAGACGGACCTGAGTTCGAATCCAGTCTCTGTTTTCTAGCAACCGGGTCTGAAACATCTCCAGGATAAAACTGTCAGGTGGGGAAGGTTGTCCAGGAGACCGGACCCCACAAGGCCAGCTGTACGGTTCGAGTCTCAGACTCCACACTTGAGAAACGTGCTGGACGTGTGTGCAAACACGCCCAAACTCCTGAGAGGAGACCGCGGCGGCCGTCCCTCTGGGAGTGCTTTCTCCCTTCGTCTCTGTGTCTCTCTCTGGTAAGCACACACAACCATAGCAAACAAAAAGCAAAAATCTGTGCTCGGTGGTAATTGAACTGAGAGACTGCGCTCTGTGCTAGAGAGCAAACCCAAATTCACTCAGGTGAATCATCTTACTGTGGCTAACGTTTATCAGGTTCATAGAATTTGCCAGTCACTCTGCTGAGCCGTGAACATGCACTGTTTTATTTAAACCTTACCCTAACCCTAGCCTGTCCTCAGCCTTTTTTTTTTTTTTCAGAGATTTTTGCTATAGGGCACGCGCGCCCACTGGAGAGACAGAGAGACAGAAATTGAGAAATCATGTTCCCTAGGGGATGGCCATGCCGCAGTCCCTTCTCCATTCTCCTCTCGGGATTTTGGGCACGCATGTACAACGTGCCCAGCATGAGTTTCAAGCCACTGGGTCTGGGATTTGAACCACAGTCATCCACTATACCACCACTATACCACCTGCTGGCCCCAGACATTATTTTTAAATAAATGTACTCTGTATATTCGAGGTTTATAACGTCATATTACAGGATACACGCAGATATTTACAAATAGAACAGAAGTTTCTATAGTGAGCAGATAACACCTTCATTATCTCCACAAAGCTCCTCTCTCTGTATGACTAGAACCACTAAAACCTAAGTCAATAAATAACAATCTCTCAATTTCCCCAGTCTCCACTTGAGGAGCCTTCTTCCCCATGGAGGGACACCTGGCTTTGGTGCACTTTCTGTCCCCAACCCGGGTGGCAGAGGCTATAGGCCAGGAGGACTGGAACCAGGATCAGCCCTCAGTCCTGGCCAAGTTTCCAAGGCCCTCCCAGTGGGCCAGGCTCAGAGGTGTGGGGGATGCCCCGTCTCCCTAACTGTGTGAGTTCTACGGGGGGATAGCTTACGGTGGACCTCTGGTGGGAGCAGGGTTACCGCCCTAAGCTAGCCTGAAGACCCCCAAACTCAGGGTGAGGGGAGCCCGGCTGGAGAGCAACTCTGAGGGAGCCTCCCAGCCCTCACTGCCCCTCCTGGTGGCATGAAGCTGAAGTTGGAGCAAAACCCCAAGAAGCCCCAGGATGTCAAAGCTCTGCAGGAAGAGCTCGAACAATTTGCCAAGCTCCGGAAGCAGAAGAGGGCCACTGGGATATACCCAGACTGGCCTGGGCCCACCCCAGGGTTCTCTTCAGGGAGGGGTCTGGCCAAACACTTCTGCCGCGGGAGGCTCTTCAGCTCAGGTTCCAAAACACGTGCAGACCTCAGCCCTGCTGCGGGAGTGGCCTGAGGAGCTGACAATGAGAATCTTCAGGAGATATCCGAAGCAGAGACCTGGTGCAGACCCGAGAGAGAGACTGAAGGAGGCTGAGAACCGAGAACCTCGTGAGAGGCGTCTGGAGAGCCCATTCCTGCAGTCCCAAATCCGCACTGCGGCAGGTCAGCCTCGGCACCCAGCTTGGGCTTGAGGATGTGGTCCGAGTGTGGTTCTGGAACGGGTGCCAGATGGGCCAGGGATCAGGCGGTGACTCTTCACAAGGCTTCGAGGCTGCTGGGCCTCTTTTCTCAGACCAGCATCCTTTCCTCTGACCCCAGGGCCCCATTTGGGTACCCCAGGCTATGGGAGCCCTCACGTCAGGAAACCCCACACTCCTCCGTCCCTTTCCCTGCCCAGAAGCCTTCGCTCTGTCTCTGCCACCACACTGGGCTCTCCTGCACTCGAACCAAGGGGTGGGGAGCAGGAAAAGGCGAGGAGCCCAGGAGAGCTAACTGCAGTGCATACCAGGGCTGTGGGGCAAGCCCTCCCCTCACTGAGGACGGCCTGGGGACAGAAAGGTGGCAGGGAGTTTGAGGGAGCTGGTCAGAGGGAAGGCAAAGTTCGGGATGCTCTCGATTTTAGTCCTTGCGTCCCTCGGCACTCTTCCGAGAGAAGCCTGGGACACAGTACATACATACACACACGTACGTACATACAAACTTGTAGGGGCCAACAGGTGGCGTGGTGGTTAAAGCGCTCCACTCCCACATAGCAGACAGTGGTTCAAGTCCCAGACACAGTGGCTTGAGAATCACTCCAGACGTGTGCATGCATACCTAGAATCCAGAGAGGAGAATCGGGGGAAAGGAAGGGATTGAGAGTGCCCCCCTGGGGTGTTTTCTCACTTTCTCTCTCTCTCTCTGGTGAGTGCATGCAAAAACCTAATTTTATATATATATATATATATATTCAGCTGCAGGAGAGATATAACATCTGTTCAGCTTCCTAAGAGAAACTGGCTATGGGCCACGCATCTGGCCTCTCACTGCGTGAAGTTATCAGCTACAATTCACTGGAAGTCATTGGATGGGAACACTGCTTAGCAGTAAAGTAAGAACTGTTGGTAGATAAACAACTCGGATGAATTTCCAGTGAATTACGGTGAGTGGGAGGAAAAGAAAAGCTAATCCCAAAAGGTGACATCATGATTCCACCTATATGACATTTTTTAAATGACAACATTTTTAAAGTGGTGACTACATTTGTGGCTTCAGAGGCTAGGCCAGGTGGACAGTGGCACAGAAGTAAACGTGACCTTGTGAAGCAGACCAGCATGGGATGGCCCCAGGTTCATGTCCAGAGACGTCCCTGAGTACACCGGGACCCACGTGCCCAGGATCTGGGGCTGGCTGAGGCTGGGGGTGGATCGCAGCGTCATGACCCTGTTGGGACGCCTCTTTCTCTATCTCACTATCTATGTCTATTTTATGGAAATAAACAATGAATAAGCTTCAAAAAAGAAAGGAGGGCAAGAAGAAAGGAAGAGAAAAAAGGAAAGAAGGGAGAGAGAGAGGAAGGAAGGAAGGAAGGAAGGAAGGAAGGAAGAAGGGAGGGAGCAGGTTTCAGGAAGGAAATGAGTGTGGTCATCAAAAACACCAAGAGGTGGGAGGGTGGAAAATGGAGGAAGGTGAGAGGAAGGGAATCGGGGGAAAAGAAAGAAGCAAACCTTTAAGGGACAGAAAGATGGAAGATTATCTGTTGATAACGTGTATGATAGTGTCTGACTGCACTAATACGCAGTGCATTATTCACGCTGAGAAAATTCATTTGGGGAACCAGCAGTTAGCGTAATGGCTATGTCGCTGGACTCCCATGTAGTCGACCGCGGTTCGTGTCCCGGACCCGGTGGCTTAAAACTCACGCCGGGCGCGTGTGCGTGCGTGCCCAAGATCCCGAGAGGAGAATGGAGGAGAAGGGATTGCGGCGTGACCATCCCCCCTGGGGGGTGATTTCTCGCTTTCTGTCTCTGTGTCTCTCTCTGTCTGTCTGGCGAGCGCACGCGCCCTACAGTGAAAATCTCTCCAAAAAAAAAAGAAAATTCATTTTGCATGCTGTAATGATAAACAGTGATTGAATGTTTAAAAAAATTAAAAATCTCAAAAACATGCAAATAAAACACCATGCGAGATCCTCATGAGGATGACCCTGTCCTATAGCTTGCCTGGGGTGGTGGGTACAGAACCTACACGTGTGATACGCACACACATACAAGGGGAGACTGACAAGCCTTGCAGATTGTATCAACACCAGCTTTCTGGTCGCCACATCAAGGTACAGTTTCATGAGCTGTTACAATTGGAGGAGAACTCAGTAACAGCCTGTATTAGTCAGTTTTCAGAGAAACCAAACCAGTAGAATATGAATAAATAGATACTTGTATGAGACATTGGCTCCCACAGTTCTGGTGTCTGAGAAGTCTCAGAATCTGACATGTGTATGCTGGGAAACCAGGAAGGCCAGTGGTGTGGTTTCAGTCCAAGCCCAGAGGCCCAAGAACCAGGGAGGCTCGTGATGTAAGTCCTGGACCAAGTCCAAAGGCCCGAGAGCCAGGAGCAGTGCCCCAGGGCAAGAGTCCCAGCTCCAGAGGCTGAAGCAAATTCACCCTCCTCTGCCTTTTTGCTCTATTTGGTCCCTCAGTGGACTGAACGATGCAGTGGCGAGGGTGATGTTCTTCCAAGGACATCCTCACAGACACACCCGAAACGTTTTCCCAGCTAGCTGGGCATCCCTTAGCCCAGTCAAGTTGACGTATAAAATTAACCACCACAAGTTCACCCCTTTGTCACGTTGGCACCTATAACATCTTCTTGACCCATATGTAATATCCAAATCAAAACAATAAGAAGATCATATTTCCACCTAATATGATATGACTATCCTGCATAAAACTGAAAATGTACTAGTCTCTGCTGGAGAAGAGGTGCAGTCCTTGAGATACATTTACTCTTCTCCTGATATCGCACAACTTAAATACTATGATATAAAATTACCAACACTGGGGACCAGCAGTTAGCATAATGGCTATGTTGCTGGACTCCCACGTAGTCGACCGTGGTTTGCGTCCCAGACCTGGTGGCTTAAAACTCACGCCGGGCATGTGTGTGTGTGCCCAAGATCCCGAGAGGAGACTGAAGGAGAAGGGATTGTGGTGTGGCCATCCCCCAGGGGTAGCAATTTCTCGCTTTCTATCTCTCTGTCTTTCTCTGTCTGGTGAGCACACGCACCCTATAGCAAAAAAAAAAAAAAAGAACTGGTAAAATTACCAACACTTAAATATTGATACAGAGCCAATACATCTTTATAGTACACGATAAGGGAGTTAGGACAGAAAACAAAGATATTGGCTTAATATGTGTATACATATTCACAAACACGTTCAGAACAAGATAGAGAGGAAAAGACTTATGACAGTTAAAGTTCCCATTGCTGTACCTGGTCACGTGGTCTAGCTGGTATAGCCACTACCCGTTCTGTATTCCCTTAGCCTGCAGCAAGCACTATCATAGTCCTTCACTTGGTGGAGCAAGCCAGACCTTCATTCCTGAAGGGTCTGAGCCATGAATCTAGATTGCAGTGTGTTGTTCCCCATTGACCTTAATCACAGAGCATGGTAATACAGACACTCTAAGGGGCCTCCTGTATTCTAGACACGCTCCTCCTTACCTTCAGTGTGGAGCTGTGATCCAATTTTCCCTTGGTAATCTGGCTTAATCGCCAGTCAACTCCATAACTCCTTCCTTTCTTTGCTTGTTGATTCAGATGCAAGAGAAGTCCAAAGTGGTTGGGTAGAAACCTTCCACTGCAGTGGGATCATTGTTGTAGCCCCTGGTGGAAGAACTCTTCTCCCTGGACCTAAGACCTCTAGGCCAACAGAGCATAAAGTCACGGGAACAGGAAGCAAAATTTTGCTAGTGAATCACTAGGAGTGATGGTGAGTTGTGCCACCCCCATTTCCACCCCTTGATTTCAAGACAATAAACACTGAATAGCAGAGAGATCTCACCAAGTGTTGTTTGCTGATTCAGCACGTATACAGCTTTCTGGAGAACTTTGCTCCAGCTATGACGGTATTGGCATCTAGCCGGCCCTGAATTTGGGCTCTGCTAAAAAGTGACAGCTTATTGGGCCACTCAGTAAATGCAACACAGCAACATACCCAATGAGGACTATGATGTCTCCAAAATCAAAACAGACCCACCAGTAATTGTACTTCTTTCTTGGTTGTAGGAGGGCCAAATACAATAGCTTACCTTCCCTTAGAAGGGATAGCTTGACATGTACCACTTCACAGGACCCCTAGAAAGTCCGTTAAGATAAAAGGCTCCTGAATTTTAGTTGTATTCATTTCCCAGCCTCTGAAACTCAAATGCCTTACCCTAAGTCTAGAGAAGTTGCTACTTCTCACCCGCTAGGTCCAATTAGCATAGCACCATCAATGTAATAGACCAGTGGGGTATCATGAAGAAGGGAAAGACAATCAAAATCCCTGTGAGCTAAATTATGATGTAGGGCAGGAGAGTTCATATACCTCTGAGGTGGTGCAGTGAAGGTGTATTGCTGGCCTTCCCAGCTAAAAGCAAACTACTTCTCCCGGGTTGCTTTCTGATCAGAGATGGGGGATAGGCATTTGCAGACCAGTAGCTGCATACGAGGCACCAGGGGATGTTCAAGCAATGAAACCGCATCTGCAATTGAAGTCACTTAGTGAAGCTTACAATAATCCCTCATCATTCTCTGAGTTTCAGTAGTCTTTCACATAGACAAAATAGGAGAGGTGAATGGGGATGCAGTGGGAATCACCATGTTGGCATTGTTCAAGTCCTTGATGGTGGCTCGAATCTCCACAGTCCTTCCAGGGATGTGGCTTTGCTTTTGATTTACTATCTTCCTAGATAGAGATCATTCTAGTGGCTTCGACTCGGCCCTTTTCTCCCGTACTTGCCCTTGCTCCACAGGTTAGGGGGCCAATGTGAAGATTCTGCCAGCTGCTAAGTATGTCTATTCCAATTATTCCTTCCAATTATAACCTCCAAAAACCCTGCTCTGACTGGAGGGCCAAGGTGGCACCTGGGCTTTCCTGGTGTGTTAGTTCAGAGCCTTTGTCAGGTAGGCCCCAAAAGGTGTGATGATTTCCTTTTCCTCCACGCACAGTTACCCTAGTACAAGGTAACTGGTCCTTTAGGGAAAAACTGGGAGATTACAGTATAAATTTACAATAGTATATGAGGGCCCTCCCTCAAGGGGACATAGTCTCCCCTTCATTCAAGGGGTTCTAGGTCTGTAAACAATCTCAAGTCTGGGAATTGACTGACTCTGCTTTTGAGATTTGAATTAGACTTTTGTTCACTTGACCTAGACATTCTTTAACTGTATCGCTTTCACTGAATGACTGATGCTATTGACAGACACTGTCCCAGGTTTGATGGTCCTGAGATGTGCTTCACTCAGCGTGTCAGCCTGTCCTGTGGGGTTGACCAGTTGATCATCCCTAGATGTGGTGGCCATAAGCAGTGGGCAGGTAGAGGCCGGGACATTTAATCCTACCAGGCACAGGGCTGGCCCTTACTGTAAGGAACCGGTCCCAGAGGTCAATAGCAGCCTGGTTTAGAGGATGTGTGGACTGTGCTCTTGACCTCTCAGGGTGCCAGACAGGTTGCTGTGGCAGGGGGACCCCAACAGACCTCAGTGTGAATCCCAGACCCTCTTAAAGCAGCTGTGCATCCTGGGGTGAGTAAAGTCCCCCTCTGAGCTTCAGCTGCTCAACATAAAATAGGGATTATAGCACCCGCTTCTAGATTGAAGGATTAAATGAGGGAACAGGGGGACCAGCAGATGAAGTAATGGGTATGTCGCTGAACTCGCATGTAGTCGCCTATGGTTCAAGTCCTGGACCCAGTGGCTTAAACTCACACCAGGCACGTGTGCGTGCATGCCCAGGATCCCAAGAGAAGAATGGAGGGGAAGGGATTGCAGCATGGCCATCCCCCCTGGGGGTGATTTCTCACTTTCTGTCTCTCTCTGTCTTTCTGGCAAGTGCACACACCCTATAGCAAAAACCTCTCCAAAAAAATAAATATATATATACATATGAGATAACAGGTATGTGAAGAATTCTTTGCAAAGAGAGCTGTGCTGGGGTGAATATTGGCCACCCCCCCCAGTTATGTCTGCCCCAAATCTCAGGATGTAACATGCGGAATGCAATGAAATCAGTTAAGCTATGAGTTCATACTGGGTTAGGGTGAGCCCCAAATCCAGTGACCTGGGTCTTTATAAGAGAAAGGAAGAGATTCAGACAGACGCAGAGGAGACATGCACGGGAGGTCGCCATGTGTGAACAGAGCAGATGAAGGGGCGCGTCTGCAATCCAAGGACACCAAGACCGCCGGCAGCTGCAGGGACAGCATGCGCCTCCCCGGAGCCTGTGCAGGGACCCGCCCTGCTGACCCTTTGACCTCAGACTGCTGGCCTCCAGAGACTGTGAGACTAATTTCTGTTTAAAACCCCACAGTGTGTGGCACATATTCTTTCCCCTTTTCAACATTTATTTATTTATTTATTTATTCCATGAGGAGCGACAGAGAATGCCCACAACACTGTCTTTTTTTAATATTTATTTTATTTTATTTATTCATTCATTTTATTTTTTAGTTTGACCAGAGAGAAACAGAGGATGAGAGTGAGAGAGAGAAGAAGTAAGAAAGCAAGCCACCAGATTCAGGACTTGAACCCTGGTTGGCCATGTGGGAGTGTCCAGTGCCTTAACCACCACACCACCTGCTGGTCCCGACCCACAACACTGTCTTGATGCCGCAGTCGTCCCAGCTCTAGCCAGACCCAGATGAAGGACGTGTTGCACCCAGCATGTTCCAGGAGGCCTCCGGATGGGAACCTGGAACCCCCCCATGTGGGCAGCCCCAGAGGGTGCTGCACTGCCACCACGCCACCATCTGCCCCCCACCCCCATTTTTTGCTATAGGGCTGTGCTTGCATTAGAGACAGAGACAGAGAGAGGGAAAGTGAGGAGTGACCCCTCCCCCAGGAAACAGCCATGCTGCGATCCCTTCTCCTCCATCCTCCTCTCAGGATTTTGTGCACGCACACACATGTGCCTAGTGTGTCTCCCAAGCCACCAAGGATGCGATTCAAAGCACACAGCCAGCCACGTGGGACTCAGCATTTTAACCACCACGCCACTGGCTGGCCCTGGCTCCACCTTTTGGGTGCATCCCTAACAGACCATGGCTTGGGTGCTTGTCGTGCAGTGATCCATGGCTCAGTGAAGGCATCTCTAGAGTGCACAGAGGCTCCACACCCCGAGAGCTCCCATGCGCACCCGCCCTCAGCGCGCTGCGCAGAACCCGGATACTCGGGATAAGGTTGGAGCCCATCAGGGAGATGTCTGCATCTCCGACGCCCAGCTCATATTCACGGCAGCATTTATGAAGTTTGTGGGGCTCCCCAGAGCCAGCAAGGTACACGGCTTTCACCACCGGCACCAGGTGTGTCACCATCCTTGGGTGTGCCCTGTGTGTGGACTTAGCCCCACGAGGGCAGGGCTGCTCTGCAGGTGTGTGCAGTGAGCACACCGAGAGGCACAGTGTAACTGCAGCACCCCAGGAGCGGCCAATGGGAAGGCACGGTTGACCCAGAACCATCCCTGGAAAGCAGAAGGTGTTTACAGCATGAAGGGAGCCCACGGCACCCCAGCACGCTGCTGCCCGAGGCGGTTCCCCCGGCCCAGGGGGGATGTCTGCCCTGGCAAAAGTGTCTCTGAGGAACTCCGAGCAGTTATGGCACATGGAGAGAGAGAAGGAGGAAAATCCATTTGGGGCCAGGAGCTCAGTCTGAACTTTGTCCTTTTCTCAAGCAAAAGAAAATATTATTTCACCCTCTAAAGAACCACACATAATAACAGGCGAAATGTCAAGACCAATGTTGATATAAACCCCCAAGGAAAACAAACATCTCCGTACCTTCTCCACGGCCTCCCCACCTCACCCTGCTCAGCTAGTTTAAACAGATCTAGCGGTGGGCAGAGGGGAGGCGGGGAGCGGGACGGCCTGCCTGGCTTGGAGAGCTGCGGGGTAGGCTGGACCCAGTTCAGGACCAGGAGCCATCCGGGAATGTGTGGGTGAGCCTGGCCAGACCAGAGCAGCTGTGAAGAGCCTGGTCTGACTTCAAATCCTCACTGGCTGTGTGACCTTGGGCACAAAGCCTGGCCTCTCTGAACCAAAGTTTTCTCATTGGCAATGGGGAGGAGGGCATGGGATAAGGCAGGTAGGCACCACACACAGTGCCTGGTGCAAGGACAGGTCACTGCGGCTTGTTGCCCCTTCCAGCCAGATCCCCTGGGGGACAAGGCCAGCGGTGGCCCCTCCAGGGAGGCCCTGGGGCTGCATGGCCCACGAAGAAGCAGTTTCTGAGCACCCACTCGGTGCCCAATATTGGTCGAGCTGCTCTGCTGAAGTCGCCTTGGTGAATCCAGGCAGCTCCACCAGGGGCGATTCTCACCCTCGTGCTGCAGGAGGGGAGACAGAGTTCCCAAGAGGCAATAGGACCTGTCCAAGGTCCCACAACTGGGAGGAGGAGCTGGGATTTCCAGCCAAGTGTTGAGGCTCCAAAAGCCTCAGGCAGAGCCGACTCCTGGGCTCACCCAGGAAGCTGGAAGCCCCGCTCTCGTCCCGTTTGCAGGACTCTGCATCCTGGAAAGGTTGCCGACGGCACTGCTGAGGAGATCTCAGGTTTGGCTTAGGCTCGAAGCTCCGACTGGCCAGCCTCTGGGTCGGTCCTCCCAGCCCCACCCACGCGCGCCTCTAAACTTTCAGGCCGGTTCTGTTTCCCTTTTCTCACTTTCTGAATCAAAGGCAATTCACGAGTATTGAGCTCCTCCTTCAAGCTGGACCCTGGGCTAAGTCCAAAGACCCAGAATCAAATCCGCTCTGAGTCCTCCTTCAAGAAATTGTCAGTTCAAGGGGGACCAGCAGTTACTGTAATGGCTGTGTCGCTGGACTCCCATGTAGTCGACCACGGTTCATGTCCCGGACCCAGTGGCTTAAAACACGCCGGGCACGTGTGCGTGCGTGCCCAAGATCCCTAGAGGAGAATGGAGGAGAAGGGATTGCGGCGTGGCCACCCCCCTGGGGGGTATTTCCCGCTTTCTGTCTCTCTATCTCTGTCTGTCTGGCGAGCGCACGCGCCCTATGGCAAAAACCTCTCAGGGAGGGTGGCTGAAAGGGACAGGCATGGAGGACTGTCACAGCAGCATAGGTACTTACTTCAACAGATGCCTGCATGCGATCTAGCAGGACCCATGGAGAAGCACCGAGTCTTCCAGCAGAGGGTTGGGAGGCCATGTTTGCACAGACCTGAGGTGTGGACACGGGAGGAAAGGCCGCTGTCCAGGCATGAGGCGTGGAAGCCTGGACTGTGCGGGGCCCGCACGTGGCTCATTTTGGTGCTGACTGTTGGGAGACTGGCAAGAGCAGTCAGTGAACTGATCCATGATCCGACAATGAGAAAGTGGGACTGGGAGGTTGGCAGGGCCAGACCGTGTATGTTTCATCGAGATCGTGGGAGCAACGGGGAGGCATTGCAGGCAGGCAGGTAACAAGATCGTGTGCATCCCTATGTACAGAGGGGAGCAGAGTTTAAATCTGAAGACTGAGGACCAGTGAGGAGGCAAGAGATTATGGCAGCTGGAATGAGGCCAGTGGTCGGGGGATATCAGGTACATGGGGAGACCAGGCAGAATGGATGGGACGTGGCACCTGACTCAGAGACGGAGGAGTGGGGAACCCAGGGGAAGAAGTCTGCGGTGCTCGGGTTTTACACCTGGCGGGGCGCCGCGGGCAGTGCCTCACGGTGAGATGGGCAGCCATGGGCAAGGCTGATGGGGAGCTCCCTAGGGGCTTGGGGGTGTCCCAGCGAAAACACCAGGAGGCAGTTGGCCACAAGGGTTGGGGACGAAACCAGAGCTAGGGAGCATGGTGACAGTGCTGAGGTCCCCCAGGAAGATGGGCAGTGGGGAGAACGTGGGCTGGGCTGGAATACTGGGGCACACCATGTCAGGACACGGAGTAGGGAGGGAGGCCAAAAGGTCACTGGAAAAGGAGCAGCCAGAGGGTGGAGGAAAGCCAGGGAAGAGACATGCTCGGGTATAAGATGGAGCAAAGCTCTGGCCCTGCAGTTGAGAGCCAAATCCCTGGGGCCAGCAGGTGGAGTGGTGGTTAAGGGACTGGACTCCCACATGGCCAACCACAGTTCAAGTCCCAGAGCTGACAGCTTGCTTTCTCACTTCCCTCTCTCTCTGTCTCCCGACGGCAGATTAAAAAATAACAAGGGGCCAGCAGATGGTGTAGTGGTTATGTCGCTGGACTCTCACATAGTTGACCACAGTTCAAGTCCTGGACCTGGCGGCTTGAAACTCACACTAGGTAAGTGTGCGTGTATGCCCAAAATCCCAGGAGGAGAATGGGGGAGAAGGAGTTGTGGCGTGGCCATCCCCCTAGGGGATGGTCTCTCTGTCTCTCCAGTGAGCACACATGCCCTATAGCAGCCAAAAAAATAAATAAAAAATAAAAAATGATAATAACAATAAATAAAATGAAATAAATTATTCTTTTAGTAAAAGGGAGAGCCACATGGCTGACCACATGGTTTCAGTCCCTACTCCAGCGACCAAAAATACACAGGACACGTGTGCATGCCCCAAACCCCAAATCCTGAGTGGACAGAGAGATGGAGCCCAGACAGTGATGTGCCACCCGTGGGGGGCGCTCTCTCCCTCCTGCCCTCTTTTCTCTCTCTCTGGAGAGTGCACGTCCCCTCTGACAAAACAATAGAAAAGATGAAGTGGAAAAACCTGACAAATGGACTAGACGACCCAAAGGCAGGGGCAGCCCAGCCGGCTGCCAGGCAGAAGAGGCAGGAGCAGAGCTGCGGGCGGCGAGCTGGGGCAGGGGGCAGGCAAGGGGTATGGCTGGTCTTTCCAACGCTGGAAGGAAATGGAAAGGTAGAGACGCTGGTGGCTAGCAGGAGACAAGAGAGGGTTTTCTCTTTTTTAAGTTTTATTTCTTGACCTGTTCCATGAGCGAGCAAGAGAGAAAGGCTGAGAGCCAGTGCCTCAGTAGGGTCTTGACAAGATTCACCCCAGCCTCAGCCTGCGTGGTCGGGGCATGTGTGTGCCCAGCGTTCTCAGGGAGGTCTCCAGGCCGGAACCCACAGAGAGTCATGTTTCACCACTGCACAACTCTGGGTCCGTACGGGAGGGCTTTTATGCCAACATAGGAGACTCAAAGAGCTCACGGCCATTCAGAAGGTCAAGCCTGAATCCGGTTACTGGAGGCAAGAAGGTCTCTGTGGAGGATGCTGGGGGTGGAGGTCTGGAGGCCAGGGAGGTGGTGGGGCCTTGTCACAGCCTGAGAAGCAGAAGTGACCGGCTGGAAAGTCAACTCAGAGAGGGCAGAGGGGAAAGAGGCGGCACATCTGCTGGGAGACAACAGACCCAGGCGGTAGGCGTCCCCGGGTCGGGTTGAGGGACCCAGTGGGCAGCAGGGAGGTGGAAGGCATGGGCTTTGGGTTCAGAGAGACCTGTTTTGCCCCCAAGTGGCCAGCAGCATGGCCCTGAACAGTGCATCCACAGCGCTGTCCCTCTCCCTGACACCGAGAACAATCGTTCCTTCCCCACGGCAACAAACGCACCAAGGTGAGGGCGCAGGACCTCACAAATGTTAGCCAACGAGCGTGACAAACAGCGAGCACTACCAGGGTCTGGAAGCCGGGCCGTGACAAGTTCGGGGCTGTGTGCGAGACCCCGCCGGAGGAGGAGGTCACCTGGAGGAAACACCGAGAGGTCGTGCGTTTCTCTGGAGTCTGGGGCAGTTCACGTGTCGGGTTAGGGTGTTTATTGGCTCCATGTTTGCGACTCAGCTGTTTCCTGGGGTCCTCTGCATCCAGTCCCTGTCTACGCAGTGCATAATTGTCCTGGAGAGCTGAGCTTGATGGAGCAGATCTGCTGGGGCTTTGGGGCATGCTCCCAAAGCGAAGCACACTGATGGGAAAAGCAAATACAAAAATGCGTAAATAAATAGCCTTGGAGGGAGGTTTGGGGGAGGGCTAGGCCGGCAGGGCTCGGAGTGAGGGGCGTTGGGTCAGCCAGGGAGGGGCTGGGGAGACTGTGAAATGCCAGGTCTGCTCCTCGGAACAGTCAGTGACAGCAATTCAGATGTGAGGGCCCTACGTCCCCGTCCCTCACGGCTTCAGCGGACAAAGCTTCCAGCAGAATGGCGTTGACGCCTCAGCCGGGCACTCAGGACGGGGAGACAGGAGGATGGCAGAGGCAGAGCCACATCAGCAGTGGCCGTCACCGAGTCCCTAGGCGCCAGCTCCGTGACATGGACACTGCCACTAGCCCCATCTCACAGAAGAGACTGAGGCACAGACGCCTGCGCCGCTTATGCAAGGCCTTGGCTCAGACGAGAGCCTCTGTCTTGGGAAAGGAGCCCACGACATCCGTCCTGCTCCAGAGCCCTGGCAGGCACAGGATCTGGGCAGTGCTTCCTCCTCCAGGAAGACTCAGGGGGCTGCGACCTTCTGCAGCAGTACGAAGAGCCCGGGAAAGAGATGAGCTCCAGCTCGCTGCTCTCCTGCTGTGTGACCGTGGGCCAGCGGCTTCCCCTCTCGGAAGCTCGGCTCCCACCTCCTCAGTTAAGCACGGCTCAGTATCTAATCCCCAGGGCTGTCCTGTGGATTCCGCTGGCTTGGGCCTACCTTGGGTCTAGCACATAGTAGGCGCTCCTTGGAAGCCCAAGCCCTCTTCCCAGGGCTTCCCTGTCAGGCCGATTATCTCCATGGAGTCCACGCTGTAAAAATAAACATGAACTCAAGTGGCCCTGGTCTCCGTGGCAGCAAGGGGAAGCTGGGTCCCCAGCCCATGTCTGTTCTGGGCAAGAACAAAAGTTTCCCTGTGAAGTTGCCCCCACCCCCGCTTCCCTTCTGGAGCCAGCTGGGATGGGGGTAGGGGGCAGAGGGGCCAGGCGGGCAGCCGCCTACCACAGTCCAGCCTTCTCTCCCTAACCCCAGTCCGCAGCCCTCGCGGAGAGGCAGGTGAGGGGCCCCATGGCAGAGAGCAGGCTCTGGGAGTAGGATTTGAAGGACAGAAGGTTCCCACAGTAGTCCTGGGAACCGAGTACAGAAGTGAGCTTGGGGGTGTCCCCAGTTAACCAGCAGAGGCAGGCCGGCGCACCCCATTTCAGAGCCTCTTAGACTCAGGGTTCAGGAGCTGATGGGAAACAGGCTGACCTCGGAGGGCCCCACAGAGCCACCTCAGAACTTGGGGTCAGAGAAAGGTGGGCTCCATTATAAGCTGCTGAGCCCGGGGCAGGTGGGGGTCTCTCCAAACCTCCAATTCTGCACCTGCCTCGCGATGGATCCCCAGCACTGAGGGACACATCCCGCTGACAGTACACTCCTGCTAAGCTGTCATTCGTGTCCGCTGGAGTCGGGGCAGCCTCCTGGGGCGAATGTGAGGCACAGCCACAGGGAGATACACGTGACACCTAAGAGGACAAGGAGCAGGGGTTTCGAGGCAGAGCAGTGACGCCAAGAGTCTACCCCCAGGGCAGGAGGAGCGAGCAGGCTCAGCCCAGGCCTGCAGAGCACAGAGCCATCAGGGCCCGGAGGGCCACAGGCAGGAGCAGCTCTGCAGGACCCTGGGCCAGGCAGAGCCACAGGGTGAGTGCAGGGATCATGATGGCTGCAGCGCTGCTCAGCCCAGAAGGCCCCAGGGCTCAGAGTCCCCGCAGGGCCACAGCACAGTGGGGAGCTTGACCGCCAGGGGCAGTGCCGGGTTGGGAGCCCGAGAGGAGCAGTCAGGCAGCCGCCAGGACTTCGGCGAATGGTGCCTCGACGAGACTGACTCTTGATTTATGCTGGCTAATGGCCGGCTTACAGAAATACAACTGATGTTCAAATGTTGACCCTGTATCTTACAACTTCATAAAACTCACTTATTAGTTCTAGTCATATTTTTGTAGGTGACATTGGAGTTTCTACATGACTGTGTCTAAGACGATCATGTCCACCTGCAAATAAATGCAATCTTACTTTTTCCTTTCTTTTTTTTTTTTTTTTTGGAGAGGTTTTCGCTATAGGGTGCATGCGCTCACCAGACAGAAAGAGAGAGACAGAGAGACAGAAAGTGAGAAATCACCCCCCAGGGGGGATGGTCACGCCGCAATCCCTTCTCCTCCATTCTCCTCTCGGGATCTTGGGCACGCATGCACACGCGCCCGGCGTGAGTTTTAAGTCACCGGGTCCGGGACGCGAACCGCGGTCGACTACGTGGGAGTCCAGCGACATAGCCACTACGCTAACTGCTGGTTCCCAACTTTTTCCTTTCAAAATAAAATGACAACCAGGACCTACCTTGGGTTCAAGTAAGACAACCAGGGGCTGGGGAACTCCCTGACTCATTGCAAGAATGGGGCCCTGCCAAGAGCTGGGTCTCCTGAATGGACAGATGGGCACTAAAGCTAGCCAGATCCAGTTGTCACCTCGGGCTGGGGACATCAGTCCCTTCTATGCTGAGGGACCCCCGAGGATTTATGACATCAGGGCTGTGGAAGTGTCTGAAGTGGGGCAGGATTCGGGTCCCACAAGACCAGGCTCTCTATTGTCTAGAAAAGACATTTAAGGGGGCCAGCAGGTAGCATGGTGGTTAAGGTGCTGGACACTCCCACATGGCTGACCATGGTTCGAATCCTGGACCTGGTGGCTTGCTTTCTCACTTTCCTTCTCTCTCTCTCTCTCTCTCTGTGTATGTGTGTCTCTCTCGGGTCAAATTAAAATAAGCAAATGAATAAATAAAATTAAAATAAATAATTATTTTTTAAAAAAGAAAAGACATTTAAGTCTTTAATAATGCATTTTATTAAAAAATTAAACAATTCGGTAAGAAGTACAATGTAGTATTTTTAATCTTTAAGACTCAGATTTGGGCCAGCTGGTAGCATGGTGGTCGAGGTAGCTGGCTCCCAGACATCCGACTGTGTGGTTCAGGTCCTAGACCTGGCGGCTTGAAAATCACCCCTGGCATGTGTGCACGTGTGCCCAAAATCCTGCGAAGAGAAATGGGGAGGGCTCGTGGTGTGGCTGTCCCCAGGGAGGTGCTTTCTCTCTGTGTCTCTTTCCAGTGAGTGCACACACCCTCTAGCAAGTGAAATACAAAACAAAACAAAAAATTGAAGGAATGTTGTTGCAAGCCATGATTAAAAGAACGTACACAGCCAGCAGATGGGTGGAGACTCAGGGGGCTGGATCCCACGTGACCATCTGTGCAGTTTGAGTCCTGAATCCAGAAGTTTGAACAATACACTGGTTATGTGTGCGTGCGTGCCCAAAATCCCAGGAGGAGAAAGAAGGAGAAGGGATTATGTGTGGCCATCCCCCCCGGGGGTGATTATTCAGTTTCCCTCCCACTTTCTCTGTCTCTGGAGAAAGCATTCATCCTACAGTAAAAATTAGAAAAAAAAAAAGAAAAAAGAAAAAAAATACACACAATGTTAAAAAAAAACCTTTTGGAGCCAGCAGTTGGCGTGGTGGTTAAGGGCATTGGACTCCCACCTGGCCAACCGCGGTATGAGTCCTGGACCTGGAGGCTTGCCTTCTCATTTTCCTTCTCTCGCTTTTTCTCTCTCATCCTGCCCCTCTCTCATCAAATTTAAATAAATAAAGTTAAATAAAATAATTCTTAAAAAAAAACTTTCAAATTCTAGGATCCTACCCACAGAAACTAGTCATTAGACAATTATGAAACATACAATGATATAAATCAGGGATCTGACACGGGTGGACAATGCCATCCGATGCAGCTTGTACAAAACCCGCTTGGAGGGCCTCCGAGTAGCCGCAGAAAGACGATGCCGTTCTGCCACCGTGGACAGCCGTCTGTGCAGATGCAGCCTCACGGCATGTTTGATTTATATCGAGTGCCATCGGCTTACAGCATTGGAGGGTATTCCCGTTGTGATTTCTATAAATACATACATACAGGAAAATGTCTGGAAAAAGTACATTTCAGGGTTAGCCCATAGCCTAGTGGTTAAGAGAGCCAGATCTGATCCCACACTGCCAACCGTGGTTCAAATCTCAGCCCAGCAGCTTGAAAAACAGAGAAGGGATTGTGGCGTGACCAACCACATGGAGGGCGGGGCGCTTTCTCCCTCTCTCTGGTAATTAGAAATAAATTAATTAGAGGGCTAACGGGTGGCGTGGTGGTTAAGGCACTAGACACTCCCATATGGCCGGCCACGGTTTGAGTCCTGGACCTGGTGGCTTGCTTTCTCACTTTCTCTCTCTCTCTCTCTCTCTCTCTCTCTCTCTGTGTGTGTGTGTGTGTCTGGTCAAAACTTAAAAAAAATTATTGAATGAGTAAATAAAATTTAAAATAATTTATACTTTTTAAAAATAATTAATTCATTAAATAATATTTCAAAATACTTACCTATCACTAAGAGGTGATTTTAGGGATAATGTGCAAGATGCTTTTCTGGTTTTTGTTTCATTTTATCTGTACTGCTTTGTTTTTCTACAGTTGAAGTTATGACAAGTAAACAGCCACCATTTATCAAGTACTTCCTTTGTGCCGAACACTGCCTGGAGCCTGCGTGTCTCCTCACCACTCCTTGTAGCAGTCTGCCGAGAGGTACCCCTGCTCCAGCAGGCAGGACGGTTCCCACTGAAAGTGACAGAACACCCAACTCCAACTGGCTGAAGCAAGCGAAGAGGATGAGTGAGCAGTGTTAGTGGGAAACCAGGGTGTGCTTCAGGCGGGGGCTGGAAAGTGGCCCACCAAGCTGTGTGTCCCCGGGCTCTTCTTCCTCTGGGGCAGCCCCTGCTGACAACCAACCCCACGCGGCCCTCCACCCTCATGATGGCAAGGCCCTGAGAAAGAAGCAGGTCAAACGAGAGCCTGGAGATTTGCTCCACTGAATAGGTACAGGTCACGTGACCACCCTCTGCCCAATTGCTGTGATCAGGTGACAGGATGCTCTGATTGGCGTAAGCCTGGGTCACATGCTCTATTCATGGACCAGAGACTCAAATCGGGGTTCAGTGTAGGAGAGAGAGTCATTGCTCCCAAGCAGAAACAGAATCAGGAAAATGGGTCCTGGCGGGTGGGGGCATCCACCACAACTACCATGTCCAACTTACAGGTGAGGGGCTGGAGCTCAGAGATGGGAAATAGCTGTTTTAGCTCAAAGGCAGAGAGTAAGGGAGGTGGCCGGGATTTGAACCCACACTGTCTAACTCTTAAAGCCATAAATTTATTTTTACTATGTGATATTGCCTCCCATGATTACTTGGACAGTCTTTTTTTTTTTTAAGAATTATTTTATTTGACTTTATTTATTTATTTTAATTTGACCAGAGAAGTATAGAGTGAGAGAGAGAGAGAGAGGAAAAGTGAGAAAGGAAGCTGCCAGGTCTGGGACTTGAACCGGGGCCCGCCATGTGGGAGTCCAATGCCCTTAACCACCCTACCATCTGCTGGCCCTCAGACAGTATTTTCTTTTTAAGAATTATTTATTTAGGGACCAGCAGACGGCATAATAGTTTACATTGTTGGACTCCCATGTAGTTGACCGCAGTTCGAGTCCTGGATGCAGCCACTTAAAATTTGCACCGGGCACATGTACATGCGTGCTCAAAATCCCAAGAGGAGAATGGAGGAGAAGGGATTGCAGTGTGGCCATTTCCCCCCAGGAGGTGATTTCTCACTTTCTATCTCTCTGTCTTTGTTTCTCCGGCAAGCTCACATGCCCTATAGTAAAAATCTCTTTTAAAAAACTATTATTTAGGGATCAGCATGTGGCACGGTGGTCAAGGTGCTGGACACTCCCACATGGCCGACCATGGTTGGAGTCCTGGACCTGGAGGTTTGCTTTCTCACTTTCTCTCTCTCCCTCTCTCTCTCTCTCTTACCTTTCTCTGGCCAAGTTTAAAGAAATGAATGAATAAATAAAATAAAATAATTAAGTAAAAAAAGACTATCTACTTCAAAGAAAGAACTATTATTTATATATTTAATTTTATTTGTTGTTATTATTATTATTATTTGACCAAAGAAAATCAGAAAGAGAGAGAAAGGAAAGTGAGAAAAGCAAACTGCCAGGTCCAGGACTTGAACTGTAGCCTACCGTGTGGGAGTCCAGCACCTAACCACCGTGCTACCTGCTGGCCCCTTTGATAGTATTCTTTTAAGACTTACTTATTTAATTTTATTTCTTATTCTTATTTTTTAATTTGCTATAGGGCACCTGCTCGCACTAAGAGAGACAGAAAGAGAGAAAGTGAGAGAGCCAGCCACCATGTCTAGAACTCAAACTGCGTTCAGCCATGTGGGGGTCTAGTGGCTTAACTACCATGCCACCTGCTGGCCCAGCTCACATAGTATTCTGATTAATTTAGAAACAAAACAAAATCATCAGGGACCAGCAGGTGGTGTGGTGGTTAGGGTGTTGGACTCCCACATGGCTGACTGCAGTTTGAATCCCAGACCTAGAGGCTTGCTTTCTCGCTCTCTCTGTCCCACTCTGGTCAAATTTAAGTAAATAAATAAAGTGAAATAAAGTAATTTAAAAAAAAAATCATCAGCTCTTGTCAGTGGATTTGTAATGCTTTGCTACTTAAGGTGCAGGTAAGATCAGGCCACACCTGAGACACCCGTGCCAGTGCCTCCAGCCGAGACAGGGGGTCACCTGGGTACTTCGGAAGGCCGGGATTATTGTTCTTGCCAAGACCAACACTCACAGCCGTGAATGGCAGGTGCAGCTGAGAAAAAAGATAGTGCACGCCAAACACACCAATTGCAGTCATGGTGCTGCTATTCGCTGGCCTGCCCGTGTCAGACACTGCTGCTGGTTCCTCACGACTGCTGGGAAGGTGGGTACGGCTGCTGCCCTGTGTTACAGACCAGAGAACTGAAGCACAGAGAGGGGAAGTCTCTTGCCAAGGACACACAGCCATGTCGGGTGCAGTCGGCTGAAGCTGAGGTCTGACTCCACAGCCAGCCCTTAATCACGTGCTCTAAGGCCCGTATCCACAGTTCCTCTTTCCAGCCAGCAGGGCTTGTGGTAGAACTCGCGAAGGTCAGAACTGGAGAAAGCCCACGTGCTGCTGATAAAACTCCGAGTGTTCAGGGCCCAGGAGAGCTGACGCCTCTGCTGACTGGAGAGATTGCGCCTTCGGGCCTGAGACTCAAAGCCTGCTGCGTATTCTTCCCAGTGTGACTTCAGACTGAATCTGGAGTTTGTCTGGTGAAACGACATGGTTTTATATGCTTTATGACTATTTTATATGTCACTTCTGGTGAAAGTAAATCCAACCTCTGGCGGACACTTAGGCTTAAAGGGGTATTCAGTTAGGGAAACGTTCGTGACACGTTCTTAGCGCCAACCTCTGGCGGACACTTAGGCTTAAAGGGATATTCAGTTAGGGAAACGTTCGTGAAATGTTCTTAGCAATTTTTGTTTTAAATGCAAACTGCAGAGCTACAAAGACAGCACGATTCACGATTCACGATTCACGTGCTGGTGGTTTTGTTGTTGCTGCTGCTGCTTTTTGGATATCTATACATAAGAAAGACCAAAGGAATAAACAAAAAGACTATTATGGATTACCTTTATTTTTCTCATTTGTGCTATTCCAAATTTTCTATAATGAAGTACATCACATTCATAATTGTAAAGTTGTTACATTTTTTACAAAGGTTTCCTAATCTAAGAGACATAAGATTTCCACAACAACCTCAAGCTTTATTTTGCTCTTCGTTTTTTACATATATTCATTTGCCAAACATCCCCTGCTGTCCAGGCTCTTGTGCAGAGTGGATTCGACCCAGATTTCTTTGAGGAGCTCCTTGTGTGGTGGGTAGACAGACCGATCGATGGATGGACAGTTCTATACCACGATCATCTGCCCAGGCATAGATGACTTCACAAATGTGAGCCTCGTGAGGATGGGCTGTCTGTGTCTTAGTGCCTGGGATGGGGTCTGAAATAGTCAGGTGTCCGCGAAATGCTTACGAACAAGTGAGTGAACTCAGGGAGCCATGGTTTGAGTCCTGGATTATTGAGTTCCATTTTCTTCTATAAAATGCAGGGATAATACCTACTCCATGGGGTTGTTTAAAGGTTCATTTAACATAGATTGAACTCTTTTTGCAATGCCTAGAAATAGTACTAGACCCTCAACAAAGAATAGAAATCATTTATTTCACACTGGATAATGTGTGTTGGTTTACAAAGTCTGATCCTGAACTTGAGGCTGACCTGGGCAACTTAGTGAGACCTTGTCTAAGAAAGAGCTGGGTGGGCCAGCAGGTGGCATAGAGGTTAAGGCAGCTGGATCCCACATGACCGACTGCATGTCAAGTCCCAGACCTGGCAGCTTGAAAAATACTCTAGATTCATGTGCATGTATGTCTAAAATCCTGAGAGGAGAATGGAGCAGAAGGGATTGCAGCATGGTCACCTAGTAAGAGGGGTAACTTCTTGCTTTCTCTCTTGTCTCCAACAATTGTGTGCACCCTATAACAAACTGGAAGGGGAAAAAAAATGGCTGAGTGTGCTGACATGCACCAGTCATTCCAGCTGGGAGGCTGAGGCAGGAGGATCCTGGCAGAGCAAGATCCCATCTTAAAACAAAAAACAGACAGACAAAAAACCTGAAGCAGTAAAAGTTACCTAAAGAGAGAGGAAGGGATCGGGGTAGAGAGACAGACTACTTATAATATTCTGTGATTTGTAAACCTGTCTTGAAAACCAGGGGACCAGCAGTTAATGTAATGGCTATGTCGCTGGATTCCTATGTAGTCGATCGCGGTTCGAGTCCCAGACCTGGTGACTTAAACTCACGCCGGGCACGTGTGCGTGCGTGCCCAAGATCCCAATAGGAGAATGGAAGAGAAGGGACTGTAGCATGGCCATCCCCCTTGGGGGGTGATTTCTTGCTTTCTGTCTCTCTGTCTCTCTCTGTCTTCTTGGCGAGCACTCACACCCTATAGCAAAAACTTCTCCAAAAAAAACACAGGAAAATATTTTCCATAATTATTAAATAATGTGCAACATTGGAAAGAGAAATTCCAAGTATCAAAAGCAAAACAGGAAAGAAAAAAAAAAAAGCTTACGCATGGCACACTGGTGACATCACCAAGTGGAGAACTACTCCAAGTGACTAAAGCACAGTCATTTTGACTGTCCACCCCTAACAAAATATTCCCCAATGGCAAAGCAGAAGTCAAAATCATAAACTGCAAAAGAAAAAACGAATAATCCTACCGGTGCTGTGCTCTGAACGGATCGCTTGTGTTCCACCGAAATTCATCTGTTGAAACCTGATCTCCAATGTGATCTTAAGAGGTGGGATGGTCAGAGGGTGATAGGTCATGAGGGGCCACCTTCCTTAATGGGATTAATTAAAAGAGCCCTTATCAAAGAGGTTCAAGGGAGCTTGTTTGTCCCTCTGTGCCTTCACTATGTGAGGATACACCTGGAAGGCACCATCCTTGAAGCAGAGAACAGCCACTAGACACCAACTGTGGTGGCACCCTGATCTTGGACTTCCCGGCCTCCAGAACTGTGAGCAGCGCATTTCTATTTTTTATAAATTACCCAGTCTAAGGTGTTTGGTTATCATAGCCTGAACAGACTACAGCGTGGTGGTACTGTTATTAGCTGAGTACTCTCTGCATTACAGGGAACCGGGCAAATGATGGTACCTTTCACTGGGAACTGAAAGAAAGGACATTTCTCATGGGAGAAGGGCTACTCAGGTAGAAGGTGGATGAGGCTAAGTAAAAAACAAGGTAGTCCTGAATTTAAACTAGAAGGGTCAGTATGAAATCACTATTTGTTATAAATCAATTAATAGACTTTTTTTTTTTTGAGAGAGAGATTTTCACTGTAGGGCGCGTGCGCTCGCCAGACAGACAGAGAGAGACATAGAGACAGAAAGCGAGAAATCACCCCCCAGAGGGGATGGTCACGCCGCAATCCCCTCTCCTCCATTCTCCTCTCGGGATCTTGGGGACGCACGCACACGCGCCCGGCGTGAGTTTCAAGCCACCGGGTCCAGGACGCGAACCGCGGTCGACTACGTGGGAGTCCAGCGACACAGCCATTATGCTAACTGCTGGTTCCCAATAGACTTTATTTTGTGTGTACTTTTAGGTTTACAGAAAAATTGAGCAGACAATACAGAGAGGTCCCATACACAACTTCATTTCCCCCCTCTGCTCCCCTAGTTTCCCCTGTTGTTAATATCTTGCATTAGTGGGGGTACATTTGCCATAACTGGTGATCCCATATTGATATGTTATTATTAACTGAAGTCCATAGTTTGACACTAGAGTTCACTCTTGGTGGTGTATATTCCAAAGGTTTGGAGAAAAGTACAATGACCTGCTTCCACCTTTATAGACAGGAGGAATAGTGTTACTGCCCTAAAAATTCCTTGTGATGTAGTTGACCATGAATTGAGTCCTGGACCCAGCAGCTTAAAACTCACACCGGCTGTGTATATGCACACACCCAAAATCCCAACAGGAGAATAGAGGAGAAGGGACTGTAGCATGGCCATCCCCCTTGGGGGGTGATTTCTTGCTTTCTGTCTCTCTGTCTCTCTCTGTCTTCTTGGCGAGCACTCACACCCTATAGCAAAAACTTCTCCAAAAAAAACACAGGAAAATATTTTCCATAATTATTAAATAATGTGCAACATTGGAAAGAGAAATTCCAAGTATCAAAAGCAAAACAGGAAAGAAAAAAAAAAAAGCTTACGCATGGCACACTGGTGACATCACCAAGTGGAGAACTACTCCAAGTGACTAAAGCACAGTCATTTTGACTGTCCACCCCTAACAAAATATTCCCCAATGGCAAAGCAGAAGTCAAAATCATAAACTGCAAAAGAAAAAACGAATAATCCTACCGGTGCTGTGCTCTGAACGGATCGCTTGTGTTCCACCGAAATTCATCTGTTGAAACCTGATCTCCAATGTGATCTTAAGAGGTGGGATGGTCAGAGGGTGATAGGTCATGAGGGGCCACCTTCCTTAATGGGATTAATTAAAAGAGCCCTTATCAAAGAGGTTCAAGGGAGCTTGTTTGTCCCTCTGTGCCTTCACTATGTGAGGATACACCTGGAAGGCACCATCCTTGAAGCAGAGAACAGCCACTAGACACCAATTGTGGTGGCACCCTGATCTTGGACTTCCCGGCCTCCAGAACTGTGAGCAGCGCATTTCTATTTTTTATAAATTACCCAGTCTAAGGCGTTTGGTTATCATAGCCTGAACAGACTACAGCGTGGTGGTACTGTTATTAGCTGAGTACTCTCTGCATTACAGGGAACCGGGCAAATGATGGTACCTTTCACTGGGAACTGAAAGAAAGGACATTTCTCATGGGAGAAGGGCTACTCAGGTAGAAGGTGGATGAGGCTAAGTAAAAAACAAGGTAGTCCTGAATTTAAACTAGAAGGGTCAGTATGAAATCACTATTTGTTATAAATCAATTAATAGACTTTTTTTTTTTTGAGAGAGAGATTTTCACTGTAGGGCGCGTGCGCTCGCCAGACAGACAGAGAGAGACATAGAGACAGAAAGCGAGAAATCACCC
>NW_006159896.1:3083034-3086743 GCF_000334495.1 Tupaia belangeri chinensis | reverse complement strand
ATGGTCACGCCGCAATCCCCTCTCCTCCATTCTCCTCTCGGGATCTTGGGGACGCACGCACACGCGCCCGGCGTGAGTTTCAAGCCACCGGGTCCAGGACGCGAACCGCGGTCGACTACGTGGGAGTCCAGCGACACAGCCATTATGCTAACTGCTGGTTCCCAATAGACTTTATTTTGTGTGTACTTTTAGGTTTACAGAAAAATTGAGCAGACAATACAGAGAGGTCCCATACACAACTTCATTTCCCCCCTCTGCTCCCCTAGTTTCCCCTGTTGTTAATATCTTGCATTAGTGGGGGTACATTTGCCATAACTGGTGATCCCATATTGATATGTTATTATTAACTGAAGTCCATAGTTTGACACTAGAGTTCACTCTTGGTGGTGTATATTCCAAAGGTTTGGAGAAAAGTACAATGACCTGCTTCCACCTTTATAGACAGGAGGAATAGTGTTACTGCCCTAAAAATTCCTTGTGCTCCACCTATTCCTCCCCTTCATCCCCCCAAACTCTTAGCAAACACTAATCTTTGTATTGTGTCCATAGTTTTACCTTTTCAGATGAACTCCTTTTGCCTAGAAATATGCATTTCATTTCCTCTGTCCTTTCATGGCTTGGTAGCTCATTTCTTTTCACTGCTGAATAATATTCCTCTACATGGACGTACCACAACTCGTTTACCTCTTCACCTATTGAAGACATGTCGGTCGCTTCCAAGTTTTGGCAGTCACGACTCGTGATATACTTTAATATGTTAACAAAAGAAAAGTGGGGGTGGACCAGCAGATGGCATAATGGTTACATCACTGGGCTCTCACATAGTTGCATGAGGTTCAAGTCCCAGACCTGGCAGCTTAAAACTCACACCAGGCATGTGCACATGTGTGCCCAAGATCCTGGGGGGAGAATGTAGGAGAGGATTGTGGTGTGGCCATCCTCCCTAGGAGGTTGATTTGTCACTTTCTGTCTCTCTCTGTTTCTCCAGTGAGTACATGTGCCCCATAACCAAAATCTCTCTCTAAAAAAAATAGGGGGGCAGCAGGTGGCATGATGGTTAACGCAGTACAAGTTCTGGACCCACGCAGCTTGAAAACCACTTCAGGCATGTGTGTGTGCCCAAAATCCCAGGAGGAGAATGTGGGGAGAAAGGATTGCGGCTGTCATCTCCCCTGGGGAGGACTTTCTCACTTTCTCTCCTTGATGAGCACACATGTCCTATAGCAAATCAAAAGAGGAAAAAAAAAAAAAAAAAACCTCCTTCCTAGCTAAGCCAACTGGGATAAAGCTCCAGGAGCCAACCCAAAAAGGTTCTCTCAGGCCAAATGGGATTTTTTTTGCCCCTAAGGTTATCGGTTTTCTTTCTTTCCCAAAATAGTTCCAGAGAGAGAGCACATGCAAGAAGAGAGAGCGACAGGTACCCTCAAGAAGGTGTTGTCACATTGTGATTCACGTCCCCCAGCCCTCCAGCCAGCTGGGACCTTGGACGTCAGTGCCTGGTGTGATTCGGGTCAACTCGGAACCTGACCCTACAGTTGGCCATGTGACTTCCAGAACTGCCGATCCATATGCTACCTACTGCCCGTGCCACTGAGGCTGGGCCCTGAATGGGACCATTTGAGCATCAATAAGAAAAAGAATTACAGGGGACTGAAACACATGAAATAACGTTAAATCCCTATATTCCTACCAATACTTTATAAAAAAAAAATGCAACTCCTAGGTTGCTAGGAAACCAAATCATTATTTGAGAACTTTCAGGAATCAAGTCTTAGGGCCAACAGATGGTGCGGTGGATACATCACTGGACTCCCACGTGGCCGACCGTGGTTCAAATACCACACTCAGTGGCTTGAAACTCACGCTGGGTGTGTGTGTGTGTGTGTGTGTGTGTGTGTGTGTGTGTGCCCAAATCCTGGGAGGAGAATAGAATGAGGGATTGCAGCATGGCCACCCCTCCTGGGGGGGTGGGGGTGGTTTCTCACTTTCCCTCTCTCTGTCTCTCTCTCTCTCCAGCAAGTGCCCTAAGGCAAAAACCTTTTTTAAAAAAGAAAGAATCAAGTCTTTGTACTGTCCTTGGTGTAGATATTAAGCAAGATTACACTATACCTCAAGGTAACTAAGGAGTCACTTGACGAGAAGCCGCTCTTCTCCCAGTGTCCCACTTCATACATTAAGCCGATAGATTCGGAGCGTCATCGTGTTGCAATCCCTGATGAAACGACTCCAGGCACTGAACGTCCCTGACCACAAACTTCACAGAAGAGCGACCACAAGACACTCTGGGCCTCCTGATGGAAGAACACGCCTCCAGTGAAGCACTGTTGCCAAAAATCAAACCTGAGTCTGATGAGCCCTCTAGATCTGATTCCAGGAAGTCAGAGGACAGGGGAGCATGTGAGGGTTCCCCACAGGAATACAAGCAGCTACGTCCAGATGGGGGGGATGCTACGGGACAGACGGGGAGGTGGGGAGAGAGAGACAGAGAGATGGAGAGACAGGGAGAGAGGGGGGCTGCAGATTAAAAAGACTTAAGAAATATATATAGACTTCTATTTTTTTTTAAATTTAAGTTGCTGCAATAGAACATGTGAGAGAGACAGAGTGACAAAGTGGGGGTGGCCACGCTACAATCCCTTCTCCATTCTCCTCTTGGAATTGTGGGCATGCACGCACATGCACCCGGCTCGTTTTTCCAGCCACCAGGTCCAGGACTCAAACCACATAATGGCTAGGTGGGATGGCGCTTCCTTACCCTCCACACCACCAGCCGGCCCTGTATGGACTTCTTCATAAGATAGAGAAAACATATATGAGTGACCAAGGAACTAACAATTGACCAGATATATTGATGATAATTTCTCCAAGTGTGATTGGTATTTTAGCTATTTTTAAAAAGGATTTCCTGTCTTTTAGAAACGTATACCAAAAGAGTTATGGTTGAGATGTTCTAGTATCTGGGATTTGCTTAAAAACAATCCATTGCAGTAGGAGAATTGAGCTGGGATGTAGATGAAACAAGACTGGTCATGAGTTATGCACGGGGTCTTCAGAAAGTTCATGGGAAATGCAGATTGTGGAAAAAACTACGCATGGATTTTAAAAACATTTTTGCACCAAAATAAACTTGTACTTTAATTCTATTTTTCCATGAATTTTTTAAAGAGAGATCTTTACTTTAGGGCACGTGTGCTCACTGGAGAGACAGAAAAAGAGTAAATGAGAAATCACCCTCTCCCCAAGGGGGGATGGCCATGCTGCATTCCCTTCTCCTTCATTCTCCTCTTGAGATCTTGGGCGCACATGCACATGCATCTGGCATGAGTTTCAAGCCACCAGGTCCAAGACTCAAACCATGCTCAACCACTGTGCCACCTGCTGTCCCCACCACGAACTTTCTGAAGTTCCCTCATAATTGCTGAAGCTGGGCAATGGGTACATTGATCTTTTATACACATTTTAATTTTTCCATGATCGGAAAAAGTATTTAAGGGCTAGCCCCATGGCCTACTGGTTAAGGAAACCAGATCCCACATGGTTGACCACAGTTCGAATCCCTGGCTGCTTAAAAAACATGCCAGGTAGGAACCAGCAGTTAGCGTAATAGCTATGTCGCTTGGCTCCCACGTAGTCGACCGCGGTTCATGTCCCGGACCCGGTGGCTTAAAACTCACGCCGGGCGCGTGTGCATGCGTGCCCAAGATCCCGA
>NW_006159896.1:3068191-3082850 GCF_000334495.1 Tupaia belangeri chinensis | reverse complement strand
GGTGGCATGGTGGTTAAGGCACTGAACTCTCACATGGCTGACTGTGGCTCAAGTCCCAGACCTGGCATCTTGCTTTTTCATTTTCTCTCTGTCTCTGATCAAATTTTAATGTAATAGTAAATAAAAATAAAATAAATAATTATTTAAAAAACAAATAAACAAGAAGACATGTGGGGGGGTGTGAGTACATGCCCAAAGTCCTGACAGGGTGGAGAGATGGAGAAGGAACTGAACTGTGACATAACCATGCCCCATGTAGGGGTGCCTTCTCCCTCACCCTTTCTCTCTCTGTCTCTCTCTGACAAGCACACAGGCCCTCTACTAATGAAAATTATAATAACCAAAAATTAAAAATCTTTGAAAAGCTCCTTTTCCAAAACAAGAAGCAATCCAGGATCCCTTGTGTCTTTGATGTGTTGGGGCGGTCACCTCCTCATTTGTTAGGAAATGTGGCCTAACAAAGTGGCAGCTCTTCCCGGTCCTCCTTCTTCCTTCTAAAGGTGTGGAGAAGTTGGGAAGTTGCTTCCAACCTGCCTCAGCACAGGTGAGAACGGGCCACGCATGAGGCCCCGCCCAGGAGCAGCCCACATCGTCCTGGAAGTACCACCAACCAGGGGGTTCAGGACCCCTGTGCTGGCGTTGGGGCCCCTGCACTGCGCACTGCAGCCAGCTCGGCAGGCCTGAGGTAGGAGCACCATCAACCCAGCCAGCCCGGTGGGCTTCCCGCTGGGATGCTCACAGCGGGTAAATGCCTGTACATGCAGAGCAGGGCAGTGACAAAGAGCCTGGGCCCTAAGAGAACGGGTTCAAATTCCAGATCTACTAGCCAGTACCCGTGTCACTTCCAGCAGAGACCGTCACTGCCCGAGCCTCAGTTGCCCTATTTGTGGGTCGGGAACGATCTGAGTATCTTCCTCACGAAGCCCCCATGTGGGCTCAGTGTGAGACCATCGTGTGAAGCGACTCAGCACCAGGCTGGAGTGCTACCCAACAAGCTGTGCTTATTTCTGCTGCTGTCACTGTTCTTGTCATTAGTATCACCTAGCCAGAGTATAAAGTCGGGCTTTGCCTCCCCTAATGACACCTCATACGGTATTGACTCCTACAGGGTAGGGCCTATTATGGGGCGCTTTCTCAATTAGTTCATTTCGACCAACAGAAAGCATCTGGGAGAGAAGCATTAGCCTGAAATGACCTCACTGGACGCTTGTTTCGGATGTTAATGGCAGGAACCTGACAAATGGGTTAAAGGGGAGATAAAGTAATTTTGTTGTAGCTTTAGAATTTCTCCTGGGAGTGTGGTCTCTAGCACACAGGGGTTGGATACTCTTGCAAACAAGCCTTTTACAGCTCGCTTTATAACGCAATGTAAAAGCTGTGTGGATTATGAATTTAGACCTACAGGGATAAAAATAACCGAGTGTTCAGCAGACAGGTATTTGTGGCTAGGGACAGTGAATTTGTATATCAAACAACTTAAAAGTGGGGATTGAGGCCCTAGAAATTGATACTGGGCATCTCAAAAAGTGGCCTGGAAATGACAAAGGACACAGATTGAAAAATGGAGGAGGGCCAAACTGATAACCTAGTGGTTAAGAGAGCTGGGTCCTGCATGGCCACGCATGGTTGGAGTCCCGACCCCAGTGGCTTGAGAAACGTGCTGCGCATGTAGGAGCGCCTGCCCCAGATTCTGACGAGTTGGACGAATTGAAGGGGAGGGAGTGTGGTGTTACCATGCCCCATCGGGGGAGGCTTCTCCCCAACCCCGCCTGGTCCTCTGGGAGGCAAATGCCCTCTCTGGCAATTATGAAAAACTGCAGGTGATGCACAGGCAGCAAAAGAAGAACAGCAAGATTAGACTTCATCAGAATTTTACATTTTAAATTCCTGCTCATCAGAGGACATGAGCAACAGAGTGAAAAGTTAACCAGTAGAACGGGAGAAAGTATGTGCGAAGCGCATATCTGATAACAGATCACTAGCCAGAATATATAAAGAACTCCCATAACTCAAAAACAAAAAACAACCTAATTAAAAATTGGGGAAAGGGCTTGGATAGACATTTCTCCAACAAAGATAGAAAAATAGCCAGTAACAGGGCCAGCAGGTGGCGTAATGGTTACATTGCTGGACTGACACATGGCAAACCACAGTTTGAATCCCAGACCCAGCGGCTTGAAACTCAGGTCGGGCAAGTGTGCATGTGTGCCCAAAATTCTGAGAGGAGAATGGAGGAGAAGGGATTGTGGTGGGACCATTTCCCCTGGGGGGTAATTTCTCACTTTCTGTCTCTGTCTCACCAGCAAGCACACGTGCCCTATAGCAAAAATCTCTCTAAAAACCAACAAGAAAACAGAAATGGCCAATGAGCACATCGAACAATGATCAGCATCGCTCATTACTAGGAAAATGCCAGACAAAACCATGAGGGACCACCTCACACCCATTAGGACGGTGCCTGTCAAAAAAGCGGAAGGTGTGGCAAAACTAGAACTTGTGCACTGTGGGTGGGGTACAAAATGGTGCAGCCATTCTGGAAAGTAGTAGGGCAATTCTTCCCCCAAATTAAAAATAAGCAGATACAGCAGCACAGGCCTGTAACCCCAGGTACGCGGGAGGCTGAGGCAGAGGGACGGGTCATCAGTGGCCAGCGTGAGCAGCATAGAATGATCCTGTCTTGGGGCCAGCAAGGGGCATGGTGGTTGAAGCACTGGGATTCCCACATGGCCAAACTAATTGAAAACTGAGGAAATGACTTGTACTTGGCTAGCGTCCTGGACCTGGCGGTTTGCTTACTCTCTCTCTCTCTCTCTCTCTCTCTCTCTCTCTGTTTTTCTCTGGCAAACTCATGTGAGACAATAATACTACTACTAATAATAAATAAAATAATTCTTTAAAAAAAAAAAAAGAAAGAAAAATCCTGTCTCTAATGATAGTTATCATCATATGAGGGGTTGAACAGTGGCACAGCTCTGCAAGGTGGCCCACGTGGGAAGGTTCCAGGTTCATGTCCAGAGCCCTCCCTGAGTTTGCCAGGCACACACCCATGACCTGGGACTGGCTGACTGACTGGCTGAAGCAAGGTCACACATCAACACCTGTTGGGGGCTGTCTCTCCATCTCTCTCTACCTCTCTATCGCTCTCACTCCTGGAAGAAACAAGTAAGTAAATAAACTGTTTTAAAAGTTGGGGATAGAGGGCCAGCAGGTGGCGTGGAGGCTAAGGTGCTAGACTCCCACATGTCTGATTGTGGTTCAAGTCCTAGACCCAGAGGCTTGAAAATCATGCCAGGCACATGTGTGTGCATGTCCAAGAGACAGAGAAAGAGAGGAAGAAAGTGAGAAGGCACCCCCCCAGGGGGGATGGTCATGCCACAATCCCATCTCCTCCATGCAGCATTCAGGATTTGGGACACACACACACACACACACACACACACACACCCACACACAGAATGTTTCAAGCCACCAGGTCTGGGACTCAACCCACACAGTCAACCATGTAGGATGCAGCACTTGAACACCACACCACCGGCTGGCCCCAGAGTTAATTTTGCAAGTTGAAAAGAGATCTGGAATGGATGGATGGAGGGATGGTTGTAGAACAATGCAACTGTACTCGGTGTCACTGAGCCGTACACACAAAAGTGGTTACGATGGCAATTTTACGCTATGTATATTTACCACAATTAAAAACAACAACAATAATAAAAGGGAAAATGGGGGCTGGGTGGTGGTAGAGCAGTAACACAATGCTCTGTGATGATGGACCCGTGTGGGAAGGTCCCAGGTTCGTGTCCAAGGTTTCCCTGAACATGCCAAGCCAGCAACAGGCAATGGTGATCCAGGCTGACTGAAGCTGGGGTGGATCCAGGTGTAGGGACCCTGCTGAGCTCTCTCTCTCTCTCTCAGGAAATAAATAAGCTTCTTTAAAAAAATACAGATGGAGGATTTGAAATTAAATTGTTTTAGAAACTACAAGAAAGCAACATTACCCCATTGCTAATCTATTTCTCAGGTTACTGTTATAGACATTCAAAATGACAATCAAAATTGTGATTTTGCAGGTAATACCCAGTTCATACATTTGTTCTTTTAAGCAGGCATTTGACAGTTTCAGGGTCTTGAGTTTATATACTCAAATTGACCAGAAAACATTTGGAGGTATTTCCTAAACAGGAAACACAAAGGTGCATCCCATCCCTTCTGCATGTTTAGGGGACATAGAGAATGACCTTCCATGGCTAATATCCCCCCACCCAGCTATCTTCGGACACCCCAAACCTCTCAGGAAGTTCTGGACTGCTCTGGGCTGCCTAAAAAATAGGAATCCAAAATCAAGGGCCCCGAGACTCCCACAAAGTCCACACCCCTCCCAAACAAGGCACTTCTTAAATGCAGAGAGAGCGCTCAGAGTCTAAAAGTCCATGGTTTCATTCCACTTCTTAACATTCTTTTTTGGAAAGAATTAAGCCGGGTTAACTCTGGGGCGCGGCAGTCATGCGCCTTCAGGAGAGGCCAGACCCCATGTGGGCAGCGGCCTGATCAGCTGAAATGCGCCCGGCGCCAGACGAGTGCTCTAGGCCCAAGCTCTGGTAGGACAGAGGGCGGAGGAAGGGGATCATGGTGAGGCCAGGTGCTTCTCCCTCTCTCACATGCACGCATGCACTCTCTCAAGGGAAAAAAAGAAAGAAGCAGCTCAAGGAAATGGTGGAGAACAGATATCTTATCTTATTTTATTTTATTTTTATGCCATAGGGTACATGCATTTGCCAGAGAGAGAGGGAAAACAAAGAGACTAAGACAGAGAAAGGAAAAGTAAGAAATCACCCCCCAGGGAGGGATGGCCACACTGCAATCCCTTCTCCTCCATTGTCCTCTCAGAATTTTGGGCACACACGCACACACACCTGGCATGATTTTTAAGCTGCTGGCTCCAGGACTTGAACCAAAGTCAGTCATGTGGAAGTCTAGTGTCTTAAGTCTAGGCCACGTGCTGGCTCTTTTTTTTTTGGGAGAGGTTTTTGCTATAGGGTGCGAGCGCTCGCCAGACAGACAGAGAGAGACAGAGAGACAGAAAGTGAGAAATCACCCCCCAAGGGGGATGACCACGCCGCAATCCCTTCTCCTCCATTCTCCTCTCGGGATCTTGGGCATGCATGCACACGCGCCCGGCGTGAGTTTTAAGCCACCGGGTCCAGGACGCGAACCGCGGTTGACTATGTGGGAGTCCAGTGACATAGCCATTACGCTAACTGCTGGTCCCCGTGCTGGCTCTTGAGAACATGTTTTTTTAATTGTTCCTGCAGGGCGAGCCCATAGAGTAGTGGTTCAGCCTATTGGGTTCCACATGGCCTATTGCAAGTCCCAAACCTGGTAGCTTGAAAGACACTCGAAAAGCACCACAGGCACATGTGCATGCCCACAATCCTGAGAGGAAGCTTCAGGAGAAGTCTTTGCAGTGTGGCCATCCCCCTGAGGGAATGATTTCTCACTTCCCCCTCTGTCTCTGTGTCTCTCTCTGGTGAGTGCACATGCCCTATAGCAAAAACTAAAAAAAAAAGAAAAAAGAAAAGAAAAGAAAAAAATTGCTCCTATACCCTAACACCCTGAAAACAGTTTTCCTTTTGCAGATCCCCTCCGGGCTATCACCCTCCAGTTGCCCCACAATGAGCCCCCTCTGGGAGGCTGGTCTGCAGAGCCTCTGCTCGTGAGTGGCTGGCACAGGCTCCAGACCTTGAGGGTGGAGCCCTGACAGTCCCTCCCACTCACTGGGCGCTGTGGTGGGACAGCTCTCTCTGACGGTGTCCTCCACAGAGTCCCCAAGAACTAGCTCCTCTGCCCCTTCTCTCCCACCCCCGCCCCATCCCCAAGTCCTGCTGCCTTGGTTTCCCAGAGCACTCTCCGCTCCCACATCCCCTAGCACCTAGCTAGTCCGAGTCTCCACGCGCATCTTCTCCACATGCTGTGAGAGCTCCAGCTCTCTTCTCCCCAGTTCTGTCCTCCCAGGTAGGAAGGCGGGCAGCAGAGGGGAATGAGGGCATGGGCTGACCATCCAGTACCAGCCATCAGACTCACTCCTTGCAGCTGGGGTCCATGGCAGTGGCACATCCCCAACCACCCACGAGCCAGCACAACGTGGGCCATGTTGTATTTTCAGGGTACGTGCCCCTCTCCATCTGCAGACCCTCGACCACTGCATTAACACCGATGCGCTTACCCTTCACTCCTCCCCCTTCATTTCTGGGTTTCTCTCTGAGACTGCAAGGGGCAGAGGAGAGGGGAAGGAGACTCCTCTCCCCTTCTCACTAGAGAGTAGACACACAGGTTGCTAAGGATAAATAAGAGGTAGACCTAAGGAGATAAAGGAAGGCTTCTGGGAGGAGGTGGCATTTATCCTGAGACAGAGAGGATGGCTAGGAGGAAGCCCTTTTGGGAGAGTGGAGAGGCCTTCCCAGCAAAGGGAGCATCCCATCGCAGCCTGAGAAGCTGAAATAAGGCCAATACATTTGGCTAAGAGCTAAGCGTGAGGGAGGGAGGCAGAATGGAGGCGAGGGAGAGGCTGGGCTGAGGGAGGTGGGGTGATCTAGACTTGGAGGCTTATCCTGGGATGGGAAAGCCTAGATTACCACATTCTTCCAGGGAAAATAACTCTGCGGGGCAGATTGTCCACGTGGGCTGGTGGCAGTGGAGGCCAGGACGCAGAGATGGAATCTTCAGCCTCTCTGCACACCGTGAACGGTTGCAGTGCTGTGTGGATCCTGCAGGGCTCACCAACACGCCTGCCTCACCCCTCCCGAGGCTGCCCAGCACCCACAGTCAGCAGTGGACAGACAGAGCTACCGACCTGGCTCTGCCCACCAGTGCCCGTGGGCAAAGGGCTCCCAGTTTTCCTACCCGTAGACGGCCATCAGTGACGACAGCTTCACAGGTTTATTTGAGGGTTCTGAGCCCCTGACATCACAGGCTTCACAAAGGGCCCAATAAAGGTCATCAATAAAGGTTAATTAGCATTATTATTACTCGTCCTGTCATTATGAACATCTACAGCCTGCCCCAACTCCTCGGCACTGCCTGGCCTGTGGCTGCTGCCGGCTTTGGGGTGCTGTGCACTTTTGCAAATGTGTGCGCCTTGCATTCAGAGGAGCCCCTCCTTCCACCAAGGGTCCAGCGGGGTTGCTCGGGGGACACATTCCAGAAAGAATAACTCTGTGTAACATGAAACCCTGAATCTGGAAACACAACCTCTATGGGAAATTGGAGGATAAGGTCTGCTCTGCGGACCGCCCAACCTCATTCCGTACAGAAGGGATATTGAAACCCAAAGGCCTCGTCCCTTGGCCTCCAGCACTATGGTCTCACCCCCTTGCTACTGCCAGAGATCTTCCTAAACAAACTTGACCATGGCACTGTCGTTTAAGCCCTCCTGTGGCTCTCCACTGCCATCAGGTTCAGGTCCACACTCCTCATTGACCTACAAGACCTTGCTCTGACCCAGCCACTCGAGCTTCCAGCGGATCAAGTTCTTCCCTCCCGCAGGACCTTTGCCCATCTAATGAACCTCTTCCAGAAAAGGCTGCTGCAGGATTCAGGAAGCCCCAGGCCTGGTGAAACCTCCAGACAGTCCTTCCTCCAAATGGGAGGTAGCAATATCATGCCCAGGTTTCCAGGAAGCAGAGGCCCTGAGAACCACCAAGTGGGTCCTGCAGTTCAGCCTCAAGGCCAACCAGACCCCAGACCCCTGGAGCACCAAGAGGAGATCCCTGGCCACACCTCCATCACAACGGGAGAGTAGAAATGCTCAGATAAGACAGACAGCTGAATAAGGAGAAGGACGGGGGCAGCAGGTGGTGTGCTGGTCGAGGCGCTGAACTCCCACATGGCAGTTCTTCCCTCCCGCAGGACCTTTGCCCATCTAATGAACCTCTTCCAGAAAAGGCTGCTGCAGGATTCAGGAAGCCCCAGGCCTGGTGAAACCTCCAGACAGTCCTTCCTCCAAATGGGAGGTAGCAATATCATGCCCAGGTTTCCAGGAAGCAGAGGCCCTGAGAACCACCAAGTGGGTCCTGCAGTTCAGCCTCAAGGCCAACCAGACCCCAGACCCCTGGAGCACCAAGAGGAGATCCCTGGCCACACCTCCATCACAACGGGAGAGTAGAAATGCTCAGATAAGACAGACAGCTGAATAAGGAGAAGGACGGGGGCAGCAGGTGGTGTGCTGGTCGAGGCGCTGAACTCCCACATGGCTGACCATGGTTCAAGTCCCAGACATGGTAACCGGTTTTCTCACTTTCTCTGTTTCTCTCTTTGGCGAGTGTATGTGCTCTATAGTCAATCTTAAAAGTAACACTAATAGAGCCAGCAGGAGGTGTGGTGGTTAAGGGCACTGGACTCCCATATGGCTGACTGTGGTTCGTGTCCCGGACCTGGTAGCTTGCTCTCTCACTTTCTCTCTCTTTCTTTGGTCAAATTAAAATTAATTAACAAATTAAATAACATAGTTCTTTTTAAAAATAATAATGATAAATAAAATTAAATACATAATTCTTTTTAAAAAGAAGAAAAACGGGGAGAGTGTCACTCAGAGCAGAAGGCTGACGTCATCTTTGGTGCATTTGACGCTCTGCTCAGCCGCTCACATACCTGTGGCTTAAGGCCAGACATTCAGCCTCTCTGAACCTCAGCTTTCTGGCCTGTACAGTGGGGCTACTAGCACTGCCCGTCTCACAGGCACACCGTGGGCGTTCAGGGACGACACATACGAAGCACCTACACGTGGTGGAGTCTCAGCGAATGACATGACACTGCCCTCCCTCCAAGCACCTGGGAGCCTGCGCCAGTCCCGACCAGCCCAGCTCAGACGGGACTTGCATCACCCGAGGTTAGGCAGCCAGGGCCTGGGAACCATCCCTGCCCTGTTTTCTGTTTTGGGTTTTGTGTTTCCCAGAGTTTCCCTTGGAAAAAGTCCAGCTTCCTCCCTGCTGGAAGGAGGCAGGAGGGGATTGTTCACGCCTGGGCCTGGATGCCCAGGGGAGCCATGTAGGAAGGTGACAAGAGCCTAGGGTTTGGAGTCAAGCCAATCTGGTGGATCCAGGATCTGATCCTTCGGTGCTGTGTGACCCCGGGCGAATGAGTGCACGTCTCTGAGGGGCTGATTTCCTCACCTGTTAAAAGGTCTCATGATCTCTCCAGAGAGTGCACTGGATGCAAATGGAGGCACTAGGATGGGAGTAGATTCCAGGAACACTTCCCCAGCATATACACAGCGACTCCTTTTGGGGACAGACTGAAGATCAGGGAAGAAGCCATAGGTTTACAGCAGGAGTTGCCAACACAGATGTCCCCGGGCAAACTAAGCAGGGCGGTGTCCTGCCTGGGGCAGTGGGCAGAGATGCATCTGGGAGCACAGTTCAGCTCCCAGCCGCTAGCACCCCACTGGAATGAGGGTGCAAAGTTATCAGACCTCTGATTATTCAGGAGGAGAAAAATCAAGCTTGGTGTGCAAAATCTTATGATTAAAGTATGGTAATAACTATATTCTATCATTCCATTAATATAAGTGGAATACCTGTTAAAAAAATAAAAATAAAAACAGGCAAAACCGTGCACAAGAGTCCTTCCTTATCCGTGGTTTTGTTTTCAACGGTTTAGGTTCCTGTGGTCTAAAACTATTGAATGGAAACTCCAGAAATAAACAATTCCTAAGTATTTTTGTTTTGTTTGTTCATTTGGTTTTTGCTGTAGGGTACATGTGCACCAGAGAGACAGAGCAAAACAGTGAAAGGGAAAGTGAGAAATCACCCCCCAGGGAGGATGGCCACACCACAGTCCCTTCTCCTCCATTCTCCTCTCAGGACTTTGGGCATGCATGCACATGTGCACAGGCATGATTTTCTGTCTTTCTTTCTTTCTTTTTTTTTTTTGAGGGAGTTTTGCTATAGGGCGTGTGTACTCACTAAAGAGACAGAAAGACAGAAAGCGAGAAATGATCCCACAGGGGAGATGACCACACCACAATCTCTTCTCCTTGATTCTCCTCTTGGGATTTTGGGCATGCACGTACACGCTCCGGGTGTGATTTTCAAGCCATTGGATCCAGGACTCGAACTGCGCCATCAGTCATGTGGGATCAGCCTCCTTAACCTCCATGCCATCTGCTGGCCTCAAACAATTCATAAGTTTTAAATTGTGTGTGCTTCTGAGCAGCAGGATGAAAACTTTCACCTTTCTACTCCACCCTGCCTACCTCAGGAATCAGCTCTTTGTCCAGCGTACCGCACTGTCTACGCCACCTGCCTGTTAGCCACTTAGTAGCCTACTTGGGTTATTGCATGGAAAGACAGTACTGTGTATCTATAGGCTCACTATCAATGGTTTCAGGCATCTACTGGGAGGCCTCGGGCCACATCCTCCCATATAGTGACAGATACAAAAGCCCGAATAGTGCTTTCCTCGAAGGAGGGGGTGGGCACTGCCCAGAAGGGATAGGAGGAGGGATTCTGCGAAGCTGGAAGCAGTCTCTTTACTTGGGTGTTGGTGGCATGGGTGTGTCCCCTTTGTATCTGTATATTATACTCTAATAAAAATGCTAGAATAATTTTAAAACAAATAAATCAAGAAAGACCACGGTGCTGGGAGGGGAGAGAGCCAGTGTGGGCCAAACCGAACACACATGCAGGCTCGCCCTGACTCTGGACTGCTGGCGGGAGATCTGATGCAGGGGCATGACGCTCTCAGCCCCCGGAAGCAGGTGTCGACAAGCGACACAGTTTCCGGAGCCATCCTGCCCGCCCTGCCACCTTGCCCAAGAGGGCAGGACAGCCCATCTCTGGTCAGCTCTGCCCCTCAGCCAGATCTGCAGAGTTCACATCCTTAACTCTGCCACTATGCCCCCGCCCACCAAAACTCACCCTTATTTATTATTCATTTTATTTTGCCAAGAATACCCAGAGGACAGTAATCAAAAAGTAGGCTGAGTCCTATTTCCAAAAAAGCCTTCCCAGACTATGGATTTCACCAAGCCCATCTCCCAGGCCTGAGCACCCCTCACGACAAATCCAGAGACCTAAACTCATCTGGCTGCAGCGTCCTCTGTGTCCAGGTCAGTGTGGGACTGTGCCATCTCCACCCCTCGGCCTAATCCGGAGGCCTTGGCTTTCATTTTCTTTTCACTGTTGCCCTTTTCTTTCCTGAGGACCCACAGAAGACGCACACACCTCCTACATAAAGCAGTGCTAACCAAAACAAATGCACATCAAATGCATTTATTTGCACAGACACTCATAAAAACTTTACTAGACACCAAATAATTACAGGAAGGGGCGAACTTCCAACCCAGCCGAGCCGCAGCGTTTTGAAGTGGATTTAAGATAAAGATCAAATAGGACGGGCACTGGCCGGCATCGCGCCCAGCCCCCTTCCCGGCCACGGGCCCTTGAGGTGGGACCCGAGAGCTCTCTGGCATTTGTGAATTTGTGTCCGATTCATATAAAATGTCCTTCTGCAAGTTATTCTTAGTGTCCTAATGGGGCTTTTATGGCTCTAAATGTGGTCCTTGGCCTTCTCTTTGTTCTGGCTCAGGTCCTCAGCTGGGGACGCCCCTGGTTCTATTGCAGATGGCTGCTGAAATAACCCAGTCCATCCATTTGGCAAGAAATCCAAGATTCTTGAGAAAGCGCTTTTCAAACTAAATATAAATGACACCTTGAGAGTCCCACATGGTTGGTTTTGAGGCAATGGGCCCAAGCCCCTAATTGTGCCGCCTTTCAAGGGTCCAACTCTGAGGGGTTACTCTCAGAGCAGAGCGAGTGGAGAAGGTTGAGCTAGCTCTGCCAGGCATCTGGGCTCTGCCTGGGGGCGCCCTGTGGCCAGCCCACTGCGACCTAGGTCTGCTTCACCTACCCCAAAGAAGGTCCATGGCTGAGCTCGAGACTGGCCTAGGGTTTTTTTGTTTTTGTTTTGTTTTGTTTTTTAGAGCTATAGGGCACGTGCACTCACCAGAAAGACAGAGAGAGACAGAAAGCAAGAAATCACCCCCCAGGGGGGATGGCCATGCCACAATCCCTTCTCCATTCTCCTCTAGGGATCTTGGGCATGCCGCACACGTGCCTGGCGTGAGTTTTAAGCCACCGGGTCCGGGACACGAACCGTGGGCGGCTACATGGGAGTTCAGTGACATAGCCATTCTGCTAACTGCTGGTCCCAAGCCTGGTCTGTTTTTATCTCCTGGTTGGAGGAGGAGGAAGAGGAGGCTGTGGTCTCTCCAAGTCCTGGCAGCAGAGCCCCCTTCCACCCGATCGGTTGCAAGTGTGGGTAAAGGCCTGCTGTGTGCTGGGCTCCATGGTATGCAGGCATCTCTCCACAGCCCCGTGTGAGGATGCCGGTGCCTCACCATGCCCACCTTACAGCGAGGATGCTGAGGTGCAAAGGTGCAGGACTTCCCTGAGGTCCTGCGCCAGAACCTGAACCAGAGCTGGGTAATTCCCCAAGACCTATTCTTAACCACCTCTAATAAGCCCTGCCTGGCTAGTGGGAGACCCCAGCCCAGGCCTGCAGGCTGAGGCACTGTCCCCCTCAGAGCTCCAGTCCTGAAGGCTGACAGCAGCCTTTGGATCTGAGGAAGCCTGATCTCCTGACCCACGGTGGAGGGGTCCCAGGACTCATGACCCAGGCCTTGTGCTGAAAGTCACACGCTTGTGGCCAAAGCTCCCACACTCTGGTTGGGGGGTGGGTATTCTTCAGAGGAATGGGAAACTTTGCAGGGCCTGGGTCATCTCCCAAGTTGTGCGCTGACGCTGGCTAGCACACGGCCTCAGAGCCAGCACTGCCTCAGGAAGTTCTGTCTAAAGTCCTGTCTCCCTGTCATCCCTCTCCCCTTCTGGGAGAGTGAGTACTAGCCCCCAGCCCTGAATCAGAAAGGCCCCAGCTGGGACCCTCCCCATTCCTCTCTAAGGGCCTCGACCTGGGCTTAGAGTGGTTGTGAGAGCTTTCATCACCCAGGAAGACCACACTTTGCACGGGGCCGTGGGGAGGTGATTATCTTACACTCCATCTCCCTTGGCTGAGAAGGGGCCTAACCCCTCCACCCACGCGTCCTGGGGTCAGTCCTGCTGGGCTCTGGAGGAAGGCTAGTCTCACTGGCTCTGAGACTGCCAGCACTCGACCTCTGCAGTGCGGGCTCCACGGTCGCCTCTCAATCTCCGGAGTCTGTGTGGTTCTCCCGGGACCCAGCATGGACGGCGTCCTGGGAATAGGGGCCCCCAGCCCAACCCGGTCAGGGATCCCAGGCTGGGGGGGGGGGGGTCAGTGACTCAGCTGCTGTCCTGCAGTTCCTTGGCTGTGCTGCGCGCTCCATCTCTGCCGGGAGCCAAGCCTTGGGCTGGGGTTATAAACTGGGAGGAGACCCCGCTGCTCCGGCTCTCCGACTCTCCCGCCCAGACAGCAGGGGTAGGATGAACACGGGTCATACGGCCCAGCTCGCGGAAGGCGGGCAGTGCGGGGGATAGGTGCGACGCCCTAAGGAGAGAAGTAGGGATGGGTCAGGGCTCGGTGGAGATCGGCCTCTGCCCGGCTGCAAGCTGCAAGGAGATGAGGCCGCCGGTGTCCTGCTTCACTTTCCATTCCTGATTCTTCCGAGCCATTCCGAGAGCCGACGCCCGCCGTCTTTCCTCGGGTGGGGAAAGTCCGCAGCTGTTCTGCCGCTGAAGTCGGAGCCAGAGCGCAGTCGGGCTGGGCAGGAGAGCGGTGCGAGCCGCGCGGGCGTCGAGGGTCCGGCGGCGCCGGGAAATCGGCCGGAACCCAATCGCGCCCGGCTCAGGTCGAGCGGAGCAAGGCGCCACTCGCAGCTTACGGGCGGTGGTCGGCTCTGGCCCTAGGCCCCGGCTGCTTCTTCCGCGGGGGACCCGGTCTGCAGGGACCTGGGGCCTCAGCGCATCTGTGCACGAAGAACCCGGGAAAGACCAACTCAGCTCGGGAGACCGGACGTGGGGAGCAGAGACAAAGGGCTGGATCGGGCCCATCGCAAGTGTGCGAGCGTGCGTGCAGGGAGGGAGGACGGAGACGTGGAGCGGAGACCAGGGTTTGTGGACTGAGCAGCCCAACCCCAGACCAGAGAAGGCCGCCGGGCTCCTGTGTCCGCCGCTCGGCCCACGCTGGAGCCTGGCGTGCCCTGGCAGTCTGCTCCACGTCGTCTAGGTGTCGCGGGCTGTGACTCGGGCAGGGACACGGGGAGGGGTGTCAAGCTCTGTGCGCCTCACGATGGACAGGCTGCGGCACCGAGCTGGGCCGCTGGAACATTATCTGGGACTGAGATTGGCCTTCGGGCGCCCCGGAACACGCTCCCGGGCAAAGCCAGAGGCCAGACTGGACCCTGGACCGCCAGCCCGACGGTCAGAGATGCCTTCCTTGGAGGTCGGGCCACGGGGCCCTCATTCACGGAGGGAAAGACAGGTGTGGAGAGGAAGAGGCCGGCACGGAGTAGCTGGGGAGCGGGGTGGGACGCAGGAGGAGTTGGGGGTCCGGGTGGGTCTATAGGGCATGACAGAGAGGACTACGCGCCGCGCCAGGATGGACAGGGAGAGTCTGAGCCAGGAACCAGGGCTCTCGCCCACAGGCAGCCTCCCAGCTACCGTTGCAGGGACGCGCTGCGGCCAGCAGAGGG
>NW_006159896.1:3065993-3068178 GCF_000334495.1 Tupaia belangeri chinensis | reverse complement strand
CTCCCGTGGCGGGGCCGCGCTGCGGCCAGCAGAGGGCAGAATGCGCCCGGTCCGCCCGCGGGCCCCGCGGCGGGCTCTGCGCCTCCCGGCTCTGCACACCGGAGCCTGCCCGGCTCGACTGCCCGCAGCCGCCGCGGCCGCGCCCCCGCCCCAGACGCCGGGAGAAGACGGCCCAGGCTCAGGCCCAGACCCAACTTCGGGGGTCAAGGTCTGGGGTTTCTAGGCTGAGCAGAGACAGGAGGCCTAAGAGAGAAATTTCACATCCACACCCACCTGGATACATACACACAAAGGCGCTGAAAATTCGCCGAGACACAAAGCCACACACACACACGCTCCTGGGAGACACGCGAGCACGCAGAATCCTTCGGAAACTCGGAGACATGCACAGACACAAAGGTGACACCGAGGTGCACATACACAGAAAAGGATCCCAGACTACACGGAGGCCGACACACACAAAGATGTGGGCGCCGCAGAGAGTGACACAGACACCCAGGGATACCCACAAAGACGTACAAAAACACACAAGATTCAATGGCAAGGTAGGACACGCAGATCCACACACGCGGGTGCAGGGGAGTTGGACACGGATCCACACACGCGGAGCTCGGCAAGTCCCAGGGCCTCAGGAACACTGTGTGTGCACAGAGCCTCGGGTGCACACGGACCCGAGAGCCTCGGAGGCGGGGGCGCCGACACGCTCAGCCACACACAGATACCCACCGACACTCTCGCAGGTACTGGGGTGGGGCGGAGCCTGGAATCCTCCACAAAGCCGGGCCCCTCCGCGGGGCCCCGCAGCACAGGGGGCCACTTCTGACCAAGCGCCCCGCTGGCTCCAAATCCGATCCGCCCTCTCGCCTCCAGCGGGGTCAGGGGACCCGCCTCTCGTGCCCTCCGCCCCCGCCCCGCTCCGCGCCGCTGCTCCGCTGCGGGAGGGGCCCGGGCTGCCCCGCAGCGGCTCTCGGGGGTCAGCCGGCGCCCCTGCTCCGAGAGGTGCTCATCAGTTGGGACTCGCCCTGCCTCTGGCAGCAGGCGCGAATGCCAGGCCGGGTAGGTGCCAGGCCCGCGGATGCTGGAGTGCGCTGCTCCGTCTTGGCGGCCCTTTGCTCTCAGGTGCTAGGCCCGCTTTGCCCAGACTGACCAGGGCACTGTCCCTGACCCGTGGGGCTAACCGACCCCTGGCTGTGTCCCTCGGCCGCCAAAGCGCGCCCATCCCATCGGAAAACTCGATTTCCTTCAAGCGGCCGAACACATGTCATCCTGGGCCTTCAGCCCCTGATCCTGGGACATCCCTCCCTCCCCGCGACCCTCATCCCCAAGTCCGGGAGGCCTGGCTCCCGCCGGATACCCCTGCCTCTGCTCAAGACCCTTCCGCACTCTGGGGGTCATCCAAACGCTCATCGCCCAAACTCAGGCCTGACCTTCCTCGCCTGCCCCCGGTCCCCCTTCCTACCCGGATCCAACATCCCTTTCGCTCACTCCTCCGCCCGATCTCCGCGGGCTGGAGCATTCCCGACCGACTCCTCACTCCAGCCCGAGGCCCGCACCCCGCTCTGGGCCCGCACCCGCTTTGGCGAGTCGGAGGCCAGCAGTCCTCCCCTTCTCGATCCCGACAGCCCGCTCTCTACGCAGACCAAGCAGCCCCGGGCAGACGCCGCAGCCCGGGGGACGCCAGCTCAGCCCCTGCGACCTACCTCGGTCGACGTCGGGGTCCGCGGGCGGCCGCTCGCGGCCGGCGCCGTCCCCTGACAGAGCTGCTGCGCTCCCCGTCGTCCACGCACTCTGGCCTCACTCGGGGCCACTCCTCTTAGCGCGGGAGCTTTACAAAATATTAATAATAAAGAAGGCAAGAAAGAAAAAAAGAAAGGCTTCATTCCCCAACTCCCAGATCAATTTTTCAAGGGGGTGGGGCAGAGAGATTTGTTTCGAAGGAGATCCAAACTTCTGCAGGGGCCAGCGGGGCTGCTGGCCGGGCGGGGCGCCGGGGCCCGCGATCCGGGCCAGGCGCCGCGCGGGGCGCAAGCTGGGGGCGCGGGGAGCCCTCCCGCGGGGGGGCGGCGACGGCACTATTTGACGTGGAGCCTCCGGCTCATCCCGGCGCAGGGATACGAGGCGCACCAATGAGTTCAAATGTCAGGAAGTTTGAGGAGGGGTGAGGCGGCTCCCGGCCGGAGTATCC
>NW_006159896.1:3064930-3065535 GCF_000334495.1 Tupaia belangeri chinensis | reverse complement strand
CGCCCCCGCCACTCTGGGGGTGCTGCTGGGTGAGTATGGGGTCAGACCCCTGAGTGGCTCCGGGCAGGGGACAGGGTGTCGTCCCGCGGTGGACATAGGCATCCAGGCCAACCGATAAAGGAAATGGGTTTGCAGGACACTGGGGGTCACAGAGGACTCCTGGAGGGCTACTGGGAGAGTAGGCAGGCACCCCAAGGGTCAGGACATCACCCAGGTGTGCAAGGACATCACCCAGAAGGAGAGAGGACAGGACAGTTCCAGCTGCCACCCACCATCGTCTCCCGGCCCAGGTTCCAGAGCTGCTCCCTGGACAGGCTAGGAGGCCGGTGGCAGGAGTGATAGGGCACCCAGGTAGTCACCTTGACAGAGGTGCCAGGTCACCTGGGGAGGGCAGCCTCTAAGAGAAAAAAAATGTCACCAGTACCACAGAAACCATTGATCTGGGGGAAATGGGAACAGAAGACCACGAACTCCACCACGGGCGTGTCATCCAGCAAGCACCCCGACCTCACCTCGCCTGTGTGGGTCCCAGCCTGCTACCCTACGCGGTGTTCGCTCTCATTTGTATGAACACCAAGCGCTGAGCCTCCGGAGAAGGGGACAGC
>NW_006159896.1:3063930-3064822 GCF_000334495.1 Tupaia belangeri chinensis | reverse complement strand
GCTGGGCCGGGCGGCGCTGACGGCCGGGCTCTCGCCCTGTGCGCTGCAGGCTCCGACTGCCCGCATCCCGCCGTCTGCGAGGGCTGCCAGCGGCCCATCTCCGACCGCTTCCTGATGCGAGTCAACGAGTCGTCCTGGCACGAGGAGTGTTTGCAGTGCGCGGCGTGTCAGCAAGCCCTCACCACCAGCTGCTACTTCCGGGATCGGAAACTGTACTGCAAACAAGACTACCAACAGTAAGCGCCTCTCGTCCTCTTTCCCCGCCGCCCGGTGCTAGAGAGCCCGGCCGGCCTCCTGCCGGTCCGCCCGCACCGCCCTGCCGCCGGCTCTGCGCGCCGCTGGGCCGGCAGCTGCGAGGGCTCCGCGTCTCGGGGCTGGGGTGAACCACCCCAGCTCGGCCCGCCCTGGTGGGGTGGCCGGGAACCTCCCAACGTGCTCTGTTTGCCGTTTGTTGCTCCAGAAACCTGCGCTGAGCCGCTGGGTTCGTGTACAAGACAAGGCCCTGCAACAACTCGGGGATGCGATGCCTGGGTCCTGGGACCAGGCCTGACCCCATTGAGGCCTAAATTAGGGACTAGTAATTGCCTGGCGAAGTGTTTTCCCAGCCTGAGCAAGAGAAGGGTTTTGCCAGTTTGGGATTCCCGGAGCAGAGAAGTGGAGAACTGGGGACTGACCTGCCTGAGCAGCCCTGGAGGCCCCCCTTCCTGCCGGAAGTCCCTGATGGAGAGAAAAGGGTGTTCATCTCTCCGGCTCCGTTGCATACGGGAATGCTGCACTTAGAATTTTCTGGGAAGGGGTCTGAGAAGAAGACCTCAAGAGGTGACAGACTGCAGTCTGGGACTGCCGTAGGGTAGCGTAGGATAGCGACTGGCCCAGCCAGTCCCGCCCACGC
>NW_006159896.1:3040387-3063056 GCF_000334495.1 Tupaia belangeri chinensis | reverse complement strand
TAGGATAGCGACTGCCCCAGCCAGTCCTGCCCAGGCCTCCTTCCTGCAGTGGGTGTTGGAGATGGGGTGGCCACTCTAGTCACGCCAAACTACAGGCAGAGGCTAGAGGCTGCGGGTTGAGTCCTTCCTGGTGGCCCGTGTTTTAGCTGAGACTATGGATTTGTGGGGCTGGGGACAGGTAAGAAAAGGTCAACTTTTTCATGTGATCTGCTGAGTTTCGTGCCTGGCAGTGCAATTGGGAGAGAGGCAGGAGGAGCAGCAGCCAAAGGAGAGGTGTGAGGATCCCCGGAGCGGAGCGGTGTTCCAGAAATAAGGGGGTACCTCTGAGAACTTATTGATGCGCAGAAAACCAAGTTGAATAGGGTTGCAGGGTGAGTAGGCTGCTCAGGTGGTTTGGGGCTCAGAGGAGCTGTGTGTGCCCAAGCCTCCCAGAAAGGCTGGGCTGCCGGTGCCCAGTGGTGAGTGCGGCCTACCTGCTCTGTCCAGGAACTGTTCCCAAATCTAGGGCCAGCCAGGTGAGAGCAAAGCAGCCCAGCTGCTTGGTCCAGGCCTGGAAGAGTGGGACTATAGGTCAGAGCCCTAGAGAGGGCATCAGATTGGCTCTGCCTGTGACCCTTTGGGCTGGGAGCTGAGAAAGAGCTGCTTTTCGCTCCATGCTCTTCATACCCGCTGCTGGGGGGTCTGCAGGCAGGCATTAGGGTCGGTTCAGAGGGTCAGCTGTGTTGCTGGTCCCAGAAGGCAGCTGAGGCCTCCTCCCCTGGATAAGCATCCCAGATTTAGGCACACTGCCATTGTGCTGATTTGTGCTGGGTCCTGGGCTGACAGGCTTCCAGTTCTGGAAGGAGGGCCCCCGGCCAGCCAGCAGCCGGCAGCCAGGCAGGGATGGAGTGGTGGACTTGAAATGGGGAAAGTAGTTTGGGCAGATGTGGTTAGGGCTTTGCACCTCCCAGGGTGACCCCATCTCTGACTCTCCCACACCCTGCACCCTGGCCTTGCTGTGTTTGCCTGACCCAAGCTAGGCCCTAATGGTGCCACTCCACCACTGGCTCTGCCCGGCCTCCATGACTCAACATGTGAGGAAGGAAGCCTGGAGGCTGGAGGTGGTCCTCCCAATCATTTGTGTGGGTTCTCAGATTTTTTTTGGACTCGTTGGAAAAACTATTTCCCAACTCTAGTACATATTCTCCTGTATTCGTTTTTGGAGCGTCTGTTTAAAAGAAGGAAAGGATATCCCTAATTCTTCAGACACATAACCGGAAAGTCCCGAAATATAAGCTAGATGTTGCTTTAGAGGTGAGCTGCTAACCTCTTCATTTTACAAAGCAATTAAACAATTGTGACTGCTTTGTTGACAGTATATTTGTTTTAAAAAGAAAAGAGGTTGCCTAAAAGCTTAATTCTTCAGTGCAGCTGGGTGTATTGGGAATGAATTTTGGTGTAGGGCGAATCCCAGGTCCCAGCGTTCAGAGTCTGTCTGGTGGGGCTGAAGTGCATTATTCTTGCCGTCCACAGCCCTCTCCTCCTCCCTCAACCCGTCTTTCTTCCAATAATGCCAATTAGGTGTCTGCACCAGGCGGGCCTGCTGGGTGTGCTGGGGCGGGGTGGTGGGGGTGGTTGTTATCAAGTCAGTCCTGGGGACAAACACCCGGCGGGTCTCGCATCAAGCGTTTCGCAGGGAAAGAAAGCCAAGCGCAACGAGGCAAGCAGGAGCTCACTGGGAAGAGATGTTCTTTGCACAATAAAAATCTTCTTTTACTCACGATTTCTTTTCTTCTTTGAGAATCGCAGATGCATATTTATTTCATCAGTGCGTAAATGCTTTTCAGACGAGAAGCCAGGCAAGTGGGCACAGAAACGTGCCTCCTCGACTTTGTCGAGTCTGTGTCAGCGGTATTGGGAAATTAACACACCCCTCCCTAACTTTTGAAAAAATGTGCCCTCACTCCTCAAGGAGCTACAGGGCTCGGTCCTTAGAAAGAGGTGGCCGGTTTTCGTAAGCGTCGCTTCCTCCTTTTGATTTGCTCTCAAAGATCCCAGGCACCCAGAAGTGCAAAGTTATTTTACGCACCACGGGGGTGATTAATCGACATTTGAATACATTTAATAAGTTCGCTAAAATCTACCCGAACATCCTAGACCAGCAAAGCACAGCGCAGGCTGAGGAGGTTAGGCGTTTTCACTCGTAGCTCGAAAGATCCTTTTTCACTCTATCCGTGTCCTGGGGGTTCCTTTTAAAAGGCAGTCTCTGCCCTTTCAGGCACAAAACCCAGTTAAAGCAGGGGGAAAGGCGGCCTTTGCAAAATCAGGAACACCTCTTCGCGTCCTCCGCTGGAGAACATATGAAAAGAAATGACAACATACACCCCCCATTTTTTTCCTCGGCCAAATAAAATTATGTAACTCTCTTTTCTTGCCGTCTGTCGCTCGTCTGGAAAGGGTTTCTATCCTGAGGAGGTGGCAAATTCCTAAAGGAGGCTCCGGAAGGGGGGGAGGGTCAGTGGAAGAGTCCAAAAATCTGTCACAAAATGGAGTCTAATCGTTGTAATACAGCTCCCAGATCTGGCGACCTGAGACTCGTCGGTGTGCAAGCGGGAGCCTCTGTACGCCGCAGGACGCGGGGCTCCTGCCCGGGCCAGGCTCCCACCTTGGTGGCTGCGGAGCCTCGGGCACCCTTCCGCCTGCGGGTCCTGCCCAGGGCGGTTCAGGCTCTGGGCAGCATGGACTCCAAGGGCTCAGGAGCGCCTGCCAGGGTCTCCTTGGGCTCTCCTGCCCAGGTGAGGTGTACCCACCTCCACAGAAGGGGGCCGTCAAGGCTTTGATTTTCACAAAAAGTCCTCTGAGTGCTAGGGTGATTTTTGTAATCCCCCCAGCTGGCTGAGACTCCAGTGGCCCCGACCGCACTCTTCCCAGCACATTCCTTTCCTTGGAAGTGTTTACACCGGGAAGGCCTTCCTGGGAGGCTGGCCCTCTCCCCCAGCCCTGGCAGTCTGCGGGTGTGGCTCCGGAGAGCAGTCAGGCTCTGGCCTCTTCTGGCTGCTGCATCCGCCAGCTTGGAAAGCCTCCCAAAGGCCTAATCATAGAGTGCCCCTTCCCCAGGGATACCCCCATCGGACTATCTCGGCTGTAGACTCACTCTGTCCATCGCCTAGGTGGGGCCTTTTGCTGGAAAGGGGTCTGCTTGGGAGGAGGCCCCAGGACTTGTCTTTACGAAACGGCCTCCTAGGTGCCCTCCCCAGAGGCCCAGGTGTCCAGAGACTCACTGTGTCAGCCCACATCTGGGGCCCTGCCAGTCCCTCCGTCCCACGGCGGACTCCTCTCCATTTAACCCCAGCACCTCGGCTGCAGGCACCAGGGTGAGTGAAGGACAGACATTATTCACAGCGACTCCAGCAAGCCCTGTATTCCCCAGGCTCTAGGCTGGTGTGACCTTGTTTGTTTGCCGGGTTTTTCTCAAGTGGGGGAAGCAGGCTGTGAGGATCTCCTCTGGGGTGTGTAACTGGGGACTCCCTGCTCCCTCCTTCCTTGTCCATTACAGCCAGGCTCCACTGTACAGCCCTGGTACCTATCAGATCATTACCTATAAAATGGGGAAGTATCTTACGAGGACATAGGAAAAGATGCCCCAAAGGACCTGGCGTCTTGCCTGGCCTGTTAGGAATACTCTGGAAAGTATCGTTACTCTAGTTACTCTATTACCATCGTCATGGCCAAGCATACCTTGTCTCCAAGGACACACCAGCCTGCCGGCAGGTTCCCTGCCCAAGGTGCTGCAGTGTGCAGGGCTTGCCTGGAGCCTCTCTAGGCAGTAAGTACGGTGCACTCTCCGGAAGCCATTCCCCTCTCCTGTGTAGAACTCCGAGAGGGTCCTGCCTTCCTCAGCCAGCCTGGGGACTCTGAGTCAGACCTGGGTCACCTCCCACCCCTCACCCTGCAGCTGTCATCTAAGCCCAGCGCTGCCCTAGGAGCTCAGGGCTCCCCATCAGCACACTGGGGCGATACTATCACTTCGCAGGAGAGTTGTGAGGATTATGGACCAGCAGTGGATCCTCCTGGGGATCCATCATCTTCCGCTGCACCTCAGGAGAGGGGGGAACACTTCTGTGTGTGCTGGAAGTGCATTCCAGGACAGAGGATGGGCAGCCAAGCCCTGGGGCTGGCCTGCTGGTCGGTTTCTCCTCGGGGGCAGGGAGGGTGGTCCGGAGAATGGTATTTGCAGAGGAGCTGTCGGCCTCTCCAGAGTCTGCATGGACTGGGAAAAGCACACTCACTGATGTAATTTCATGTCCCAAGAACTGTTGGTGCTTACCGTCTTTGTGACCCAAACAACAGAAATAACCTATCTCTGAGGCTGCGGGATCCATGACAAGACTTAAGAGAGGGGACATGTGGGGAAGAGACACAGGAATCTGTATTTCTCATAAGGAAGAGGTGTTTTCCAAGGTCTAGATCACCGGTCCAGGAGGTCAGGAAGACTGTCCCGCCCAGGCTCTCTGGCCTCATGAGGTTTTGACCATATTTCCCCCAAGGAGCCTCCTCGGTTCTGTGGCTATGGGTTTTTTTAACAGAAGGAAGAAAGAGAGAAAAAACCGGCCCTCCATGGGCATCAGTTAGGCCAAAGGATGGAGGGTTCAATCGAGAGCATGAGTTACAGCACCCCTTGGTCACCAGTCAGGCGTCTGCTGCGGGGAGGGAGGACAGGAGCGAGGGTCCACTCACTCAGAGCCTCACAGGAGATGCCAGTCATCTGGAGGTGCCCAGGACCCAAGACCCTTGGCTCTCTGGCTGACCCAGCCGGAAGCTTCTGGGGTGGGGGCCCCCTCTAACCCCCAGATTCTGTGCTGATGCCAGCAAAGAGCAAAACCGAAATGATATATATTTATTGCCACTGCAGTCAGAAGTGGGAAGGTGGTGGTAGTGAGGGGTTCAGGCTGCAAACCATATTTGAAAACGTTGATTCAGAAAGGCAGAGGAAGCAGAGTGGCAGACGCTTGCCATTTCATCAGCCGGCCGGTGTTCTCCATTCATGTCATAAATGTCTCCTGTCATTTGATGCCAAAAGCAACATGATTTGGTTCCCCGGTGGCCTATAGGGTTTTTCTCTTTTTTTTTTCAATAAATGTTTATTTGTTAATAATATACTTTAAACAGCCTAGTCTTGACCTCAAGTCTCCTGCAGCATCCATCTTCTCTCAGAAAAGTGTTTCAAAGTTTGTGTAATTTGGGGGGGAAGGTGAAGCTGACGGGGCAGTGAAGGGCCTGTGTTTGCTTTAACTACTGCTGCGGGTGGAGTGGGGGCAGCAGGGGCCGCTGTGCTCCGACTGGCAACTTCCTTGGGTTTCAGGCCTGGCTGACGGTAGTTCCTCCCTGCCCTTTACCTTTGCTTCGCCTGATCAGTACAAATAAATTTCTGCGTGGGCCCTTCCTTTCTTATTCCCTGGGCAGTATTGTATGCATTTCTGTTCAGCTACTTGACTGGCAGCCACGGACCTGCCCCGCTGACCCTGCAGCCCCCAAGGGGGACCGGAGGCCTAGAGGCCTGGGGGTGGGCACATTTGGGGGTGGGGGTCGATGGGGAGTTCGGCTCTGGAAGAGTTCTCTGGCTGATGCCAGGGCACCTGGCTGGCCTGGTGCTTGCAGATCTGGAGGGAAGTGTTGCTGCAGGAAAAATCCGGTCCTTGGAGTCTGGTTCCAGGAGAAGAAGCTGGTTGCTTCCTGGTTCACCCTTGCTGTGCTGTGAGAGGCTTCCTCAGGAAAGGGGGGGAGGTTGCCAGCTGGGGAGAGTTCTGAGGGCTGCCCCAGCAGCCCAGCTGCCCACTGGGGCTGGCAGGAGTGAGGAGGCCACCGCGCTGCTGCTGGGTGACAAAGGAGGATGTGCTGAGCATGCTGGGACTCAGGACTGCCAGGGTCCCTCCCCTGGGGCGCCTGGCCCAGCGCTTCTTCAGTGATGACGGGAGAGGAGGAGCAGCTGTGGGCTGGGTGTGACTATGTCCCCCAGCTCCCGCCTTCTGCTTTCCAGGGGGACTTGGTGACTCTTGTCATGTGACTTTTGCATTACTCTAGTTACTGGATTGTGAGGTGTGGGCACCAGTCCAGGCCTGAGCTGCGCACACTTTCAGAGGAGACTGGAGAGCCCAGGTGCTTTGGGGTGATCTCGTCCAAATGGAGGGGCCCGAGCGAGGCACACATTTTCTCAAAGGAAGAGCAAGATTGGTGACAATTACAGATCAGGGACTGAGAACTTCTCAAGTGACACAGGCCAAGGGCCTTTAGGGGAGAGCTGAGAGCTCTTCCTGAGCCTCAGTTTCCCCCTCTGTGAAAGGGAGATGATAATTCCAGTTCCTCAGGGCTGGGCTGAGCACAGAGTGGAACAAACTCCAAGGTGCCAGGCGGCGTTGGGCATGCAGTCAGTGTATGTTTTTTCCTTCCTGCCTGGGAGGGAGGCACAGGTGCCCCGCCTTGTCAGCCCCACGTGGGAGGCCCAGAGAGAGCAGCTTCCTACGCGGCCTCCCAGAGGGGTCTTGCTCACCTTCTCCTCATCTGGTTCTGGGACCTCTGATTTGAAGTTTTTTTCTCCAAAGGAAAGGGCACAGATCTGCCTGCCAGGGACTGCACCTTGGAGGGAGGGGCAACCTGTGGGTGGGCCCGTTACTACCGAAGCACACAGGTTTCATCCCCTCCGGGCCTCAGACTGGAGGGTGCTCAGTGTAGATGTAAACTCCGGGATCAGGCCCTGCCTCAGAGGGACAGGCCACAGTGGTGCATCTAGAAGTGGAATTTCACCAACTTCTCTGCCCTAGCTCTGTGTATGGGTAAAGCAACTCAGGCGACAGGTTAAGCAGCTTTGCCCCAAGTGTAACTTTGTAGTAGATTTCCCCCAGGCCGGTCTAACTCCCAAAGCCATGGGATCCCTACATGTTAGTACATCCTCTAGCCCTGACCTTCCGGAAGTCCCAGGTGCGGTTCCTGCTGGTATCCTCCTGAAGCGCCCAGTCTGGAAGGGGTGGGGACGGAGAAGGGAGGGTCACTACCCTCCAGGCGGGGATGTCCCCTGTAGGGCCAGCCCTGGCCAAGAGGAGGAAGAAGATTAGAATAACTGCCTTCTCCTGAGCAAGAGGGTTTCCTTCACCGCCCTGGGCTCCTGGTCCCGTCGCTTTCAGCAACCTCCACCCCAGCGTTCCCCGGTCCGCCTCTCTCCGTTGGCCTGGCTGCCCTGCTCCCCGTTCCTCGCTCTGCTTTCCGGGGAGCCGGACAGCACGGGACACAGGCTCCCGAGGCTCCTCAGCCGAAATGCGGGCGCCAGCAACGGTTGATGAATTTCGGTGTCACCAGGGGTTTAGCCCGGATTTGGGAACCGCGCGCTCTAATACGCGCACACGGTCCTGCCCTTTCTAAAGCGCAGCCCTTTCACCCAGCCGCTGATTTATGAAGGAATCCGATCCGCGACGGGCTGGGCTGAGCCGGGAACCCGGGCCCCGCGCAGTCTTCGGGCTGCTTCGCGATTCGAGGACCCTGGGTGGCTCCGGGCTTTCCTGGGCTGGACTTGGGGTGCCCAGCCTAGTGGGACCTCCCGAGGCCCAGAGTGAGCCGCTCCCTTCGGAGCCCCTGCAGACCCCCGTGGAAGGGAGAAAGTCTGGCGGGAGAGTTCGCGTTTTCATTCCGGTTGAGCAAAGCCCTCGCCCCTCCCCAAGCCCTCCCGCCTTCCCCCTCGGGCAGGCCCTAAAGCAGCGAGTTTGGGAGTTTGTTTATTAAGGGAACAGAAAATTGAAAGACTCTAAGACCTTTTTCCCGCCTGAGAAGGCGCACAGTCCCTGAGCTCCTGGAGGCGGCCGGCGGCCCAAAGCCGAGTTCCCCGCTCGCACTCGCCGGCCCGGCCCCCTCCCTCCTTCCAGCGCTCCGCCGGCCAGCGGGCTTTTTTTTTTTTTTTTTCTTCCAGATTTGTTTTGCAGGGGGGAAATGTGGTTGTATCAATCCACAAATATTTACTCTTAACAGACTTGTATCTGTGGAGATTTTGAACAAAGACAGTTTAGGGGGATTACAAAAACCCTAAACCCCGTTTTTCTCCCGGACTTGGCGCTTTAAATGCCAATTACAGGCGAGCCATATCCAACAGCAACGGGGGACGGCGGGCAGAGTCCGGGGAGGAGTGGGGGCGAGTCCGGCCATTAAATGTAACTTTTCATTACGAAAAAGGATTTCGCCGGTTTTATCTTCTAATAAGATTATGTCACGAACACAAGTACCTAGGATGGTGCTGAGTGACAGGGCTCTGTCGTTTAATCAGAGGCTGCTCCGCTCAAACCGCGGGGCCCTTTGTCCTGCAGAGTGAACGACGGAAACTTGTCGTTCTAATCCCCTTATTCATGTCAAGCAGAGAAAAGAAGCCGAGCACCTTACAACCGTGTCCCCTCCACCCCTTCCGAGGCCGGCGGGAGAGGGGGGGCCCCGGCCGGTAGTCCCGGTGCCTTTCGTTTTCCAGCACGCTTGGGCCTCTCGAGCCAGCGGAGCATTTCAGCCAGAAGGGGGTAGGGGTTGCTTTGCGGGTGCCTCGATTGGTAGCATCTGGAACATGGGAGCAGTGGCCCCAAGACCAGAGGATAACCCGGGAAGGGTTTTTTCTTTTTCTTTTTTCCCCCCTCCACGAATGGCGAGCACAAGACATCTGTCCCCTCACCCCAGGAAAGGTGGCACTTGGAGTGTGTGCCCACCAACCACCCCATTAAAATGAGATGGAGAGGAAGAGAGACTGCTTGGAGGGGGCCAGGCTGGGGTCCTCCGCTGGGCGGATTTCGTTGGATCCTTGGACGCAAGTAGCAGCGCTCACACTCCTGCAGGTCTCAGGGGTTGGCTATTCCTGGCTGCACGCAGCCCCTTTCCTCCGAGGGCGAATTCCTTTGTTCGACCCCCGCTGAAACCTGCTTCTCTGCCCGGTCTGTGGCGCCTTCATGCTCGCCACCGCCGCCGCCACCACCGACCTCGTCCCACCGTTTGCAGGTCTTTCCTGCGGCGCCTTGGCCGCGCAGACCCAGTTCCGCAGACCGGCCCCTAGACGTCGCCGCCTAGCCAGAGTCTGGCTGCCTGCTTGGACAATTAGAACTCCAGCCTGGGCACCCGGCGCCCAGCGCACGGACTTCAGCCGCCGGCGTTAGCCCCTGGCCCTGTGGGGAGCTGCGGGGGGCTGCGGGCATCGGAAGGAGAAGGCAGCAGGGCCCCCGCTGCGCCCGTAGACAAAAAAACAAAAGCAAAACCAACACCCAGCAAACAAACCCCGCTGCCCCGGGTGTACTACTCTGGGCCCCCCGGGGGCACCGGCAGCCTGGGCTAACTCGAGGATTTCAGTCCGAAGGCCCCAGAGTCAGCACAGCGGGAGAGGGGACTGGAAGAATGAATTGTCTCTAATATACTCGCTCCTTGGCCTCTCTTTAATCCCTGGGCTGTGCTCTGGGACCCCTGTGCGCCCTGAGAGCGCCCTGGTCGACTGAGTTCGTGCTGTCTACTCCAGCGCTGAGGCTCCGGGCACAGGGAGGATGGCTGAGAGCAGGGTGTCACCTCGTAAAAGCGACAGGCGAGGGCTGTTTTATGGGGAGGGAGAAGGGGCAGGAAGTGATGCTTCCATCTCCGGAGCGCTGAGACTGAGAGCTCCGATGGAAGGAGCACCGTCCTGCGGGGCGGTGAAAGGGACGGGCCAGAGCCAGAGCCGTGGCCCTTAAGCATGGGTGGGGACAGGGAACTGAGAGCTCACCTCCCGCCTGTCCTCTCCCGGAGCCCCCTCTGCAATCCCTGGCTCAGCCCACAGCCCGGGCCCTTCCTCCCAGGCCAGGGGCGGGGGAGAAACTTTCTCTCTTGCAACAACTTGATACCAACTTTGTTTTTTTGGCAAGAAAAATAAGCCTTGTTTGGAAAGGGGGGGAGTCTAGTGAGCAAGGGAAGGAGCAAGCGGGCGCTGAGCAAACTTTGCGGATTAAGTTTCAGTGCCTCCGCCCCACCCCCAGCCCCGCGGCGGTGATTTGTGTGCGGGGGTCTGTGACCCTTCGAGCATCAAACGGCCCGCGGGAACCGGCCGAGTTCAGAGGGACAGTGGGCAGAGGGGCGGCCTAAGACAACGCAGATGGTTCATATCAGCCGGCCGGGCCCGCGCCCTGGGCTCGCAGCGTCCGCCCGTCGGCCGGGCTCCACCGGGAAGAAACCTGGTCTTCGGGGGAGGCCACTGCCTGAGCACTAACAGGGGTCCAGAGAGGCAGCAGTCCATGCCCTGCCGGGTCCTGAGACGGCAGAGGCCTTGGACAGAGGGTTCCTCCACCACGCGGTCCTGACCTACTCGGTTCAGGAGGAGCCCCAGAGTTTAGACGGGAACTGGTCATGACCGGCCTCAGCCTCTTCCAAGTGGCGCTTTCCCCACCCCTGCCCTTTGGGCAGCTGGACTCAGCCAGGTCACAGGGCCTCTGTCCTAGAGGCCCCTACTGGCCTTTTCCTCTGAGAGGTGCCCTGCCTAGCCCTGGTTTTCCTGCTGTCCCCACCTCCCTCTAACATTCGTTCATTCATTCTACTTCCTGAGCTAGAATGCCCCACTCCTCCTTGCCCACCGAGCCCATCTGCCTGCCCTGGCTAACTTGAGGGACTCTTCTACTCTGCGCCTCAGTGTCCAAGAGAAAGCTGAGGAGGAGGCTCACTTATTCAGTGGCTTGGCTCTGGGATTTTGGGCCCTGCTTGGTCAGGATAAGAGGGATCTTCCTTTCTAGGCTAGGCCTCTTACCTGCTGCCCCTTTCTCCCTACAGCTGGAGCTCTACTGTGAGCCTCAGCAGGCCCAGGCCTCTCACCCCATCTCCCAGGCCTGCCTTTCTCCTTGCCCTGCAGTAGGGACACTCCCACCGGAACCTTGGGCTGCTAAGGAAGGTCCCCACTGAAGGGTTCTGCAGGATCCCTGCAGAAATGGGAAAACCAAAGCCTGGTGCGGCCAGGGTGTGCCCTGGCTCACTCAGCTGCCACCGTGAGATAGGAAGACCAGTCTGCCTGCCACCAGGCTGGGGCTGTGTGTCCACACCACAGTTCTTTCCAGAACCCCCTCCCAGACCAGCTTGAGCACTGACCTAACTTGGTCCTCCCTGGCTGAGGAATCAGGGAATGAAAGGTCCTTGGACGATCCTGGCTCCTCAGAGGGGGGCAGCAGGCAGGCCTCAAAGATAGTAATTTTGAGAATTTTCTGGATACTATGCGGCCATGTGAGGCTGGGAATTTTACCTCCTAAATTGGGACATTAAAGGACAGGAGCCAGGTGAGCACAGTGCCACCTCTCTCATCCCTCCAGCCTGGGCGTGGCTTTTCCTCCCTACAGTGGGTCATGAGGAGGCCAGCAGCCTGGCCAGGGCCACAGAGGGCCAGTGGGCTGCCAGGACCTCTCAGGGCTCCATCTCACAGGGTCCCTGCCTCAGGGGAGCAGCCGCTGGGTCATCTGGACACGGAAGACACATCTGTCCTCCACATGTGAGAGGCCGAGGGAAGGACATGTGGTTTGGGACATGTTATCTTAATCATATTTATTATCCAATCCTGAAAAAAAAAGTTTGATATTGTTATGATTCGGAAAAGATCCCCAAATCTACAGGGCGACAGATCGAGAGAGGCTGCCAGCAACCACCAGGTTTCAGCTGGGCTTCGATATGGCTTCGGGAGCTCTTCGGGCTGTCCTCATGCGCTGGAATCTCTGTGCCGTGAGGCTTGCTGCTTTCATTTTCCCAAGCAGAGATCTGAAGCGAAATTAATTACCCCGCCTTGACTGATAGTCGCTCTGTCGGAGTATGGTTCTAATCCTTATTAACATTCTCTAAAGTCAGGCATGAAATATGACTTTTACACCACACTCTTTGGCATATGTTTTTCTTTTCCAGGGTATTTTTCAGGCCATCTCTGAGCCTCACTGCTGTTCATTATTTTTGCCATAGGTCTAAACTTGCCAGCCCCAAAGCCAGTCCCACACAGAGCACAGCCAAGTTGGGGGGAGGGGGCTACGACCCATCTCTACTCAACGCAAATCACTTCTGATTATTGAGCTTTGAATATTTTCCTCCATCGTGTTTTTATTAAAAACTCCAGCATATTTATGCTTGATAGTGTCTTCAATTAGGTTAAAAAAAAAAAAAAAGCAGGGGGTCTCCCTTTCTATAGCAGTATGTAAAGAAAATAGTTATGACCGCAAAATTACCGTCCAAACCTGGTTCTAGTAAAGCCGTCCCTGCTTTGACAAGCTCAGCAGGCTGGGTGCTTTTTTCTAAGTGTTCCAGCTGCTAGGGAAACAGACAAGAGAGGAAGCCCACAGAAGCCTTGGTTCCGCAGGGTCGGCTGTCGGGGGCACCTAGCGGGAGCTAACACTTCCCAAGTTTGTGAGATGCAGGAGGGGGCCCAGCTGCCATGGTACTCTGATAGGCAGGGCAGGCCAGGCCAGCACGCAGCAGCAGCAGCCGCAGCAGGAGCCACACGACGGGGCGGGGCAGTAGCAGTAGCAGCAGCAGCAGCAGCAGCCGTAATAATCAAGCCGAGGCTGTTCCTCAGGCGTCAGCCAGCAGCCACTCTCTCCCCTAGGGCTAGAGCCCGGAGCTCTGGGCACTTCACATCTCCAGTGACACCACAGCGTAGGTGCTGTTATTATTTTCTTCTTGAGACAAGACAGCAGAGGCGCAGAGAAGCTGAGTAACTTGTCCAAGGTCACACAGCCAGGAAATGGGACTGGAATTTGGAGTCCTGGCATACATCACGGTTCTTTGGGAGGACAGATCCTGGCCTCTTGCTGGGTTGGGTGCCCCATGGCTGCCTGGCACTGGAGCTCAGTGTCGTTTGTGGAACGAATGGGTCATAGTGAAGGCCAGTGTTCATTGCATGCTGCCTGTGTAAGGCTTTCATGGGGTCATCTCATTGGATCTTCTTACTGTCCTGGGGCAGACTTCATTAGTATCATTTCCTGACCAGCCCCATGGTCTAATGGTTAAGGGACCCCAATCCCATATGGTCAACCATGGTTCAAATCCTGGTCCCAGTAGCTTGAAAAACCTGCCGGGCATGCATGTCTGTGTGCTTAAAATCGCCACGGGGTGGAGAAGGGGGTAGAGGGATTGCGGTGTGAGCGTTCCCCATTGTGGGGTGCTTTCTCCCTCTTTCTCTCTCTCTTTCTTTCTCTTTTTCTTTCTTTCTTTCTTTCTTTCTTTCTTTCTTTCTTTCTTTCTTTCTCTGGCAAGTGCATGTGCCCTCTGGCAATTAAAAATATATGTGTATCATTCCCTTGTTGTGCCAGTACCGAAGCCTGACCTGAGAAGTGCAGTGATCTCCTTGAGGTCGAGGTCGCACAGCTTCAAGTGGCGGGGGGGAGAGCAGCCACTGCCCGGCTCTTGTTACATCTCAGCACACACCCCAGATCCTGGTGAGGGTTCCTGAAAGTGCTATAATCTAAAAAATATTTATTTATTTAATTCTACTTGCTATTATTATTTTTTAACTTGACCAGAGAAAGAGAGAGACTGAGAGAGACAGAGAGAGAGAAAGGGAACGTGAGAAAGCAAAGCAAGCTACCAGGTCCAGGACTCGAACCACGGTTGGCCATGTGGGAATCCTGCACCTTTAACCACCACACCACCTGCCAACCCCAGCACTACAATTTAATTGGGTTTCCAGGTAATAAAACAGGGACTCAGAGAAGGAAAGCACACACTCAGGGTCGCATAGCCAGTGGACGGCTGCATAGCAGGGAACCAATGTCTGTGGGTTCTGAATTCTTGACGACTTCTCAGCCTCAGGGAACCCCAGGTGGGAGGAGCACCTGGACCCCATCTCTGTGGGTCTCTTGGGTTGACTTCTATCCCTGCAGTAGGCAGGGCAGGGGGAGAGGTGCATGTTTGTGCCAATAGGCATGGCATGGGGAATCCAAAGCACAGAGAACTTCAGTGGCTTGCCCAGGTTGCACGGCTCAGGAGCAGCTGACGGAGTCACACCCCGGTGTCCTGGCTTCCCCGCCATGCTTCTGAGAGAGACTGAATCCTCGCCTTCGTCAGTCATCAGCATTGTCCGTTTCACGCATGACCGTCCCTGAGTGCCTTCTGAGTGCTTTACAAATACACAGTGAGAGCAGGGAGGTTCAGAAAGGGAAGGGGCTTTTCCCAGGATCGCACAGCCAGGTGTAGCTGGCCAGGTCTGTCCTGCTCAGAACAGTGGAGGCCATCTGGCAGGGACAGGAACAGGCCCTCCCTAGGGATGGAGTGCAGCCAGCCGCACAGGGCCACCTTCACCCCTGCAGTGCCTGCTCCGCTCTGGCTCCTGACAGCAACTGCTGCTCCAGCAACTCCGGGGCAGTCTGTCTGCCCTTTGAAGCAAAGGGACGGCTGCCCCAGTGTGTCACTTTGAACTGCAAAAGGGCCTGTGGTGAGGGCTCTGCCCCCTCCCACGTGCCCCGCCTGCCCACCCCCCCAGGTCTGGTTCCAGTCGGCAGGCCTGGAGCCAAAGGGGCGGGCAGGGCAGCAGCCCCCCTGTGGGATGTCAGTCTGATAAGTGAACACGACAGACCCCTGGAGGAGAATGGAGCTGGTCGCCCACTGGTCGGGCCAGTCCACATGGCAAGAGTTCAGTCCAGTCACCAAGGTGCCATCCTCTCACAGTCATGCCCTTGCAGCTGTAGAAGAACATCTCCACAACGTCAAAGATCTAGATTAAAATAACAGTATGATAACAATAATAATAATTTGCAAAAGGAAACATCTCAGCTCAGAGCACAGGGAATATGGTGGACTCAACCACGTGCTGTGCTTGGTGAGTGCTCAAGGCAGGTCAGGAGGGTGTTAGGTAAGAGACAGGCTGGGACAGCTCAGTACCAGGAGCCCAGCGGGGGGCTTGTTCCTTGCCAGGCCCCAGCTGAGTGGTGCAGGATGGTCAGGCTCTGCCCTCAGAGCTCCCAGGCTGAGTGGGGCGGATCAGGGCAGAGCTAAGCATCTGCCAGGGGCCGGTGGATGTTGGCCTCTTCTTAGACCTGTGACCACAGAACTGATGCCTCAGGAGGCTGAACACTTCAGCAGACTCTTCAGCAACACATTGGAGCCTCAGAATTCGAAGTCTAAAGCAGGGCTGTCGGCTTTGCGGCTTACTAGCCATGTGACCTTAGCTGTTGTACCTCCCTGAGCCTCAGTTCCCTCACAGTCTGTTGAGGGCCAGACACGTCAGGGCCACAGTGAGATTTAGAGCAGATGCAAAGTTCTGTTGTTAGGAGGATGTGGTGGGTTTTCCTTCCTTTCTCTTTTAGGTTTTTGCCAGGCGTGTGTGCTCGCTGGAGAGAGAGGAAGAGAAGTTGCCCCATAGGGGGGATGGCCACACCTCAGCCCCTTCTCTTCCATTCTCCTCTTAGGATTTTAGGCACACATGCACATGTGCCTGGTGTGTTTTTCAGGATACCAGGTCCAAGACTCGAACCCTGGAATTGGCCACATGAGAGCAGCACTTTTAACTAGCATGCCATTTGCTGACCCTCTCTCTTTTTTTTAAAGATTTATTTGAAAACCTTTAACACGGGGGGCCAGCAGGTGGCATGGTGGTTAGGGCACTGAATACTCCCACATGGCTGACCACAGTTCAAGTCCTGTACCTGGTGGCTTACTTTCTCTCTCTCTCTCTTTTGGTGTGTGTCTCTCTCTGGTCAAATTAAAATAAATGAATGAATAAATAAAATTAAATAAATAATTCTTTAAAAAGAAAACAACCTTTAACGTGAAAGAAAATGAGAGAGCATGTCCATGCACGCGTAGGATGAGAGCCAACCCTCCCCCACGGGATCTCATCCACTGTGGTCTTTCCTCAGCCTTCCAGCTGGTCAGGACCTTGGACACAGGCCCCAACGTGTTTCAGGTCACCCTCGGAGCTGAACCTGTAGTCAGCCATGTGGCTTCCAGCACTGCAGAGCAGCAAGCTACTGCCTGCACCGCCAATAGGGCCGGGCGTGTAGTTCTTGCTGATTTGTCGCAGGTGCCCCCACAGCCCTCTGGCTGGACCTCAGCAGATGCCTGGCCCCAGCCAGAATAGGGCATAGTATGTTCTAAGTACTGGACGTATGGTGGGGGGGCAGAGGTCAGGAGTCGCTATGGCTGGGGTGGACTCCAGGCTTGGCCTTGCTCCAGCTGTGTGACCCTTGGTCGGTTCCTTAGCTTCTCTGAGCCTCTGCTCCCTCACTGGCAAAATGAGTGTAAAGAACCTACTTTCCGTGGCTGTTGGGAGAGTTAAGTGAGAAAATGTGTGCAAAGAGAGACACAGTCAATGTGAGAGACTGTCATTAGGGAGAAGGGCCACAGCAGGGGTCTGGCTGCTGACATAAGAAAACAGAGCCGGTGCCAGGTCACCCTGGGCATATGCCCCGAGGTGCGAGGCTGGAGCTGAGAAGGATTTGAGGAGCACATTCCAGGTGGAGGCTCTGGCAACAGTGTCAGCGGTTAAATAGGTAGGCTGAGAAAGGTGGCTAGAGGGGCTGCCTGGGGCTGCTGAGTGGCAGTGTGGGCCAGGGGCCAGGAGCTGTACTACAGGGTTCAGATCTTATCCTCTGGGCAGGAGGGAGCCACTGAAGGCCATTGGGTGGGCAGGGGGTGACGGGAACTAGGGGCGTATTTATGGAGAGGATGCGGGCAGTGTGTGTATGGGATTGGACACCAGCAGAAGGAGGCTGCCGCCTCGGAGGTGAGGACACTGCAGGGGCACTGGTTAAGTCAACTTTAGGTGGTAGTTCTGAGGGCTGAGAGGCAGGAACGGGGCATAGGGAGAGTCACATGGACCTGGGGCTCAGAGCCGGGGTGCCCCACTAAGGCCTTGGGAGCCTGAGCACTCTGGGCGGGTCCCAGGCAGGGCGATCCTCTAGGCCGAGTCACTTGAGAGGCCCAGACTCCTGCACATGCACAGGGCTCTGCACTCAGAAGGGCCCTGCTGGGCTTGCTCTGCTGTCACCTGGTGTCACCTGCTGCTCCCCCACATCTCAGACCTCGCCCACTACTGGGTCTTGCTCAGGCTGCTCTGGTTCCTAAGGAGGCGTCCTCTGGCCTCTGCCATCCCTTCCTCTTCTGGAAGAGTTTTCCTCCTGTGAGGGCCTGGCAGAGTCACAGTTTCATGGAGTCTTGCTGGCTCTGCTCCCGCTCTCACCCCGCAAGTGTGGGTCTGTCCCGTCAGGGTCACTGAACGTGTGGATGCCAAGGTCAGTGGGAAGACTCTGACTCTTGGGGCAGGGCTTGGGACTCTGCATTCCTAGCTGGCCCCTGGGACACCTGTGTGCACAGAGGTCCGAGGGTCTCTGCCCAGGGTGCCCCCCCAGCCTGCCACAGGGCTGGTCCTTGGGAGGTGCTGGGAGGTGCTGAGTCCACACGTCATGTCCTTATGAATGAATGGATGAGCTGTGGTTATCTTTTCTTTTCTTTTTTTTTTTTAGGTAATTCATTTACTTATTTACTCTGAGAGAAAGGAAGCGAGCAAGACAGCACCCCTAACAGGGTCTTGACACCGCCAGCCTCAGCCAGCCCGCGATCGTGGGCACACGTACTCCCAGTGTGCTCAGATGTGAACCCAGAGCCTTCCCACGTGGGTCAGCCTCACAGAATAAGGCATTGCTGCCAAGTGGCCTTTACATCCCTATCTGTCTGTCCCAGTGCACATGGCTTTCTGGTCCTGGCACGTGGCCTGGCACAGGGAGTGGCATTGGTGGGTGAGCCTGCAGCAAGCATGGCGGGTAGGGCTTTTCTCCCACACCCTGAAGTCCCAGGATGTAGGACCACACTGGGGGCTGGCAGGGCAAGGTCAGTGCCCTCCAGGAGGCAGGAGGTAGCAAAGGCCGTGGGGCCCCCCCAGCACGCCTCCCTACAGCTCCCCTGAAAGGGCTGCCTATGCCGACATGCTTGTCCCTGCACCCAGTAACAGCCCAGTGGAAGAAAGACTTGCTTTTTACCTGTAGAGCCTTTGCGTTGTGCAGCCACCGAGTTAAGGACCCACATTATTTCATTAAACCCTTCAGAGTGTCTGAAGTAGGTCCGTGCTGTGATGCCATTTCTGAGATGCTGACATCCCAGAGAGGGCAAGTCAGCTGCCCCAGGTCACACAGCCCCACTCAGCCACCCCACCAACTGGAGATGAGGAGTGGGTGGGGAGACCCAGGAGAGAAGCACTGCCTGTGGCAGGATGGGTGTGAGGGGCATCCCAAAAGCTCAGGGAGGGAGACCAGAAAGCCTCCTTGCCCAGCAGTGACTGCACCGCTGTGGAGAGGCCTCAGTGGGCCAGATCTGGAGATAGTGTTCCTCCATCCAGGCATTCTAGAAGCAGGTGTGGGACCCTTCCATGCCCGGCCCTGGGTGGACACTGGGGAAGAGTGCGGAGCCAGACAGGCAGGCCCTGCCCTGGAAACACAGGCCAGTGCTGAGTGGAGCAGGCCAGCACAGACACTGCCCCCTCGGGGCCTGGGGGCCCACCTCCCACACCAGCACCACAGAGGGCCAGGCTCCGGCCCTCCCTGATGCCGTGTCCGTGAACCACCGTCGAGTCCCTCGACCTCTCTGGGCCTCAGCTGCCTTACCTATAAAATGGGTGCAACTAATGCTACTCTCCAGGTCCTGAAGGGGGAGCGAGAGGAGGCTGGAAGGCGTCACCCATGTCCTTGCAGGTGCAGCCGCGTTCCCCAGCATGGTGTGCCATGGCTGCAGTGTGTCCATATGCCTGCCCCTCACCCTCTGTGTGACGAGGTTGCCTGCCTCATAGCACAAGATTCATCATTTAGAGGAAAAAACAAATGTTTTCTCTGCAGCTGTTATTGTGGTAGTCACTTTTTTAAAAAAATAATTACTTATTTTATTTTATTTATTCATTCATTTATTTTTTAATTTGACCAGAGAGACAGAGGATGAGAGTGAGAGAGGAAGCAGAAAGCAAGCCACCAGATTCAGGACTTGAACCCTGGTCAGCCATGTGGGAGTGTCCAGCGCCTTAACCACCATGCCACCTGCTGGTCCCGGTAGTCACTTATTTTTATAATTAATAAGAATTATAATAAGACAAGCCAGAGGAAGGCCCTGCAGAGTCTGACTCACCCCTTGTTCCCCTCCCTGCTACCTTCTTGGGGCCAGGCCCCTCCTGTGCCCCCACACAGGAAGCAGGGGACAGAGGTGGCTCACTGGTCACAACCATGCTGAGACTCTAGTTTCTCGGGGGCAGAACCAAGGAAGAGCAGGGATGGTGAGGCAAGCCCTTGGGTGGAGGGACACCTGGAGGAGGGGAGGGGACACGCCGTGTGGGGAGGCAGGGAAGCTTTGGCTAGGCAGGTAACAATCGACCGGGGAGAGGCAGAAGGGCCAGGCTTGGGCCGAGGTCCAGTGAGCAGAAGCACAGAGCTCCCCTCCACCCTCCCTCCGTGCTCGCCCTCCCTGGCTGTCCTCGCTCACCCTCAGGTCAGTGGCCCTGCCTGCCTTCTGCAGACCTAATTCAAAGTCCTAGCACTGACTGCATGCCAGGAACAGCACCCACGAAGCCCACCCCATGCCTGAGAGGTGGCATCGCTATCAATGGAGAGGCTGAGGCTCAGAACCAAGAGTGTCACCACCAGGTCTGACCCCAGCCCTGGCTGCCCCTCCTACCACCTGCCACTCCTCTTTCAGGCACTGCTTGTCCTCCATTCACTCTGCCCACACTCGTCCTCTCCCACAGGGGGCAGGCAAGATACCCTGGGGTCACACAAAGCCAGGGTGGCCTGTTGGGCCCCAGTACACAGAGGACCAGAAGCTTTGGAAGGCCCATTGCAGTCAGTGGGGCTACGTGGGGAGGGTGGCCCAGGCCTAGAGGCTGCAAAACCAGACTTACCCGCAGTTCTCGTCATGTGACTGAGGCCGCACACGGTCACTCTCGTGCTCTTGCAGGTTCAGAGGAATGAGGTTTCAGAGGCTGGTGGTTCCAGCCTCAGTTTGTTACCATCTGACATTTCACCTGAGTTTTCTTAACTACAAATGGGTGTTGTAGGGGCCCCAACAGCAGCACAGGGCTAAAACACAACGCTCTGTGAAGCAATCCCACATGGGAAGGTTCCTGGTTCAAGTCTAGAGACCGCCCTGAGTATGCCAGGAACACACATGCCCTTGATCTGGGGCTGGCGAATGGCTGGGGGTCGATCAGGGTGTCAAGACCTGTGGAGGTGCGCTCCCTCTGTCCTCCACCTCCCTTCCAGCACTCTTGCTTGTGGAAGAAATACACATTTTAGAAAACTGACAGTTTGGGGCCAGCAGGTGGTGTAGTGGTTAGAGGCACCAGTCTCCCACATGGACGACCACAGTTCGAGACCCAGACCTAGAGGCTTGCTTTCTCACTTTCCTTCTTTCTCCCTCTTCCTCTCTCACTCTGTCCATCTCTGGTCAAAGTTAAATAAATAGAAAATTGGCATTTTATGTTGATGATGCACTACAGTATTCTCAACTGGACTGGCCCGAGGTATATTTCGTGTTTGTAAATTCTCTTTACAAGTCAATGATGTATAGCGATCGAATGTTTAAAAAGTAATAAATTGGAATTTTAAAAAATGGAAGAAAACGAGCATTTTAAAAACCCAAATTCAGGCCCTTAACGTACAGGTAAGGTGCCTGGATCACACATGGCCAACTCTGAGTCCCAGAACCAGCAGCTTGAGAAGCACCCCAGGCATGTGGGTTTGCATGCCTAAAATCCCAAGAGGAGAACAGAGAAAGGATTGTGGTGTGGCCATCCCCCCTTCGGGGGAAGAGGTGCTTTCTCTCTTCTTTTCTCTCTCTCTCTCTCTCTCTCTTTCCAGTTAGCACATTCACCCTATAGCAAAACTTAAATAATTTTTTTTAAAAATCCAGCAAATGAAGAAATGATAGCAAACATATTATCATCATTGTCATTATTACTCAAGGCTCACAAAATTGCAGCTGAGGACACATGCTCAGAAAAGTTAGCAAGCTGCTCTGTGGTTACCAGCTGGGCACTGGATGATCTGGGCGTGGGCCTGCCGTGAGTAGCCCTGAAGGCTGCACCTCTGGGGGGGCCACAGGCTGCTCCCTCCTGGAAGAAAGGAAGGAGGGGAGGCTGAAGCGGAATTGAAACCCATGCAGTCTGAGCCAGAGCCTACCATGTGGGCTGCCAGCCCTTCAGTGGGAAGCCATCCTACTCCCTCAGCCCATGAACAAGTAGTGGGGACGATGAGTGACAGAAGTGACAGCCACTTCCTGCTGCCAGATGGCCCCCAGGCTCCCTGGGCACCCTTCTTGCCAGAGCCCTCACCTCTCTGACTCCTTCACCCTGGCTCTTCTGCAGGCCTCAGTCCCACATGGGCGCTCAGGCCTATGTAGGGGCTCCTCCCTCCCCCCTTCTGGCATTTGCTGAGAGGCTCCTAGGTACCCCATCCTGGGTCACTGAGGATGCAAGGCAGACAGCGCAGTCCCCAGGAGCTCACTGTCCTAAGGGACAGCGGCATGTGCCTAGCTCAGTAAAGGCTCCAGTGGAGGAAGCACAGGGCATTATGGTCCCAAGGGCCCAGGTTCTTTACCTAGACTGGGGGGCATGGAGGGAGACTTCCTGGAGGAAGTGCTGGCCAAGCTGAGAGCAGAAGGGTTATCCAGGGAAAGAAGGGAGGGGAGTGGATTTCAGGCAGAGTATGACACATGCAAGGGCCTGGAGAAATCGTCACACAGGGTCTCATTGGCCATGCTGGGCTACCTAGCCTCTATTCCAGGGCCCAGGGAGCCATGGAAGGATTCTGTGCAAGACAGTGTCATGTCAGCTGTGAGGCCTCTGAGCGGGACAGTGTCATGTCAGCTGTGAGGCCTCTGAGCGGGACAGTGTCATGTCAGCTGTGAGGCCTCTGAACGGGACAGTGTCATGTCAGCTGTGAGGCTTCTGAGCGGGACAGTGTCATGTCAGCTGTGAGGCTTCTGAGCGGGACAGTGTCATGTCAGATGTGACTGCCATGTGGATTGAAGGGGGAGGCTGGGGGCCAGAAGAGGTCCCTGGACTCTCCTCAAGAAAATGGACAGAGGCTGTTGGTGCAGGTAACAGAGTGCCACAGGTAGTGTCCAGGTGTGTGCACTTGAGGGCACGTGGCTGCACGTGTACGTGTCCATGGCTGTCTGTGTAGGTGTATGGCCTTGAGCCCTGAGAGCTCAAGAGGACTTTGTCTTTGGGGTCAGGACTTTCACCCAGCATCTAGCATGGGGCCTGGCCCACACTGGGGCCTTGTTGAGTATGCCCAGGAGAAGTGTCAGTAGGCACAGGCGTCCACATCAGCGTGCACGTATGTGGGCACGCACATAGGAGAGTCCATCAGTGAGGGTGGCAGATTGTGTGTGTGAGAGAGAGAGAAAGAGAGAAGGCAAGCGGTGACATGGCAGCACCCTCCCTTCAGCCACCCTGCCCAGGAGAGGCCCAGGGAACCTTCGCAAGAGGGCAGGCAGCTGCTGGCCTGGTCCGGACAGTCCAGCCTGGCGGAGACACCCTATCTGGCGTCCTGACACCCCATCCCCACCCGAGGCCGCAGCACAGGTCTGCTTAGTTCAAGTGCCAGTTCTGTCTGCAGGAGGTGCTGCTGCAGGTCAGCCCGGTCTGTGGCAGGTACTGCTCAGCTCACCGGGCTGAGTGACCGCAGGCCGTGGTGGTAGTGGTGGCAGGAGACCGGTGGCA
>NW_006159896.1:3039293-3040004 GCF_000334495.1 Tupaia belangeri chinensis | reverse complement strand
GAACGGCAGGTGGCCCTCCTGGCCAGTGACGTCCGTGGCCAAAGCTCCCAGAGCACAGCCTGGATTTCAGATTTCAGAGGAAATGTCCTCACTTCTGTCACAGCAGAGAGGGCGGGGTGTGATGATGGATGGTGGCTCTGGGAGCTGCTCAGCGGCAGGCACAGGGGAGGCAGACGGCCCTCCTGCTCTCAGCCCCTCCTTCTCCGTGCTGGGGCCAGTTTTAGCCTCAGGGCACAGGGGTGGGTACCAGAGTGTTTTCCCCAGGTGGGAGGAGGCAGACACCCCACCCCCACAACCCCTGGAGATCTGGGGGTTCTACTTGCGCCTGTGGTCAGGAGCCTCAGCAACCTGCCCAGGCTGAGGTCTCAGGCCTGGAACCCCCAGGCTGTCTAGGGGCTCACGTAGAGAGAAGGCAGGGTGGCAGTGTTTCCTGGAAACCCCAGGAGCTCCCAGCCAGGTGAGCTGGTGTTCCTGGCAGGTGTGCTCCAAAGGGTGTGACCGGCTGGGGCATCCTCACAGGTGTGCCTGCCCATGTCCTCCAACAGGTGTGCCCTGACAGGTGTGCCCTGACGGGTGCTCTGGGAGGAGCAGGGCATGAGGCTGTGCTCCAGGGTTCCCTCAGGCTCCCTGTGGCCTCTGCACCTACCCCGCAGCCCAGGAGGTCAGGGCCCTCCCTGCCACAGCCACCTGCCCTGCCGGCGGGCTTGGCCT